>NC_060126.1:2205104-2520119 GCF_021461395.2 Schistocerca americana
ATAACTAGTGTCACAGGAATGGTTCAAGTCATAGACAGTGAGAAGAGTCAGTTTTCTTGTACTTAAGTCGGCATTGTGCCTTTTGTATTTAATTTCGGAGCAATTTCTGTGTTTGATCGTCAATAAGAAGGTCCAAGGGATACAATAAACATATAGTGAAGCATCGGAATCTATAACTAGTGTCACACGAATGGTTCAAAACATAGACAGTAAAAAGAGTCCGTTTTCTTGTACTTAAGTCGGCATTGTACCTTTTCCATTTAAATCCGATGCAATTTCTGTGTTTCATCGTCAATAAGAAGGTCAGAGGGATACAGTAAACCTGAAGTGAAGCATCGTAACCTATAACTAGTGTCACAGGTATGGTTCAAAACATAGACAGTAAGATGAGTCAGTTTTCTTGTACTTAAGTCAGCATTGTGCTTTTTTGTATTTAATTCCGATGCAATTTCTGTCTTTCATCGTCAATAAGATGGTCAGACGGATACAGTAAACCTGAAGTGAAGCATCGGAATCTATAACTAGTGTCACACGAATGGTTGAAAACATAGACAGTAAAAAGAGTCCGTTTTCTTGTACTTAAGTCGGCATTGTACCTTTTCCATTTAATTCCGATGCAATTTCTGTGGTTCATCGTCAATGAGAAGGTTAGAGGGATACAGTAAATCTGAGGTGAAGCATCGGAATCTATAACTAGTGTCACAGGAATAATTCAAAGCATAGACAGTAAGAAGAGTCAGTTTTCTTGTACTTAAGTCGGCATTGTGCCTTTTGTATTTAATCCCGATGCAATATCAGTGGTTCATCGTCAATAACAAGGTCAGAGCGATACAGTAAACCAGAAGTGAAGCATCGGAATCTATAACTAGTGTTACACGAATGGTTCAAAGCGTAGACTGTAAGAAGAGTCAGTTTTCTTGTAATTATGTCGGCATTGTGCCTTCTGTATGTAACTCCGATGCAATTTCTGTGTTTGATCGTCAATAAGAAGGTCAGAGGGATACAGTAAACCTGAAGTGAAGCAGCAGAATCTATAACTAGTGTCACAGGAATGGTTCGAACATAGACAGTAAGAAGAGTGAGTTTTCTTGTCCTTAAGTGGGCATTGTGCCTTTTGTATTTAATTCCGATGCAATTTCTGTGTTTCATCGTCAATAAGAAGGTCAGAGGGATACAGAAAACCTGAAGTGAAGCATCGGAATCTATAACTAGCGTCACAGGAATGGTTCAAACATAGACAGTAAGAAGAGTCAGTTTTCTTGTAATTAAGTCGGCATTGTGCCTTTTGTATCTAATTCCGATGCATTTTCTGTGTTTCATCGTCAATAAGAAAGTCAGAGGGATACAGTAAACCTGAAGCGAAGGATCGGAATCCATAACTAGTGTCACAGGAATGGTTCAAAAGTTAGACAGTAAGAAGAGTCAGTTTTCTTGTAGTTAAGTCGGCATTGTGCCTTTGTATTAAATTCGGATGCCATTTCTGTGTTTCATCGTTAATAAGAAGGTCAGAGGGATACAGAAAACATGAGTGAAGCATCGGAATCTATAACTAGTGTCACAGGAATGGTTCCAAACATAGACAGTAAGAAGAGTCAGTTTTCTTGTACTTAAGTCGGCGTTGTGCCTCATGTATTTAATTCCGATGCAATTTCTGTGTTTCATCGTCAATAAGAAGCTCAGAGGGATACAGTAAACCTGAAGTGAAGCATCGGAATCTATAACTAGTGTCACTGGAATGGTTCAAACATAGACAGTAAGAAGAGTCAGTTTTCTTGTACTAGAGTCGGCATTGTGCCTTTTATATTTAAATCCGATGCAATTTCTGTGTTTCATCGTCAATAAGAAGGTCAGAGGGATACAGTAAACCTGAAGTGAAGCATCGTAACCTATAACTAGTGTCACAGGAATGGTTCAAGTCATAGACAGTGAGAAGAGTCAGTTTTCTTGTACTTAAGTCGGTATTGTGCCTTTTGTATTTAATTCCGATGCAATTTCTGTGTTTCATCGTCAATAAGAACGTTAGAAAGATACAGTAAACCTGAAGAGAAGCTTCAACATCTATAACTACTGTCACAGGAATGGTTCTAAACATAGACAGTAAAGAGAGACAGTTTTCTTGTACTTAAGTCGGCATTGTGCCCTTTGTATTTATTTCCGATGCAATTTCTGTGTTTCATCGTCAATAGGAAGGTCAGAGGTATACAGTAAACCTGATGTGAAGCATCGGAATCTATAACTTGTGTCACAGGTATGGTTCAAAACATAGACAGTAAGATGAGTCAGTTTTCTTGTACTTAAGTCAGCATTGTGCTTTTTAGTATTTAATTCCGATGCAATTTCTGTCTTTCATCGTCAATAAGGTCAGACGGATACAGTAAACCTGAAGTGAAGCATCGGAATCTATAACTAGTGTCACACGAATGGTTCAAAACATAGACAGTAAAAAGAGTCCGTTTTCTTGTACTTAAGTCGGCATTGTACCTTTTCCATTTAATTCCGATGCAATTTCTGTGGTTCATCGTCAATAAGCAGGTTAGAGGGATACAGTAAATCTGAAGTGAAGCATCGGAATCTATAACTAGTGTCACAGGAATGGTTCGAAGCATAGACAGTAAGAAGAGTCAGTTTTCTTGTACTTAAGTCGGCATTGTGCCTTTTGTATTTAATTCCGATGCAATTTCTGTGTTTCATCCTCAATAAGAAGGTCAGAGGGATACAGTAAACCTGAAGTAAAGCATCGGAATCTATAACTAGTGTCACAGGAATGGTTCAAAACATAGACAGTAAGAAGAGTCAGTTTTCTTGTTCTTAAGTAGGCATTGTGCCTTTTGTATTTAATTCCGATGCAATATCTGTGTTTCATCGTCAATAAGAAGGTCAGAGGCATACAGTAAACCTGAAGCATTGGAATCTATAACTAGTGTCACAGGAATGGTTCAAAACATAGACAGTAAGAAGAGTCAGTTTTCTTGTACTTAAGTCGGCATTGTGCCTTTTGTATTTAATTCCGATGCAATTTCTGTGTTTCGTCGTCAATAAGAAGGTCAGAGGGATATAGTGAACCTGAAGTGAAGCATCGGATTCTATAACTAATGTCACAGGAATGGTTCAAAGCATAGACAGTAAGAAGAGTCAGTTTTCTTGTACCTAAGTCGGCATTGTGCCTTTCGTAATTAATCCGATGCAATTTCTGTGTTTCACCGTCAATAAGAAGGTCGGAGGGATACGGTTAACCTGAAGTGAAGCATCGGAATCTATAACTAGTGTCACAGGAATTGCTCAAAGCATAGACAGTAAGAAGAGTAATTTTTTTTGTACTTAAGTTGGCATTGTGCCTTTTGCATTTCATTCCTATGCAATTTCTGTGTTTCATCGTCAATAAGAAGGTCAGAGGGATACAGTAAACCTGAAGTGAAGCATCGGAATGTATAACTAGTGTCACAGGAATGGTTCAAACATAGACAGTAAGAAGAGTCAGTTATCTTGTACTTAAGTCGGCATTGTGCCTTTCGTATTTAATTCCGAAGCAATTTCTGTGTTTCATCCTCAATAAGAAGGTCAGAGGGATACAGTAAACCTGAAGTAAAGCATCAGAATCTATAACGAGTGACACATGAATGCTTCAAGACATAGACAGTAAGAAGAGTCAGTTTCCTTGTACTTAAGTCGGCATTGTACCTTTTGTATTTAATTCCGATGCAATTTCTGTGTTTCATCGTCAATAAGAAGGTCAGAGGGATACAGCAAACCTGAAGTGAAAGATCGGATTCTATAACTAGTGTCACAGGAATGGTTCAAACATAGACAGTAAGAAGAGTCAGTTTTCTTGTACTTAAGTCGGCATTTTGCCTTTTCTATTTAATTTCGATGCAATTTCTGTGTTTCATCGTCAATAAGAAGGTCAGAGGTATACAGTAAACCTGAAGTGAAGCATCGGAATCTATAACTAGTGTCACAGGAATGGTTCAAAACATAGACAGTATTAGGAGTCAGTTTTCTTGTACTTAAGTCGGCATTGTGAGTTTTGTATTTAATTCCGATGCAATTTCTGTGTTTCATCGTCAATAAGAAGGTCAGAGGCATACAGTAAATCTGAAATGAAGCATCGGAATCTATAACTAGTGCCACAGGAATGGTTCAAAACATAGACAGTAAGAAGAGTCAGTTTTCTTGTAGTTAAGTCGGCATTGTGCCTTTTGTATTTAAATCCGATGCAATTTCAGTGTTTCATCGTCAGTAAGAAGGTCAGATGGATATAGTGAACCTGAAGTGAAGCATCGGATTCTATAACTAGTGTCACAGGAATGGTTCAAAGCTTAGACAGTAAGAAGAGTCAGTTTTCTTGTACGTAAGTCGGCATTGTGCCTTTTGTATTTAATTCCGATGCAATTTCTGTGTTTCATCGTCAATAACAAGGTGAGAGGGATACAGTAAAGCTGAAGTGAATCATCGGAATCTATAACTAGTGTTACAGGAATCTTTGAAAACATAGACAGTAAGAAGAGTCACTTATCTTGTATTTAAGTCGGCATTGTGCCTTTTGTATTTTATTCCGATGCAATTTCTGTGTTTCATCGTCAATAAGAAGGTCAGAGGGATACAGTAAACCTGAAGTGAAGCATCGGAATCTATAACTAGTGTCACAGGAATGGTTCAAACATAGACAGTAAGAAGCGTCAGTTATCTTGTACCTAAGTCGGCATTGTGCCTTTTGTATGTAATTCCGAAGCAATTTCTGTGTTTCATCCTCAATAAGAAGGTCAGAGGGATACAGTAAACCTGAAGTAAAGCATCCGAATCTATAACGAGTGACACATGAATGGTTCAAGCCATAGACAGTAAGAAGAGTCAGTTTCCTTGTACTTAAGTCGGCATTGTGACTTTTGTATTTAATTCCGATGCAATTTCTGTGTTTCATCGTCAATAAGATGGTCAGAGGGATACAGTAAACCTGAAGTGAAACATCGGATTCTATAACTAGTGTCACAGGAATGGTTCAAAACATAGACAGTAAGAAGAGTCAGTTTTCTTGTACTTAAGTCGGCATTTTGCCTTTTCTATTTAATTTCGATGCAATTTCTGTGTTTCATCGTCAATAAGAAGGTCAGAGGTATACAGTAAACCTGAAGTGAAGCATCGGAATCTATAACTAGTGTCACAGGAATGGTTCAAAACATAGACAGAATGAGGAGTCAGTTTTCTTGTACTTAAGTCGGCATTGTGAGTTTTGTATTTAATTCCGATGCAATTTCTGTGTTTCATCGTCAATAAGAAGGTCAGAGGCATACAGTAAACCTGAAGTGAAGCATCGGAATCTATAACTGGTGTCACAGGAATGGTTCAAAACATAGACAGTAAGAAGAGTCAGTTTTCTTGTAGTTAAGTCGGCATTGTGCCTTTTGTATTTAAATCCGATGCAATTTCAGTGTTTCATCGTCGGTAAGAAGGTCAGAGGGATATAGTGAATCTGAAGTGAAGCATCGGATTCTATAACTAGTGTCACAGGAATGGTTCAAAACATAGATTGTAAGAAGATCAGATTTCTTGTACTTAAGTCGGCATTGTGCCTTTTGTATTTAATCCGATGCAATTTCTGTTTTTCATCGTAAATAAGAAGGTCGGAGGGATACGGTAAACCTGAAGTGAAGCATCGGAATCTATAACTAGTGTCACAGGAATTGTTCAAAACATAGACAGTAAAAAGAGTCAGTTTTCTTGTACTTAAATCGGCATTGTGCCTTTTGTATTTAATTCCGACGCAATATCTGTGTTTCATCGTCAATAAGATGGTCAGAGGGATACAGCAAACCTGAAGTGAAGCATCGGAATCTATAACTAGTGTCTCAGGAATGGTTCAAACATAGACAGAAGGAAGAGGCAGTTTTCTTGTACTTAAGTCGGCATTGAGCCTTTTGTATTTAATTCCGATGCAATTTCAGTGTTTCATCGTCAATGAGAAGGTCGGAGGGATGCAGTAAACCTGAAGTGAAGCATCGGAATCTATAACTAGTGTCACAGGAATGGTTCAATCATAGACAGTAAGAAGAGTCAGTTTTCTTGTACATAAGTCAGCATTGTGCCTTTTATATTTAATTCCGATGCAATTTCTGTGTTTCATCGTCAATAAGAAGGTCTGATGGATACAGTAAACCTGAAGTGAACCATCGGAATCTATAACTAGTGTCACAGGAATGGTACAAGACACAGACAGTGAGAAGAGTCAGTTTTCTTGTACTTAAGTCGGCATTGTGCCTTTTGTATTTAATTCCGAAGCAATTTCTGTGTTTGATCGTCAATAAGAAGGTCAGGGGGATACAGTAAACCTGAAGTGAAGCATCGGAATCTATAACTACTGTCACAGGAATGGTTCAAAACATAGACAGTAAGAAGAGTTAGTTTTCTTGTACTTAAATCGGCATTGTGCCTTTTGTATTTAATTCCGATGCAATATCAGTGTTTCATCGTCAATAACAAGGTCAGACAGATACAGTAAACCAGAAGTGAAGCATCGGAATCTATAACTAGTGTTACACGAATGGTTCAAAGCGTAGACTGTAAGAAGAGTCAGTTTTCTTGTACTTATGTCGGCATTGTGCCTTATGTATGTAACTCCGATGCAATTTCTGTGTTTGATCGTCAATAAGAAGGTCAGAGGGATACAGTAAACCTGAAGTGAAGCAGCAGAATATATAACTAGCGTCACAGGAATGGTTCGAACATAGACAGTAAGAAGAGTCAGTTTTCTTGTAATTAAGTTGGCATTGTGCTTTTTGTATCTAATTCCGATGCATTTTCTGTGTTTCATCGTCAATAAGAAGGTCAGAGGGATACAGTAAACCTGGAGCGAAGCATCGGAATCTATAACTAGTGTCACAGGAATGGTTCAAAAATTAGACAGTAAGAAGAGTCAGTTTTCTTGTAGTTAAGTCGGCATTGTGCCTTTGTATTAAATTCGGATGCCATTTCTGTGTTTCATCGTTAATAAGAAGGTCAGAGGGATACAGACAACATGAGTGAAGCATCGGAATCTATAACTAGTGTCACAGGAATGGTTCAAAACATAGACAGTAAGAAGAGTCAGTTTTCTTGTACTTAAGTCGGCGTTGTGCCTCATGTATTTAATTCCGATGCAATTTTTGTGTTTCATCGTTAATAAGAAGGTCAGTGGGATACAGTAAACCTGAATTGAAGCATCGGAATCTAAAACAAGTGTCACAGGAATGGTTCAAAACATAGACAGTAAGAAGAGTCAGTTTTCTTGTACTTAAGTCGGCATTTTGCACTTTGTATTTATTTCCGTCGCAATATCTGTGTTTCATCGTCAATAAAAATTTCAGAGCGATACAGTAAACCTGAAATGAAGCATCGGAATCTATAACTAGTGTCACAGGAATGGTTCAAAACATAGACAGTTAGAAGAGTCAGTTTTCTTGTACTTAAGTCGGCATTGTACCTTTTGTATTTAATTCCGATGCAATTTCTGTGTTTCATCGTCAATAAGAAGGTCAGAGGGATACAGTAAACCTGAAGTGAAGCATCGGAATCTATAACTAGTGTCACAGGAATGGTTCAAGACATAGACAGTGAGAAGAGTCAGTTTTCTTGTACTTAAGTCGGTATTGTGCCTTTTGTATTTAATTCCGATGCAATTTCTGTGTTTCATCGTCAATAAGAACGTCGGAGGGATACAGTAAACCTGAAGAGAAGCTTCAACATCTATAACTACTGTCACAGGAATGGTTCTAAACATAGACAGTAAAGAGAGACAGTTTTCTTGTACTTAAGTCGGCATTGTGCCTTTTGTATTTATTTCCGATGCAATTTCTGTGTTTCATCGTCAATAAAAAGGTCAGAGGTATACAGTAAACCTGATGTGAAGCATCGGAATCTATAACTAGTGTCACAGGTATGGTTCAAAACATAGACAGTAAGATGAGTCAGTTTTCTTGTACTTAAGTCAGCATTGTGCTTTTTTGTATTTAATTCCGGTGCAATTTCTGTCTTTCATCGTCAATAAGAATGTCCGACGGATACAGTAAACATGAAGTGAAGCATCGGAATCTATAACTAGTGTCACAGGAATGGTTCGAAACATAGACAGTAAGAAGAGTCAGTTTTCTTGTACTTAAGTAGGCATTGTGCCTTTTGTATTTCATTCCGATGCAATTTCTGTGTTTCATCGTCAATAAGAAGGTCAGAGGCATACAGTAAACCTGAAGCATCGGAATCTATAACTAGTGTCACAGGAATGGTTCAAAACATAGACAGTAAGAAGAGTCAGTTTTCTTGTACTTAAGTCGGCATTGTGCCTTTTGTATTTAATTCCGATGCAATTTCTGAGTTTCGTCGTCAATAAGAAGGTCAGAGGGATATAGTGAACCTGAAGTGAAGCATTGGATTCTATAACTAATGTCACAGGAATGGTTCAAAGCATAGACAGTAAGAAGAGTCAGTTTTCTTGTACCTAAGTCGGCAGTGTGCCTTTCGTATTTAATCCGATGCAATTTCTGTGTTTCATAGTCAATAAGACGGTCGGAGGGATACGGTTAACCTAAAGTGAAGCATCGGAATCTATAACTAGCGTCACAGGAATTGTTCAAAACATAGACAGTAAGAAGAGTAATTTTTCTTGTACTTAAGTTGGCATTGTGCCTTTTGCATTTAATTCCTATGCAATTTCTGTGTTTCATCGTCAATAAGAAGGTCAGAGGGATACAGTAAACCTGAAGTGAAGCATCGGAATGTATAACTAGTGTCACAGGAATGGTTCAAACATAGACAGTAAGAAGAGTCAGTTATCTTGTACTTAAGTCGGCATTGTGCCTTTTGTATTTAATTCCGAAGCAATTTCTGTGTTTCATCCTCAATAAGAAGGTCAGAGGGATACAGTAAACCTGAAGTAAAGCATCGGAATCTATAACGAGTGACACATGAATGCTTCAAGACATAGACAGTAAGAAGAGTCAGTTTCCTTGTACTTAAGTCGGCATTGTACCTTTTGTATTTAATTCCGATGCAATTTCTGTGTTTCATCGTCAATAAGAATTTCAGAGGGATACAGTAAACCTGAAGTGAAACATCGGATACTATAACTAGTGTCACAGGAATGGTTCAAACATAGACAGTAAGAAGAGTCAGTTTTCTTGTACTTAAGTCGGCATTTTGCCTTTTCTATTTAATTTCGATGCAATTTCTGTGTTTCATCGTCAATAAGAAGGTCAGAGGTATACAGTAAACCTGAAGTGAAGCATAGGAATCTATAACTAGTGTCACAGGAATGGTTCAAAACATAGACAGTATGAGGAGTCAGTTTCTTGTACTTAAGTCGGCATTGTGAGTTTTGTATTTAATTCCGATGCAATTTCTGTGTTTCATCGTCAATAAGAAGGTCAGAGGCATACAGTAAATCTGAAGTGAAGCATCGGAATCTATAACTAGTGCCACAGGAATGGTTCAAAACATAGACAGTAAGAAGAGTCAGTTTTCTTGTAGTTAAGTCGGCATTGTGCCTTTTGTATTTAAATCCGATGCAATTTCAGTGTTTCATCGTCAGTAAGAATGTCAGATGGATATAGTGAACCTGAAGTGAAGCATCGGATTCTATAACTAGTGTCACAGGAATGGTTCAAAACTTAGACAGTAAGAAGAGTCAGTTTTCTTGTACGTAAGTCGGCATTGTGCCTTTTGTATTTAATTCCGATGCAATTTCTGTGTTTCATCGTCAATAAGAAGGTCAGAGGGATACAGTAAAGCTGAAGTGAATCATCGGAATCTATAACTAGTGTTACAAGAATGGTTGAAAACATAGACAGTAAGAAGAGTCACTTATCTTGTACTTAAGTCGGCATTGTGCCTTTTGTATTTTATTCCGATGCAATTTCTGTGTTTCATCGTCAATAAGAAGGTCAGAGGGATACAGTAAACCTGAAGTGAAGCATCGGAATCTATAACTAGTGTCACAGGATTGGTTCAAACATAGACAGTAAGAAGAGTCAGTTATCTTGTACTTAAGTCGGCACTGTGAGTTTTGTATGTAATTCCGAAGCAATTTCTGTGTTTCATCCTCAATAAGAAGGTCAGAGGGACACAGTAAACCTGAAGTAAAGCATCCGAATCTATAACGAGTGACACATGAATGGTTCAAGACATAGACAGTAAGAAGAGTCAGTTTCCTAATACTTAAGTCGGCACTGTGACTTTTGTATTAAATTCCGATGCAATTTCTGTGTTTCATCGTCAATAAGAAGGTCAGAGGGATACAGTAAACCTGAAGTGAAACATCGGATTCTATAACTAGTGTCACAGGAATGGTTCAAAACATAGACAGTAAGAAGGGTCAGTTTTCTTGTACTTAAGTCGGCATTTTGCCTTTTCTATTTAATTTCGATGCAATTTCTGTGTTTCATCTTCAATAAGAATGTCAGAGGTATACAGTAAACCTGAAGTGAAGCATCGGAATCTATAACTAGTGTCACAGGAATGGTTCAAAACATAGACAGTATGAGGAGTCAGGTTTCTTGTACTTAAGTCGGCATTGTGAGTTTTGTATTTAATTCCGATGCAATTTCTGTGTTTCATCGTCAATAAGAAGGTCAGAGGCATACAGTTAACCTGAAGTGAAGCATCGGAATCTATATTGAGTGACACATGAATGGTTGAAAACATAGACAGTAAGAAGAGTCAGTTTTCTTTTAGTTAAGTCGGGATTGTGCCTTTTGTATTTAAATCCGATGCAATTTCAGTGTTTCATCGTCGGTAAGAAGGTCAGAGGGATATAGTGAACCTGAAGTGTAGCATCGGATTCTATAACTAGTGTCACAGGAATGGTTCAAAACATAGATAGTAAGAAGATCAGTTTTTTTGTACTTAAGTCGGCATTGTGCCTTTTGTATTTAATCCGATGCAATTTCTGTTTTTCATCGTAAATAAGAAGGTCGGAGGGATACGGTAAACCTGAAGTGAAGCATCGGAATCTATAACTAGTGTCACAGGAATTGTTCAAAACATAGACAGTAAGAAGAGTCAGTTTTCTTGTACTTAAGTCGGCATTGTGCCTTTTGTATTTATTTCCGATGCAATTACTGTGTTTCATCGTCAATAAGAAGGTCAGAGGAATACAGTAAACCTGAAGTGAAGCATTGGAATCTATAACTAGTGTCACATATATGGTTGAAACCATAGACAGTAAGATGAGTCAGTTTGCTTGTACTTAAGTCAGCATTGTGCTTTTTTGTATTTAATTCCGATGCAATTTCTGTGTTTCATCGTCAATAAGAAGGTCAGAGGGATACAGTAATCCTGAAGTGAAGCATCGGAATCTATAACTAGTGTCACAGGAATGGTTCAAAACATAGACAGTAAGAAGAGTCCGTTTTCTTGTACTTAAGTCGGCATTGTGCCTTTTCTATTTATTTCCGATGCAATTTTGGTGTTTCATCGTCAATAAGAAGGTCAGAGGGATACAGTAAACCTTAAGTGAAGCATCGGAATCTATAACTAGTGTCACAGGAATGGATCAAATCATAGACAGTAAGAAGAGTCTTTTTTCTTGTACTTAAGTCGGCATTGTGCCTTTTGTATTTGATTCCGATGCAATTTCTGTGTTTCATCGTCAATAAAAAGGTCAGAGGGATACAGTAAACCTGAAGTGAAGCATCGGAATCTATAACTAGTGTCACAGGAATGGTTCAAATCATAGACAGTATGAGGAATCAGTTTTATTGTACTTAATTCGGCATTGTGCCTTTCGTATTTAATTCCGATGCAATTTCTGTGTTTCATCGTCAATAAGATGGTCAGAGGCATACAGTAAACCTGAAGTGAAGCATCGGAATCTATAACTAGTTTCACAGGAATATTTTAAAACATAGACAGTAAGAAGAGTCAGTTCTCTTGTAGTTAAGTCGGCATTGTGCCTTTTGTATTTAAATCCGGTGTAATTTTCAGTGTTTCATCGTCAGTAAGAAGGTCAGAGGGAAATAGTGAACCTGAAGTGAAGCATCGGATTCTATAACTAGTGTCACAGGAATGGTTCAAAGCATAGACAGTAAGAAGATCAGTTTTCTTTTACTTAAGTCGGATTGTGCCTTTTGTATTTAATCCAATGCAATTTCTGTGTTTCATCGTAAACAAGAAGGACGTAGGGATACGGTGGACCTGAAGTGAAGCATCGGAATCTATAACTAGTGTCACAGGAATTGTTCAAAACATAGACAGTAAGAATAGTCAATTTTCTTGTACTTAAGTCGGCATTGTGCCTTTTATATTTAAATCCGATGCAATTTCTGTGTTTCATCGTCAATAAGAAGGTCAGAGGGATACAGTAAACCTGAAGTGAAGCATCGTAATCTATAACTAGTGTCACAGGAATGGTTCAAGACATAGACAGTGAGAAGAGTCAGTTTTCTTGTACTTAAGTCGGTATTGTGCATTTTGTATTTAATTCCGTTGCAATTTCTGTGTTTCATCGTCAATAAGAAGGTCAGAGGGATACAGTAAACCTGAAGAGAAGCTTCAACATCTATAACTACTGTCACAGGAATGGTTCTAAACATAGACAGTAAAAAGAGACAGTTTTCTTGTACTTAAGTCGGTTTTGTGCCTTTTGTATTTATTTCCGATGCAATTTCTGTGTTTCATCGTCAATAGGAAGGTCAGAGGTACACAGTAAACCTGATGTGAAGCATCGGAATCTATAACTAGAGTCACAGGTATGGTTCAAAACATAGACAGTAAGATGAGTCAGTTTTCTTGTACTTAAGTCAGCATTGTGCATTTTTGTAATTAATTCCGATGCAATTTCTGTCTTTCATCGTCAATAAGAAGGTCAGAGGGATACAGTAAACCTGAAGTGAAGCATCGGAATCGATAACTAGTGTCACAGGAATGGTTCAAAACATAGACAATAAGAAGAGTCCGTTTTCTTGTACTTAAGTCGGCATTGTACCTTTTCTATTTATTTCCGATGCAATTTCTGTGTTTCATCGTCAATAAGAAGGTTAGAGGGATACAGTAAATCTGAAGTGAAGCATCGGAATCTATAACTAGTGTCACAGGAATGGTTCAAAGCATAGACAGTAAGAAGAGTCAGTTTTCTTGTACTTAAGTCGGCATTGTGCCATTTGTATTTAATTCCGATGCAATTTCTGTGTTTCATCCTCAATAAGAAGGTCAGAGGGATACAGTAAACCTGAAGTGAAGCATCGGAATCTATAACTAGTGTCACAGGAATGGTTCAAAACATAGACAGTAAGAAGAGTCAGTTTTCTTGTACTTAAGTCGGCATTGTGCCTTTTGTATTTAATTCCGATGCAATTTCTGTGTTTCGTCGTCAATAAGAAGGTCAGAGGGATATAGTGAACCTGAAGTGAAGCATCGGATTCTATAACTAATGTCACAGGAATGGTTCAAAACATAGATAGTAAGAAGAGTCAGTTTTCTTGTACCTAAGTCGGCATTGTGCCTTTCGTATTTAATCCGATGCAATTTCTGTGTTTCATCGTCAATACGAAGGTCGGAGGGATACGGTTAACCTGAAGTGAAGCATTGGAATCTATAACTAGTGTCACAGGAATTGTTAAAAACATAGACAGTAAGAAGAGTAATTTTTCTTGTACTTAAGTTGGCATTGTGCATTTTTGCATTTAATTCCGATACAATTTCTGTGTTTCATCGTCAATAAGAAGGTCAGAGGGATACAGTAAACCTACAGTGAAACACCGGAATCTATACTAGTGTCACATGAATGGTTCAAAACATAGACTGTAAGAAGAGTCAGTTTTCTTGTACTTAAGTCGGCATTGTGGCTTTTGTATTTAATTCCGATGCAATTTATGTGTTTCATCGTCAATAAGAAGGTCAGCGGTATACAGTAAACCTGAAGTGAAGCATCGGAATCTATAACTAGAGTCACAGGTATGGTCCAAAACATAGACAGTAAGAAGAGTCAGTTTTCTCGTACTTAAGTCGGCATTGTGCCTTTTGTATTTAATTCCGATGCAATCTCTGTGTATCATCGTCAATAAGAAGGTCAGAGGGATACAGTAAACCTGAAGTGAAGCATCGGAATCTATAACTAGTGTCTCAGGAATTGTTCAAAACATAGACAGTAAGGACAGTCAGTTTTCTTGTACTTAAGTCGGCATTCTGCCTTTTCTATTTAATTCCGCTTCAATTTCTGTGTTTCATCGTCATTAAGAAGGTCAGAGGGATTCAGTAAACCTGAAGTGAAGCATCGGAATCTATAACTAGTGTCACAGGAATGGTTCAAAACTTAGACAGTAAGAAGAGTCAGTTTTCTTGTACGTTAGTCGGCATTGTGCCTTTTGTATTTACTTCCGATGCAATTTCTGTGTTTCATCGTCAATAAGAAGGTCAGAGGGATACAGTAAAGCTGAAGGGAATTTTCGGAACCCATAACTAGTGTCACAGGAATGGTTCAAAACATAGACAGTAAGAAGAGTCACTTATCTTGTACTTAAGTCGGCATTTTGCCTTTTGTATTTTATTCCGACGCAATTTCTGTGTTTCATCGTCTATAAGAAGGTCAGAGGGATACAGTAAACCTGAAGTGAAGCATCGGAATGTATAACTAGTGTCACAGGAATGGTTCAAACATAGACAGTAAGAAGAGTCAGTTTGCTTGTACTTAAGTCGGCATTGTACCATTTGTATTTAATTCCGATGCAATTTCTGTGTTTCATCGTCAATAAGAAGGTCAGAGGGATACAGTAAACCTGAAGTGAAACCTCGGATTCTATAACTAGTGACACAGGAATGGTTCAAAACATAGACAGTAAGAAGAGTCAGTTTTCTTGTACTTAAGTCGGCATTTTGCCTTTTCTATTTAATTTCGATGCAATTTCTGTGTTTCATCGTCAATAAGAAGGTCAGAGGTATACAGTAAACCTGAAGTGAAGCATCGGAATCTATAACTAGTGTCACAGGAATGGTTCAAAACATAGACAGTATGAGGAGTCAGTTTTCTTGTACTAAAGTCGGCATTGTGAGTTTTGTATTTAATTCCGATGCAATTTCTGTGTTTCATCGTCAATAAGAAGGTCAGAGGCATACAGTAAATCTGAAGTGAAGCATCGGAATCTGTAACTAGTGCCACAGGAATGGTTCAAAACATAGACAGTAAGAAGAGTCAGTTTTCTTGTAGTTAAGTCGGCATTGTGCCTTTTGTATTTAAATCCGATGCAATTTCAGTGTTTCATCGTCAGTAAGAAGGTCAGATGGATATAGTGAACCTGGAGTGAAGCATCGGATTCTATAACTAGTGTCACAGGAATGGTTCAAAACTTAGACAGTAAGAAGAGTCAGTTTTCTTGTACGTAAGTCGGCATTGTGCCTTTTGTATTTAATTCCGATGCAATTTCTGTGTTTCATCGTGAATAAGAAGGTCAGAGGGATACACTAAAGCTGAAGTGAATCATCGGAATCTATAACTAGTGTTAGAGGAATGGTTAAAAACATAGACCGTAAGAAGAGTCAGTTATCTTGTACTTAAATCGGCATTGTGCCTTTTGTATGTAATTCCGAAGCAATTTCTGTGTATCATCCTCAATAAGAAGGTCAGAGGGATACAGTAAACCTGACGTAAAGCATCGGAATCTATAACGAGTGACACATGAATGGTTCAAGACATAGACAGTAAAAAGAGTCAGTTTCCTTGTACTTAAGTCGGCATTGTGACTTTTGTATTTAATTCCGATGCAATTTCTGTGTTTCATCGTCAATAAGAAGGTCAGAGGGATACAGTAAACCTGAAGTGAAACATCGGATTCTATAACTAGTGTCACAGGAATGGTTCAAAACATAGACAGTAAGAAGAGTCAGTTTTCTTGTACTTAAGTCGGCATTTTGCCTTTTCTATTTAATTTCGATGCAATTTCTGTGTTTCATCGTCAATAAGAAGGTCAGAAGTATACAGTAAACTTGAAGTGAAGCATCGGAATCTATAACTAGTGTCACAGGAATGGTTCAAAACATAGACAGTATGAGGAGTCAGTTTTCTTGTACTTAAGTCGGCATTGTGAGTTTTGTATTTATTTCCGATGCAATTACTGTGTTTCATCGTCAATAAGAAGGTCAGAGGTATACAGTAAACCTGAAGTGAAGCATCGGAATCTATAACTAGTGTCACATTTATGGTTCAAAACATAGACAGTAAGATGAGTCAGTTTGCTTGTACTTAAGTCAGCATTGTGCTTTTTTGTATTTAATTCCGGTGCAATTTCTGTGTTTCATCGTCAATAAGAAGGTCAGAGGGATACAGTAATCCTGAAGTGAAGCATCGGAATCTATAACTAGTGTCACAGGAATGGTTCAAAACATAGACAGTAAGAAGAGTCCGTTTTCTTGTACTTAAGTCGGCATTGTGCCTTTTCTATTTATTTCCGATGCAATTTCTGTGTTTCATCGTCAATAAAAAGGTCAGAGGGATACAGTAAACCTGAAGTGAAGCATCGGAATCTATAACTAGTGTCACAGGAATGGTTCAAAACATAGACAGTAAGAAGAGTCAGTTTTCTTGTACTTAAGTCGGCAATGTGCCTTTTATATATAATTCCGATGCAATTTCTGTGTTTCATCGTCAATAAGAAGGTCGGAGGGATACGGTAAACATGAAGTGAAGCATCGGAATCTATAACTAGTTTCACAGGCATTGTTCAAAACATAGATAGTAAGAAGAGTCAGTTTTCTTGTACTTAAGTCGGCATTGTGCCTTTTCTATTTAATCCCGATTCAATTTCTGTATTTCATTGTCATTAAGAAGGTCAGAGGGATACAGTAAACCTGAAGTGAAGCATCGGAATCTATAACTAGTGTCACAGGAATGGTTCAAAACTTAGACAGTAAGAAGAGTCAGTTTTCTTGTACGTAAGTCGGCATTGTGCCTTTTGTATTTAATTCCGATGCAATATCTGTGTTTCATCGTCAATACGATGGTCAGAGGGATACAGTAAAGCTGAAGTGAAGAATCGGAATCTATAACTAGTGTCACAGGAATGGTTCAAAGCATAGACAGTAAGAAGAGTCAGTTATCTTGTACTTAAGTCGGCATTGTGGCTTTTGTATTTAATTCCGATGCAATTTATGTGTTTCATCGTCAATAAGAAGGTCCGCGGTATACAGTAAACCTGAAGTGAAGCATCGGAATCTATAACTAGAGTCACAGGTATGGTCCAAAACATAGACAGTAAGAAGAGTCAGTTTTCTCGTACTTAAGTCGGCATTGTGCCTTTTGTATTTAATTTCGATGCAATCTCTGTGTATCATCGTCAATAAGAAGGTCAGAGGGATACAGTAAACCTGAAGTGAAGCATCGGAATCTATAACTAGTGTCTCAGGAATTGTTCAAAACATAGACAGTAAGGACAATCAGTTTTCTTGTACTTACGTCGGCATTCTGCCTTTTCTATTTAATTCCGCTTCAATTTCTGTGTTTCATCGTCATTAAGAAGGTCAGAGGGATTCAGTAAACCTGAAGTGAAGCATCGGAATCTATAACTAGTGTCACAGGAATGGTTCAAAACTTAGACAGTTAGAAGAGTCAGTTTTCTTGTACGTTAGTCGGCATTGTGCCTTTTGTATTTAATTCCGATGCAATTTCTGTGTTTCATCGTCAATAAGAAGGTCAGAGGGATACAGTAAAGCTGAAGGGAATCTTCGGAATCTATAACTAGTGTCACAGGGATGGTTCAAAACATAGACAGTAAGAAGAGTCACTTATCTTGTACTTAAGTCGGCATTTTGCCTTTTGTATTTTATTCCGATGCAATTTCTGTGTTTCATCGTCAATAAGAAGGTCAGAGGGATACAGTAAACCTGAAGTGAAGCATCGGAATGTATAACTAGTGTCACAGGAATGGTTCAAACATAGACAGTAAGAAGAGTCAGTTATCTTGTACTTAAGTCGGCATTGTGCCTTTTGTATTTAATTCCGAAGCAATTTCTGTGTTTCATCCTCAATAAGAAGGTCAGAGGGATACAGTAAAACTGAAGGTAAGCATCGGAATCTATAACGAGTGACACATGAATGCTTCAAGACATAGACAGTAAGAAGAGTCAGTTTCCTTGTACTTAAGTCGGCATTGTACCTTTTGTATTTAATTCCGATGCAATTTCTGTGTTTCATCGTCAATAAGAAGGTCAGACGGATACAGTAAACCTGAAGTGAAACATCGGATTCTATAACTAGTGTCACAGAAATGGTTCAAAACATAGACCGTAAGAAGAGTCAGTTTTCTTGTACTTAAGTCGGCATTTTGCCTTTTCTATTTAATTTCGATGCAATTTCTGTGTTTCATCGTCAATAAGAAGGTCAGAGGTATACAGTAAACCTGAAGTGAAGCATCGGAATCTATAACTAGTGTTACAGGAATGGTTCAAAACATAGACAGTATGAGGAGTCAGTTTTCTTGTACTTAAGTCGGCATTGTGAGTTTTGTATTTAATTCCGATGCAATTTCTGTGTTTCATCGTCAATAAGAAGGTCAGAGGCATACAGTAAATCTGAAGTGAAGCATCGGAATCTATAACTAGTGCCACAGGAATGGTTCAAAACATAGACAGTAAGAAGAGTCAGTTTTCTTGTAGTTAAGTCGGCATTGTGCCTTTTGTATTTAAATCCGATGCAATTTCAGTGTTTCATCGTCAGTAAGAAGGTCAGATGGATATAGTGAACCTGAAGTGAAGCATCGGATTCTATAACTAGTGTCACAGGAATGGTTCAAAACTTAGACAGTAAGAAGAGTCAGTTTTCTTGTACGTAAGTCGGCATTGTGCCTTTTGTATTTAATTCCGATGCAATTTCTGTGTTTCATCGTCAATAAGAAGGTCAGAGGTTTACACTAAAGCTGAAGTGAATCATCGGAATCTATAACTAGTGTTAGAGGAATAGTTAAAAACATAGACAGTAAGAAGAGTCACTTATCTTGTACTTAAGTCGGCATTGTGCCTTTTGTATTTTATTCCGATGCAATTTCTGTGTTTCATCGTCAATAAGAAGGTCAGAGGGATACAGTAAACCTGAAGTGAAGCATCGGAATCTATAACTAGTGTCACAGGAATGGTTCAAACATAGACAGTAAGAAGAGTCAGTTATCTTGTACTTAAATCGGCATTGTGCCTTTTGTATGTAATTCCGAAGCAATTTCTGTGTATCATCCTCAATAAGAAGGTCAGAGGGATACAATAAACCTGACGTAAAGCATCGGAATCTATAACGAGTGACACATGAATGGTTCAAGACATAGACAGTAAGAAGAGTCAGTTTCCTTGGACTTAAGTCGGCATTGTGACTTTTGTATTTAATTCCGATGCAATTTCTGTGTTTCATCGTCAATAAGAAGGTCACAGGGATACAGTAAAGATGAAGTGAAACATCGGATTCTATAACTAGTGTCACAGGAATGGTTCAAAACATAGACAGTAAGAAGAGTTAGTTTTCTGGTACTTAAGTCGGCATTTTGCCTTTTCTATTTAATTTCGATGCAATTTCTGTGTTTCATCGTCAATAAGAAGGTCAGAGGTATACAGTAAACCTGAAGTGAAGCATCGGAATCTATAACTAGTGTCACAGGAATGGTTCAAAACATAGACAGTATGAGGAGTCAGTTTTCTTGTACTTAAGTCGGCATTGTGAGTTTTGTATTTAATTCCGATGCAATTTCTGTGTTTCATCGTCAATAAGAAGGTCAGAGGCATACAGTAAATCTGAAGTGAAGCATCGGAATCTATAACTAGTGCCACAGGAATGGTTACAAAACATAGACAGTAAGAAGAGTCAGTTTTCTTGTAGTTAAGTCGGCATTGTGCCTTTTGTATTTAAATCCGATGCAATTTCAGTGTTTCATCGTCAGTAAGAAGGTCAGATGGATATAGTGAACCTGAAGTGAAGCATCGGATTCTATAACTAGTGTCACAGGAATGGTTCAAAACTTAGACAGTAAGAAGAGTCAGTTTTCTTGTACGTAAGTCGGCATTGTGCCTTTTGTATTTAATTCCGATGCAATTTCTGTGTTTCATCGTCAATAAGAAGGTCAGAGGTTTACACTAAAGCTGAAGTGAATCATCGGAATCTATAACTAGTGTTAGAGGAATGGTTAAAAACATAGACAGTAAGAAGAGTCACTTATCTTGTACTTAAGTCGGCATTGTGCCTTTTGTATTTTATTCCGATGCAATTTCTGTGTTTCATCGTCAATAAGAAGGTCAGAGGGATACAGTAAACCTGAAGTGAAGCATCGGAATCTATAACTAGTGTCACAGGAATGGTTCAAACATAGACAGTAAGAAGAGTCAGTTATCTTGTACTTAAATCGGCATTGTGCCTTTTGTATGTAATTCCGAAGCAATTTCTGTGTATCATCCTCAATAAGAAGGTCAGAGGGATACAATAAACCTGACGTAAAGCATCGGAATCTATAACGAGTGACACATGAATGGTTCAAGACATAGACAGTAAGAAGAGTCAGTTTCCTTGTACTTAAGTCGGCATTGTGACTTTTGTATTTAATTCCGATGCAATTTCTGTGTTTCATCGTCAATAAGAAGGTCAGAGGGATACAGTAAACCTGAAGTGAAACATCGGATTCTATAACTAGTGTCACAGGAATGGTTCAAAACATAGACAGTAAGAAGAGTTAGTTTTCTGGTACTTAAGTCGGCATTTTGCATTTTCTATTTAATTTCGATGCAATTTCTGTGTTTCATCGTCAATAAGAAGGTCAGAGGTATACAGTAAACCTGAAGTGAAGCATCGGAATCTATAACTAGTGTCACAGGAATGGTTCAAAACATAGACAGTATGAGGAGTCAGTTTTCTTGTACTTAAGTCGGCATTGTGAGTTTTGTATTTAATTCCGATGCAATTTCTGTGTTTCATCGTCAATAATAAGGTCAGAGGCATACAGTAAATCTGAAGTGAAGCATCGGAATCTATACCTAGTGCCACAGGAATGGTTCAAAACATAGACAGTAAGAAGAGTCAGTTTTCTTGTAGTTAAGTCGGCATTGTGCCTTTTGTATTTAAATCCGATACAATTTCAGTGTTTCATCGTCAGTAAGAAGGTCAGATGGATATAGTGAACCTGAAGTGAAGCATCGGATTCTATAACTAGTGTCACAAGAATGGTTCAAAACTTAGACAGTAAGAAGAGTCAGTTTTCTTGTACGTAAGTCGGCATTGTGCCTTTTGTATTTTATTCCGATGCAATTTCTGTGTTTCATCGGCAATAAGAAGGTCAGAGGGATACAGTAAACCTGAAGTGAAGCATCGGAATCTATAACTAGTGTCACAGGAATGGTTCAAACATAGACAGTAAGAAGAGTCAGTTATCTTGTACTTAAATCGGCATTGTGCCTTTTGTATTTATTTCCGATGCAATTACTGTGTTTCATCGTCAATAAGAAGGTCAGAGGTATACAGTAAAACTGAAGTGAAGCTACGGAATCTATAACTAGTGTCACATTTATGGTTCAAAACATAGACAGTAAGATGAGTCAGTTTGCTTGTACTTAAGTCAGCATTGTGCTTTTTTGTATTTAATTCCGATGCAATTTCTGTGTTTCATCGTCAATAAGAAGGTCAGAGGGATACAGTAATCCTGAAGTGAAGCATCGGAATCTATAACTATAGTCACAGGAATGGTTCAAAACATAGACAGTAAGAAGAGTCCGTTTTCTTGTACTTAAGTCGGCATTGTGCCTTTTCTATTTATTTCCGATGCAATTTTGGTGTTTCATCGTCAATATGAAGGTCAGAGGGATACAGTAAACCTGAAGTGAAACATCGGATTCTATAACTAGTGTCACAGGATTGGTTCAAAACATAGACCGTAAGAAGAGTCAGTTTTCTTGTACTTAAGTCGGCATTTTGCCTTTTCTATTTAATTTCGATGCAATTTCTGTGTTTCATCGTCAATAAGAAGGTCAGAGGTATACAGTAAACCTGAAGTGAAGGATCGGAATCTATAACTAGTGTCACAGGAATGGTTCAAAGCATAGACAGTATGAGGAGTCAGTTTTCTTGTACTTAAGTCGGCATTGTGAGTTTTGTATTTAATTCCGATGCAATTTCTGTGTTTCATCGTCAATAAGAAGGTCAGAGGCATACAGTAAATCTGAAGTGAAGCATCGGAATCTATAACTAGTGCCACAGGAATGGTTCAAAGCATAGACAGTAAGAAGAGTTAGTTTTCTGGTACTTAAGTTGGCATTTTGCCTTTTCTATTTAATTTCGATGCAATTTCTGTGTTTCATCGTCAATAAGAATGTCAGAGGTATACAGTAAACTTGAAGTGAAGCATCGGAATCTATAACTAGTGTCACAGGAACGGTTCAAAACATAGACAGTGTGAGGAGTCAGTTTTCTTGTACTTAAGTCGGCATTGTGAGTTTTGTATTTAATTCCGATGCAATATCTGTGTTTCATCGTCAATAAGAAGGTCAGAGGCATACAGTAAACCTGAAGTGAAGCATCGGAATCTATAACTAGTGTCACAGGAATGGTTCAAAACATAGACAGTAAAAAGAGTCAGTTTTCTTGTAGTGAAGTCGGCATTGTGCCTTTTGTATTTAAATCCGATGCAATTTTAGTGTTTCATCGTCAGTAAGAAGGTCAGAGGGATATAGTGAACCTGTAGGAAAGCATCGGATTCTATAACTAGTGTCACAGGAATGGTTCAAAACATAGATTGTAAGAAGATCAGTTTTCTTGTACTTAAGTCGGCATTGTGCCTTTTGTATTTAATCCGATGCAATTTCTGTTTTTCATCGTAAATAAGAAGGTCGGAGGGATACGGTAAACCTGAAGTGAAGCATCGGAATCTATAACTAGTGTCACAGGAATTGTTCAAAAGATAGACAGTAAGAAGAGTCAGTTTTCTTGTACTTAAGTCGGCAATGTGCCTTTTGTATTTATTTCCGATGCAATTACTGTGTTTCATCGTCAATAAGAAGGTCAGAGGTATACAGTAAACCTGAAGTGAAGCATCGGAATCTATAACTAGTGTCACATTTATGGTTCAAAACATAGACAGTAAGATGAGTCAGTTTGCTTGTACTTAAGTCAGCATTGTGCTTTTTTGTATTTAATTCCGATGCAATTTCTGTGTTTCATCGTCAATAAGAAGGTCAGGGGGATACAGTAATCCTGAAGTGAAGCATCGGAATCTATAACTAGTGTCACAGGAATGGTTCAAAACATAGACAGTAAGAAGAGTCCGTTTTCTTGTACTTAAGTCGGCATTGTGCCTTTTCTATTTATTTCCGATGCAATTTTGGTGTTTCATCGTCAATATGAAGGTCAGAGGGATACAGTAAACCCTAAGTGAAGCATCGGAATCTATAACTAGTGTCACAGGAATGGTTCAAAGCATAGACAGTAAGAAGAGTCTGTTTTCTTGTACATAAGTCGGCATTGTGCCTTTTGTATTTAATTCCGATGCAATTTCTGTGTTTCATCGTCAATAAAAAGGTCAGAGGGATACAGTAAACTTGAAGTGAAGCATCGGAATCTATAACTAGTGTCACAGGAATGGTTCAAAACATAGACAGTAAGAAGAGTCAGTTTTCTTGTACTTAAGTCGGCATTGTGCCTTTTATATATAATTCCGATGCAATTTCTGTGTTTCATCGTCAATAAGAAGGTCGGAGGGATACGGTTAACATGAAGTGAAGCATCGGAATCTATAACTAGTTTCACAGGCATTGTTCAAAACATAGATAGTAAGAAGAGTCAGTTTTCTTGTACTTAAGTCGGCATTGTGCCTTTTCTATTTAATTCCGATTCAATTTCTGTATTTCATTGTCATTAAGAAGGTCAGAGGGATACAGTAAACCTGAAGTGAAGCATCGGAATCTATAACAAGTGTCACAGGAATGGCTCAAAACTAAGACAGTAAGAAGAGTCAGTTTTCTTGTACGTAAGTCGGCATTGTGCCTTTTGTATTTAATTCCGATGCAATATCTGTGTTTCATCGTCAATAAGATGGTCAGAGGGATACAGTAAAGCTGAAGTGAAGAATCGGAATCTATAACTAGTGTCACAGGAATGGTTCAAAGCTTAGACAGTAAGAAGAGTCAGTTATCTTGTACTTAAGTCGGCATTGTGGCTTTTGTATGTAATTCCAATGCAATTTATGTGTTTCATCGTCAATAAGAAGGTCAGCTTTATACAGTAAACCTGAAGTGAAGCATCGGAATCTATAACTAGAGTCACAGGTATGGTCCAAAACATAGACAGTAAGAAGAGTCAGTTTTCTCGTACTTAAGTCGGCATTGTGCCTTTTGTATTTAATTCCGATGCAATCTCTGTGTATCATCGTGAATAAGAAGGTCAGAGGGATACAGTAAACCTGAAGTGAAGCATCGGAATCTATAACTAGTGTCTCAGGAATTGTTCAAAACATAGACAGTAAGGACAGTCAGTTTTCTTGTACTTAAGTCGGCATTCTGCCTTTTCTATTTAATTCCGCTTCAATTTCTGTGTTTCATCGTCATTAAGAAGGTCAGAGGGATTCAGTAAACCTGAAGTGAAGCATCGGAATGTATAACTACTGTCACAGGAATGGTTCAAAACATAGACAGTGTGAGGAGTCAGTTTTCTTGCACTTAAGTCGGCATTGTGCCTTTTGTATTTAAATCCGATGCAATTTCAGTGTTTCATCGTCAGTAAGAAGGTCAGATGGATATAGTGAACCTGAAGTGAAGCATCGGATTCTATAACTAGTGTCACAGGAATGGTTCAAAACTTAGACAGTAAGAAGAGTCAGTTTTCTTGTACGTAAGTCGGCATTGTGCCTTTTGTATTTAATTCCGATGCAATTTCTGTGTTTCATCGTCAATAAGAAGGTCAGAGGTTTACACTAAAGCTGAAGTGAATCATCGGAATCTATAACTAGTGTTAGAGGAATGGTTAAAAACATAGACAGTAAGAAGAGTCACTTATCTTGTACTTAAGTCGGCATTGTGCCTTTTGTATATTATTCCGATGCAATTTCTGTGTTTCATCGTCAATAAGAAGGTCAGAGGGATACAGTAAACCTGAAGTGAAGCATCGGAATCTATAACTAGTGTCACAGGAATGGTTCAAACATAGACAGTAAGAAGAGTCAGTTATCTTGTACTTAAATCGGCATTGTGCCTTTTGTATGTAATTCCGAAGCAATTTCTGTGTATCATCCTCAATAAGAAGGTCAGAGGGATACAATAAACCTGACGTAAAGCATCGGAATCTATAACGAGTGCCACATGAATGGTTCAAGACATAGACAGTAAGAAGAGTCAGTTTCCTTGTACTTAAGTCGGCATTGTGAGTTTTGTATTTAATTCCGATGCAATTTCTGTGTTTCATCGTCAATAAGAAGGTCAGAGGGATACAGTAAACCTGAAGTGAAACATCGGATTCTATAACTAGTGTCACAGGAATGGTTCAAAACATAGACAGTAAGAAGAGTTAGTTTTCTGGTACTTAAGTTGGCATTTTGCCTTTTCTATTTAATTTCGATGCAATTTCTGTGTTTCATCGTCAATAAGAATGTCAGAGGTATACAGTAAACTTGAAGTGAAGCATCGGAATCTATAACTAGTGTCACAGGAATGGTTCAAAACATAGACAGTGTGAGGAGTCAGTTTTCTTGTACTTAAGTCGGCATTGTGAGTTTTGTATTTAATTCCGATGCAATTTCTGTGTTTCATCGTCAATAAGAAGGTCAGAGGCATACAGTAAACCTGAAGTGAAGCATCGGAATCTATAACTAGTGTCACAGGAATGGTTCAAAACATAGACAGTAAAAAGAGTCAGTTTTCTTGTAGTGAAGTCGGCATTGTGCCTTTTGTATTTAAATCCGATGCAATTTTAGTGTTTCATCGTCAGTAAGAAGGTCAGAGGGATATAGTGAACCTGTAGTGATGCATCGGATTCTATAACTAGTGTCACAGGAATGGTTCAAAACAGAGATTGTAAGAAGATCAGTTTTCTTGTACTTAAGTCGGCATTGTGCCTTTTGTATTTAATTCCGATGCAATTTCTGTGTTTCATCGTCAATAAAAAGGTCAGAGGGATACAGTAAACCTGAAGTGAAGCATCGGAATCTATAACTAGTGTCACAGGAATGGTTCAAAACATAGTAAGAAGAGTCAGTTTTCTTGTACTTAAGTCGGCATTGTGCCTTTTATATATAATTCCGATGCAATTTCTGTGTTTCATCGTCAATAAGAAGGTCGGAGGGATACGGTAAACATGAAGTGAAGCATCGGAATCTATAACTAGTTTCACAGGCATTGTTCAAAGCATAGATAGTAAGAAGAGTCAGTTTTCTTGTACTTAAGTCGGCATTGTGCCTTTTCTATTTAATTCCGATTCAATTTCTGTATTTCATTGTCATTAAGAAGGTCAGAGGGATACAGTAAACCTGAAGTGAAGCATCGGAATCTATAACTAGTGTCACAGGAATGGTTCAAAACTTAGACAGTAAGAAGAGTCAGTTTTCTTGTACGTAAGTCGGCATTGTGCCTTTTGTATTTAATTCCGATGCAATATCTGTGTTTCATCGTCAATAAGATGGTCAGAGGGATACAGTAAACCTGAAGTGAAGAATCGGAATCTATAACTAGTGTCACAGGAACGGTTCAAAGCTTAGACAGTAAGAAGAGTCAGTTATCTTGTACTTAAGTCGGCATTGTGGCTTTTGTATTTAATTCCGATGCAATTTATGTGTTTCATCGTCAATAAGAAGGTCAGCTTTATACAGTAAACCTGAAGTGAAGCATCGGAATCTATAACTAGAGTCACAGGTATGGTCCAAAACATAGACAGTAAGAAGAGTCAGTTTTCACGTACTTAAGTCGGCATTGTGCCTTTTGTATTTAATTCCGATGCAATCTCTGTGTATCATCGTGAATAAGAAGGTCAGAGGGATACAGTAAACCTGAAGTGAAGCTTCGGAATCTATAACTAGTGTCACAGGAATGGTTCAAAACTTAGACAGTAAGAAGAGTCAGTTTTCTTGTACGTTAGTCGGCATTGTGCCTTTTCTATTTAATTCCGATGCAATTTCTGTGTTTCATCGTCAATAAGAAGGTCAGAGGGATACAGTAAACCCGAAGTGAAGCATCGGAATGTATAACTACTGTCACAGGAATGGTTCAAAACATAGACAGTGTGAGGAGTCAGTTTTCTTGTACTTAAGTCGGCATTATGCCTTTTGTATTTAAATCCGATGCAATTTCAGTGTTTCATCGTCAGTAAGAAGGTCAGATGGATATAGTGAACCTGAAGTGAAGCATCGGATTCTATAACTAGTGTCACAGGAATGGTTCAAAACTTAGACAGTAAGAAGAGTCAGTTTTCTTGTACGTAAGTCGGCATTGTGCCTTTTGTATTTAATTCCGATGCAATTTCTGTGTTTCATCGTCAATAAGAAGGTCAGAGGTTTACACTAAAGCTGAAGTGAATCATCGGAATCTATAACTAGTGTTAGAGGAATGGTTAAAAACATAGACAGTAAGAAGAGTCACTTATCTTGTACTTAAGTCGGCATTGTGCCTTTTGTATATTATTCCGATGCAATTTCTGTGTTTCATCGTCAATAAGAAGGTCAGAGGGATACAGTAAACCTGAAGTGAAGCATCGGAATCTATAACTAGTGTCACAGGAATGGTTCAAACATAGACAGTAAGAAGAGTCAGTTATCTTGTACTTAAATCGGCATTGTGCCTTTTGTATGTAATTCCGAAGCAATTTCTGTGTATCATCCTCAATAAGAAGGTCAGAGGGATACAGTAAACCTGAAGTGAAACATCGGATTCTATAACTAGTGTCACAGGAATGGTTCAAAACATAGACAGTAAGAAGAGTTAGTTTTCTGGTACTTAAGTCGGCATTTTGCCTTTTCTATTTAATTTCGATGCAATTTCTGTGTTTCATCGTCAATAAGAATGTCAGAGGTATACAGTAAACTTGAAGTGAAGCATCGGAATCTATAACTAGTGTCACAGGAATGGTTCAAAACATAGACAGTGTGAGGAGTCAGTTTTCTTGTACTTAAGTCGGCATTGTGAGTTTTGTATTTAATTCCGATGCAATTTCTGTGTTTCATCGTCAATAAGAAGGTCAGAGGCATACAGTAAACCTGAAGTGAAGCATCGGAATCTATAACTAGTGTCACAGGAATGGTTCAAAACATAGACAGTAAAAAGAGTCAGTTTTCTTGTAGTGAAGTCGGCATTGTGCCTTTTGTATTTAAATCCGATGCAATTTTAGTGTTTCATCGTCAGTAAGAAGGTCAGAGGGATATAGTGAACCTGTAGTGAAGCATCGGATTCTATAACTAGTGTCACAGGAATGGTTCAAAACATAGATTGTAAGAAGATCAGTTTTCTTGTACTTAAGTCGGCATTGTGCCTTTTGTATATAATCCGATGCAATTTCTGTTTTTCATCGTAAATAAGAAGGTCGGAGGGATACGGTAAACCTGAAGTGAAGCATCGGAATCTATAACTAGTGTCACAGGAATTGTTCAAAAGATAGACAGTAAGAAGAGTCAGTTTTCTTGTACTTAAGTCGGCATTGTGCCTTTTGTATTTATTTCCGATGCAATTACTGTGTTTCATCGTCAATAAGAAGGTCAGAGGTATACAGTAAACCTGAAGTGAAGCATCGGAATCTATAACTAGTGTCACATTTATGGTTCAAAACATAGACAGTAAGATGAGTCAGTTTGCTTGTACTTAAGTCAGCATTGTGCTTTTTTGTATTTAATTCCGATGCAATTTCTGTGTTTCATCGTCAATAAGAAGGTCAGAGGGATACAGTAATCCTGAAGTGAAGCATCGGAATCTATAACTAATGTCACAGGAATGGTTCAAAACATAGACAGTAAGAAGAGTCCGTTTTCTTGTACTTAAGTCGGCATTGTGCCTTTTCTATTTATTTCCGATGCAATTTTGGTGTTTCATCGTCAATATGAAGGTCAGAGGGATACAGTAAACCTTAAGTGAAGCATCGGAATCTATAACTAGTGTCACAGGAATGGTTCAAAGCATAGACAGTAAGAAGAGTCTGTTTTCTTGTACATAAGTCGGCATTGTGCCTTTTGTATTTAATTCCGATGCAATTTCTGTGTTTCATCGTCAATAAAAAGGTCAGAGGGATACAGTAAACCTGAAGTGAAGCATCGGAATCTATAACTAGTGTCACAGGAATGGTTCAAAACATAGACAGTAAGAAGAGTCAGTTTTCTTGTACTTAAGTCGGCATTGTGCCTTTTATATATAATTCCGATGCAATTCCTGTGTTTCATCGTCAATAAGAAGGTCGGAGGGATACGGTAAACATGAAGTGAAGCATCGGAATCTATAACTAGTTTCACAGGCATTGTTCAAAACATAGATAGTAAGAAGAGTCAGTTTTCTTGTACTTAAGTCGGCATTGTGCCTTTTCTATTTAATTCCGATTCAATTTCTGTATTTCATTGTCATTAAGAAGGTCAGAGGGATACAGTAAACCTGAAGTGAAGCATCGGAATCTATAACTAGTGTCACAGGAATGGTTCAAAACTTAGACAGTAAGAAGAGTCAGTTTTCTTGTACGTAAGTCGGCATTGTGCCTTTTGTATTTAATTCCGATGCAATATCTGTGTTTCATCGTCAATAAGATGGTCAGAGGGATACAGTAAAGCTGAAGTGAAGAATCGGAATCTATAACTAGTGTCACAGGAATGGTTCAAAGCATAGACAGTAAGAAGAGTCAGTTATCTTGTACTTAAGTCGGCATTGTGGCTTTTGTATTTAATTCCGATGCAATTTATGTGTTTCATCGTCAATAAGAAGGTCAGCGGTAAACAGTAAACCTGAAGTGAAGCATCGGAATCTATAACTAGAGTCACAGGTATGGTACAAAACATAGACAGTAAGAAGAGTCAGTTTTCTCGTACTTAAGTCGGCATTGTGCCTTTTGTATTTAATTCCGATGCAATCTCTGTGTATCATCGTCAATACGAAGGTCAGAGGGATACAGTAAACCTGAAGTGAAGCATCGGAATCTATAACTAGTGTCTCAGGAATTGTTCAAAACATAGACAGTAAGGACAGTCAGTTTTCTTGTACTTAAGTCGGCATTCTGCCTTTTCTATTCAATTCCGCTTCAATTTCTGTGTTTCATCGTCATTAAGAAGGTCAGAGGGATTCAGTAAACCTGAAGTGAAGCATCGGAATCTATAACTAGTGTCACAGGAATGGTTCAAAACTTAGACAGTAAGAAGAGTCAGTTTTCTTGTACGTTAGTCGGCATTGTGCCTTTTCTATTTAATTCCGATGCAATTTCTGTGTTTCATCGTCAACAAGAAGGTCAGAGGGATACTGTAAACCTGAAGTGAAGCATCGGAATGTATAACTAGTGTCACAGGAATGGTTCAAACATAGACAGTTAAAAGAGTCAGTTATCTTGTACTTAAGTCGGCATTGTGCCTTTTGTATTTATTTCCGAAGCAATTTCTGTGTTTCATCCTCAATAAGAAGGTCAGAGGGATACAGTAAACCTGAAGTAAAGCATCGGAATCTATAACGAGTGACACATGAATGCTTCAAGACATAGACAGTAAGAAGAGTCAGTTTCCTTGTACTTAAGTCGGCATTGTACCTTTCGTATTTAATTCCGATGCAATTTCTGTGTTTCATCGTCAATAAGAAGGTCAGAGGGAAACAGTAAACCTGAAGTGAAACATCGGATTCTATAACTAGTGTCACAGGAATGGTTCAAAACATAGACAGTAAGAAGAGTCAGTTTTCTTGTACTTAAGTCGGCATTTTGCCTTTTCTATTTAATTTCGATGCAATTTCTGTGTTTCATCGTCAATAAGAAGGTCAGAGGTATACAGTAAACCTGAAGTGAAGCATCGGAATCTATAACTAGTGTCACATTTATGGTTCAAAACATAAACAGTAAGATGAGTCAGTTTGCTTGTACTTAAGTCAGCATTGTGCTTTTTTGTATTTAATTCCGATGCAATTTCTGTGTTTCATCGTCAATAAGAAGGTCAGAGGGATACAGTAATCCTGAAGTGAAGCATCGGAATCTATAACTAGTGTCACAGGAACGGTTCAAAACATAGACAGTAAGAAGAGTCCGTTTTCTTGTACTTAAGTCGGCATTGTGCCTTTTCTATTTATTTCCGATGCAATTTTGGTGTTTCATCGTCAATATGAAGGTCAGAGGGATACAGTAAACCTTAAGTGAAGCATCGGAATCTATAACTAGTGTCACAGGAATGGTTCAAAGCATAGACAGTAAGAAGAGTCTGTTTTCTTGTACATAAGTCGGCATTGTGCCTTTTGTATTTAATTCCGATGCAATTTCTGTGTTTCATCGTCAATAAAAAGGTCAGAGGGATACAGTAAACCTGAAGTGAAGCATCGGAATCTATAACTAGTGTCACAGGAATGGTTCAAAACATAGACAGTAAGAAGAGTCAGTTTTCTTGTACTTAAGTCGGCATTGTGCCTTTTATATATAATTCCGATGCAATTTCTGTGTTTCATCGTCAATAAGAAGGTCGGAGGGATACGGTAAACATGAAGTGAAGCATCGGAATCTATAACTAGTTTCACAGGCATTGTTCAAAACATAGATAGTAAGAAGAGTCAGTTTTCTTGTACTTAAGTCGGCATTGTGCCTTTTCTATTTAATTCCGATTCAATTTCTGTATTTCATTGTCATTAAGAAGGTCAGAGGGATACAGTAAACCTGAAGTGAAGCATCGGAATCTATAACTAGTGTCACAGGAATGGTTCAAAACTTAGACAGTAAGAAGAGTCAGTTTTCTTGTACGTAAGTCGGCATTGTGCCTTTTGTATTTAATTCCGATGCAATATCTGTGTTTCATCGTCAATAAGATGGTCAGAGGGATACAGTAAAGCTGAAGTGAAGAATCGGAATCTATAACTAGTGTCACAGGAATGGTTCAAAGCATAGACAGTAAGAAGAGTCAGTTATCTTGTAGTGAAGTCGGCATTGTGCCTTTTGTATTTAAATCCGATGCAATTTTAGTGTTTCATCGTCAGTAAGAAGGTCAGAGGGATATAGTGAACCTGTAGTGAAGCATCGGATTCTATAACTAGTGTCACAGGAATGGTTCAAAACATAGATTGTAAGAAGATCAGTTTTCTTGTACTTAAGTCGGCATTGTGCCTTTTGTATTTATTTCCGATGCAATTACTGTGTTTCATCGTCAATAAGAAGGTCAGAGGTATACAGTAAACCTGAAGTGAAGCATCGGAATCTATAACTAGTGTCACATTTATGGTTCAAAACATAGACAGTAAGATGAGTCAGTTTGCTTGTACTTAAGTCAGCATTGTACTTTTTTGTATTTAATTCCGATGCAATTTCTGTGTTTCATCGTCAATAAGAAGGTCAGAGGGATACAGTAATCCTGAAGTGAAGCATTGGAATCTATAACTATTGTCACAGGAATGGTTCAAAACATAGACAGTAAGAAGAGTCCGTTTTCTTGTACTTAAGTCGGCATTGTGCCTTTTCTATTTATTTCCGATGCAATTTTGGTGTTTCATCGTCAATATGAAGGTCAGAGGGATACAGTAAACCTTAAGTGAAGCATCGGAATCTATAACTAGTGTCACAGGAATGGTTCAAAGCATAGACAGTAAGAAGAGTCTGTTTTCTTGTACATAAGTCGGCATTGTGCCTTTTGTATTTAATTCCGATGCAATTTCTGTGTTTCATCGTCAATAAAAAGGTCAGAGGGATACAGTAAACCTGAAGTGAAGCATCGGAATCTATAACTAGTGTCACAGGAATGGTTCAAAACATAGACAGTAAGAAGAGTCAGTTTTCTTGTACTTAAGTCGGCATTGTGCCATTTATATATAATTCCGATGCAATTTCGGTGTTTCATCGTCAATAAGAAGGTCGGAGGGATACGGTAAACATGAAGTGAAGCATCGGAATCTATAACTAGTTTCACAGGAATGGTTTAAAACATAGACAGTAAGAAGAGCAGTTTTCTTGTAGTTAAGTCGGCATTGTGTCTTTTCTATTTAATTCCGATTCAATTTCTGTATTTCATTGTCATTAAGAAGGTCAGAGGGATACAGTAAACCTGAAGTGAAGCATCGGAATCTATAACTAGTGTCACAGGAATGGTTCAAAACTTAGACAGTAAGAAGAGTCAGTTTTCTTGTACGTCAGTCGGCATTGTGCCTTTTGTATTTAATTCCGATGCAATATCTGTGTTTCATCGTCAATAAGATGGTCAGAGGGATACAGTAAAGCTTAAGTGAGGAATCGGAATCTATAACTAGTGTCACAGGAATGGTTCAAAGCATAGACAGTAAGAAGAGTCAGTTATCTTGTACTTAAGTCGGCATTGTGCCATTTCTATTTTATTCCGATGCAATTTCTGTGTTTCATCGTCAATAAGAGGGTCAGAGATATACAGTAAACATGAAGTGAAGCATCGGAATCTATAACTAGTGTCATAGGAATGGTTCAAAATATAGACAGTATGAGGAATCAGTTTTATTGTACTTAATTCGGCATTGTGCCTTTTGTATTTAATTTCGATGCAATTTCTGTGTTTCATCGTCAATAAGAAGGACAGAGGCATACAGTAAACCTGAAGTGAAGCATCGGAATCTATAACTAGTTTCACAGGAATGGTTTAAAACATAGACAGTAAGAAGAGCAGTTTTCTTGTAGTTAAGTCGGCCATGTGCCTTTTGTATTTAAATCCGATGTAATTTTCAGTGTTTCATCGTCAGTAAGAAGGTCAGAGGGATATAGTGAACCTGAAGTGAAGCATCGGATTCTATAACTAGTGTCACAGGAATGGTTCAAAACATAGACAGTAAGAAGATCAGTTTTCTTGTACTTAAGTCGGATTGTGCATTTTCTATTTAATTCCGATGTAATTTCTGTGGTTCATCGTCAATAAGAATGTCAGAGGGATAAAGTAAACCTGAAGTGAAGCATCGGAATCTATAACTAGTGTCACAGGAATGGTTCAAAACATAGACACTAGGAAGAGTCAGTCTTCTTGTACTTAAGTCGGCATTGTGCCTTTTCTATTTAATTCCGATGCAATTTCTATGTTTCGTCGTCAATAAGAAGGTCCAAGGGATACAGTAAACCTGAAGTGAAGCATCGGAATCTATAACTAGTGTCTTAGGAAAGGTTCAATACATAGACAGTAAGAAGAGTCAGTCTTCTTGTACTTAAGTCGGCAATGTGACTTTTATATTTAATAACGATGCAATTTCCGTGATTCCTCGTCAATAAGAAGGTCCAAGGGATACAGTAAACCCGAGTTGAAGCATCGGAATCTATAACTAGTGTCACAGGAATGGTTCAAAACATAGACAGTAATAAGAGTCAGTCTTCTTGTACTTAAGTCGCCATTGTGCCTTTTGTATTTAATTCCGATGCTATTTCTGTGTTTTGTCGTCAATAAGTTGGTCCAAGGGATACAGTAAACATATAGTAAAGCATCGGAATCAAAAACTGGTCACACAGGAAATGTTCAAAACATAGTTAGTAAGAAGAGTCAGTCTTCTTTTACTTAAGTCGGCATTGTGCTTTTTCTATTTAATTCCGATGCAACTTCTGTGTTTCGTCGTCAGTAAGAAGTTCCAAGGGATACAGTAAACCTGAAGTGAAGCATAGTAATCTATAACTAGTGTCACAGAAATGGTTCAAAACATAGACAGTAAGAACAGTCAGTATTCTTGTACTTAAGTCGGCATTGTGCCTTTTCTATTTAATTCCGATATAATTTCTGTGTTTCATCGTCAATAAGAATGTCAGAGGGATACAGTAAACCTGAAGTGGCGCATCGGAATCTATAACTAGTGTCACAGGAATGGTTCAAAACATAGACAGTAGGAAGAGTCAGACGTCTTGTACTTAAGTCGGCATTGTGCCTTTTTTATTTAATTCCGATGAAATTTCATTGCTTCGTCGTCAATAAAAAGGTCCAAGGGATACAGTAGACCTGAAGTGAAGCATCGGAATCTATAACTAGTGTCACAGGAAACGTTCAACACACAGACAGTAGGAAGAGTCAGTCTTCTTGTACCTAAGTCGGCATTGTGCCTTTTGTATTTAATACCGATGCAATTTCTGTGTTTCATCGTCAATAAGAAGGTCAGAGGGATACAGTAAACATGAAGTGAAGCATCGGAATCTATAATTAGTGTCACAGGAGTGGTTCAAAACATAGAGAGTAAGAGGAGTCAGTCTTCTCGTACTTAAGTCGGCATTGTGCGTTTTGTATTTAATTCCGATGCAATTTCTGTGTTTCATCGTCAACAACAAGGTTAGAGGGATACAGTAAAACAGAAGTAAAGCATCGGAATCTATATGTAGTTTCACAGGAATGGTTCAAAACATAGACAGTAGGAAGAGTCAGGCCTCTTGTACTTAAGTCGGCATTGTGCCTTTTCTATTTAATTCCGATGCAATTTCTGTGTTTCGACGTCAATACGAAGGTCCAAGGGATACAGTAAACCTTAATTGAATCATAGGAATCTAGAACTAGTGTCACAGGAATGGTTCAAATCATAGACAGTAAGAAGAGTCAGTCTTGTTGTACTTAAGTCGGCATTATGCCTTTTGTATTTAATTCCGATGCAATTTCTGTGTTTCATCGTCATTAAGAAGGTCAGAGGGTTACAGTAAACCTGAGGTGAAGCATCGGAATCTATAACTAGTGTCACAGGAATGGTTCAAAGCATAGACAGTAAGAAAAGTCAGTCTTCTTGTACTTAAGTCTGCATTGTGCCTTTTCCATTTAATTCCGATGCAATTGTTGTGTTTCGTCGTCAATAAGAAGGTCCAAGGGATACAGTAAACCTGAAGTGAGCATAGGAATCTAGAACTAGTGTCACAGGAATTGTTCAAAACGTAGACAGTAAGAAGAGTCAGTCTTCTTGTACGTAAGTCGGCATTGTGCCTTTTCGATTTAATTCCGATGCAAATTCTGTGTTTCATCGTCAATAAGAATATCAGAGGGATACAGTAAATCTGAAGTCAAGCACCGGAATCTATAACTAGTGTCACAGGAATGGTTCAAAACATAGACAGTAGGAAGAGTCAGTCTTCTTGTACTTAAGTCGGCATTGTGCTTTTCTAATTAATTAAGATGCAATTTCTGTGTTTCGTCGTCAATAAGAAGGTCCAGGGGATACAGTAAACGTCAAGTGAAGCATCGGAATCTATAAGTAGTGTCACAGGAAATGTTCAAAACATAGTCAGTAAGAAGAGTCAGACTCCTTGTACTTAAATTGGCATTGTGCCTTTTCTATTTAATTCAGATGCAATTTCTGTGTTTCGTTGTCAATAAGAAGGTCCAAGGGATACAGTAAAAGTGAAGTGAAGCATAGGATTCAATAACTAGTGTCACAGGAAATTTTCAAACCATAGACAGTAAGAAGAGTCAGTCTTCTTGTACTTAAGTCGGCATTGTGCCATTCGTTTTTAATTCCGATGCAATTTCTGTGTTTCATCGTCAATAAGATTGTCAGAGGGATACAGTAAACCTGAAGTGAAGCATCGGAATCTATAACTAGTGTCACAGGAATCGTTGAAAACATAGACCGTAAGAAGAGTCAGTCTTCTTGTACTTAAGTCGGCATTGTGCCTTTTCGATTTGATTCCGTTGCAATTTCTGTGTTTCGTCGTCAATAAGTATGTCAGAGGGATACAGTAAACCTGAAGTGAAGCATCGGAATCTATAACTGGTGTCACAGGAATGGTTCAAAACATAGACAGTAGGAAGAGTCAGTCTTCTTGTACTTAAGTCGGCATTGTGCCTTTTCTATTTAATTCCGATGCAATTTCTGTGTTTCGTCGTCAATAAGAGGGGCAAGGGATACAGTAAACCTGAAGTTAAGCTTCGGAATCTATACCTAGTGTCACAGGAAAAGTTCAAAACATAGACTGTAAGAAGAGTCAGTCTTCTTGTACTTAAGTCGGCATTGTGCCTTTTGGAATTAATTCCGATGTAATCTCTGTGTTTCGTCGTCAAAAAGAAGGTCAGAGGGATACAGTAAACATGAAGTGAAGCATCGGAATCTATAACTACTGTTACAGGAATGGTTCAAAACATAGACTGTAAGAAGGGTCAGTCTTCTTGTACTTAAGTCGGCATTGTACTTTTTCTATTTAATTCCGATGCAATTTCTGTGTTTCGTCGTCAATAAGCAGGTCCAGGGGTTACAGTAAACCTGGACTGTAGCATCGGAATCTATAATTAGTGTCACAGGAATGGTTCAAAATATAGACAGTTAGAAGAGTCAGCCTTTTTGTACTTAAGTCGGCATTGTGCCTTTTATATTTAATTCCGATGCAATTTCTGTGTTTCATCGTTAATAAGAAGGTCCAAGGGATACAGTAAACATATAGTGAAGCATCGGAATCTAAAACTGGTCTCACAGGAAATGTTCAAAACATAGTCAGTAGGAAGAGTCATACTTCTTGTACTTAAGTTGGCATTGTGCCTTTTCTATTTAATTCCGATGCAATTTCTGTGTTTCGTCGTCAATAAGAAGGTCCAAAGGATACAGTAAACCTGAAGTGAAGCATAGGATTCTATAACTAGTGTCACAGGAAAGGTTCAAAACACAGTCAGGAAGAAGAGTCAGTCTTCTTGTACTTAAGTCTGCATTGTGCCTGTTCTATTTAATTCCGATGCAATTTCTATGTTTCATCGTCAATAAGAAGGTCAAGGGATACAGTAAACCTGAGGTGAATCATCGGAATCTAAAACTGGTCTCACAGGAAATTTTCAAATCATAGACAGTAAGAAGAGTCAGTCTTCTTGTACTTAAGTCGGCATTATGCCTTTTGTATTTAATTCCGATGCAATTTCTGTGTTTCATCGTCAATAAGAACGTCAGAGTGATACAGTAAACCTGACGTGAAGCATCGGAATCTTTAACTAGTGTCACAGGTATGGTTCAAAACATAGACAGTAGGAAGAGTCAGTCTTCTTGTACTTAAGTCGGCATTGCGCTTTTCTAATTAATTAAGATGCAATTTCTGTGTTTCGTCGTCAATAAGAAGGTCCAAGGGATACAGTAAACCTGAAGTGAAGCGTCGGAATCTATAACTAGTGTCACAGGAAAGGTTCAGAACATACACAGTAAGAGGAGTCAGTCCTCTTGTACTTAAATCGGCATTGTGCCTTTTGTATTTAATTCCGATGCAATTTTTGTGTTTCATCGTCAATAAGAAGGTCAGAGGGATAAAGTAAACCTGAAGTGAAGCATCGGAATCTATCACTAGTGTCAAAGGAATGGTTCAAAACATAGAGAGTTGGAAGAGTTAGTCTTCTTGAACTTAAGTCGCTATTGTGCCTTTTCTATTTAATTTCGATGCAATTTCTGTGTTTCGTTGTCAATACGAAGGTCCAAGGGATACAGTAAACATATAGTGAAGCATCGGAATCTAAAACTGGTCTCACAGGAAATGTACAAACCATAGTCAGTAAGAAGAGTACGTCTGCTTGTACTTAAGTCGGCATTGTGCATTTTGTATTTAATTCCGATGCGATTTCTGTGTTTCATCGTCAATAAGAAGGTCAGAGGGATACAGTAAACCTGAAGTGAAGCATCGGAATCTATAACTAGTGTAACAGGAATGGATCAAAGCATAGACAGTAAGAAGAGTCAGTCTTCTTGTACGTAAGTCGGCATTGTGCCTTTTCGATTTAATTCCGTTGCAATTTCTGTGTTTCATCGTCAATAAGAATGTCAGAGGGATACAGTAAACCTGAAGTGAAGCATCGGAATCTATAACTAGTGTCACAGGAATGGTTCAAAACATAGACAGTAGGAAGAGTCAGTCTTCTTGTACTTAAGTCGGCATTGTGCCTTTTCTATTCAATTCCGATGCAATTTCTGTGTTTCGTCGTCAATAAGAGGGGCAAGGGATACAGTAAACCTGAAGTTAAGCATCGGAATCTATATCTAGTGTCACAGGAAAAGTTCAAAACATAGACAGTAAGAAGAGTCAGTCTTCATGTACTTATGTCGGCATTGTGCCATTTGTAATTATTTCCGATGTAATCTCTGTGTTTCGTCGTCAAAAAGAAGGTCAGAGGGATACAGTAAACATGAAGTGAAGCATCGGAATCTATAATTAGTGTTACAGGAATGGTTCAAAACATAGACTGTAAGAAGAGTCAGTCTTCTTGTACTTAAGTCGGCATTGTACTTTTTCTATTTAATTCCGATGCAATTTCTGTGTTTCATCGTTAATAAGAAGGTCCAAGGGATACAGTAAACATATAGTGAACCATCGGAATCTAAAACTGGTCTCACAGGAAATGTTCAAAACATAGTCAGTAAGAAGAGTCATACTTCTTGTACTTAAGTTGGCATTGTGCCTTTTCTATTTAATTCCGATGCAATTTCTGTGTTTCGTCGTCAATAAGAAGGTCCAAAGGATACAGTAAACCTGAAGTGAAGCATAGGATTCTATAACTAGTGTCACAGCAAAGGTTCAAAACACAGTCAGGAAGAAGAGTCAGTCTTCTTGTTCTTAAGTCTGCATTGTGCCTTTTCTATTTAATTCCGATGCAATTTCTGTGTTTCATCGTCAATAAGAAGGGCAGAGGGATACAGTAAACCTGAGGTGAAGCATCGGAATCAAAAACTGGTCTCACAGGAAATTTTCAAATCACAGACAGTAAGAAGAGTCAGTCTTCTTGTACTTAAGTCGGCATTATGCCTTTTGTATTTAATTCCGATGCAATTTCTGTGTTTCATCGTCATTAAGAAGCTCAGATGGTTACAGTAAACCTGAGGTGAAGCATCGGAATCTATAACTAGTGTCACAGGAATGGTTCAAAGCATAGACAGTAAGAAAAGTCAGTCTTCTTGTACTTAAGTCGGCATTGTGTATTTTGTATTTAATTCCGATGCAATTTCTGTGTTTCATCGTCAATAAGAAGGTCTGAGGGATACAGTAAACCTGACGTGAAGCATCGGAATCTATAACTAGTGTCACAGGAATGGTTCAAAGCATACACAGCAAGAAGAGACAGTCTTCTTGTACATAAGTCGGCATTGTGTCTTTTGTGTATAATTCCGATGCAATTTCTGTGTTTCATCGTCAATAAGAAGGTCCAAGGGATACAGTAAACCGGAAGTGAAGCATCGGAATCTATAACTAGTGTCACAGGTATGGTTCAAAACATAGACAGTAAGAAGAGTCAGCCTTCTTGTACTTATGTCGGCATTGTGCCTTTTGTAATTAATTCCTATGTAATCTCTGTGTTTCGTGGTCAAAAAGAAGGTCAGAGGGATACAGTAAACATGAAATGAAGCATCGGAATCTATAACTAGTGTCACAGGAATGGTTCTAAATATAGACAGTTAGAAGAGTCAGTCTTTTTGTACTTAAGTCGGCATTGTGCCTTTTATATTTAATTCCGATGCAATTTCTGTGTTTCATCGTCAATAAGAAGGTCCAAGGGATACAGTAAACATATAGTGAAGCATCGGAATCTAAAACTGGTCTCACAGGAAATGTTCAAAACATAGTCAGTAAGAAGAGTCAGACTTCCTGTACTTAAGTTGGCGTTGTGCCTTTTCTATTTAATTCAGATGCCCTTTCTGTGTTTCGTTGTCAATAAGAAGGTCCAAGGGATACAGTAAACCTGAAGTAAAGTATAGGATTCAATAACTAGTGTCACAGGAAATTTTCAAACCATAGACAGTAAGAAGAGTCAGTCTTCTTGTACTTAAGTCGCCATTGTGCCTTTTCTATTCAATTCCGATGCAATTTCTGTGTTTCGTCGTCAATAAGAGGGGCAAGGGATACAGTAAACCTGAAGTGAAGCATCGGAATCTATAACTAGTGTAACAGGAATGGATCAAAGCATAGACAGTAAGTAGAGTCAGTCTTCTTGTACGTAAGTCGGCATTGTGCCTTTTCGATTTAATTCCGTTGCAATTTCTGTGTTTCATCGTCAATAAGAATGTCAGAGGGATACAGTAAACCTGAAGTGAAGCATCGGAATCTATAACTAGTGTCACAGGAATGGTTCAAAACATAGACAGTAGGAAGAGTCAGTCTTCTTGTACTTAAGTCGGCATTGTGCCTTTTCTATTCAATTCCGATGCAATTTCTGTGTTTCGTCGTCAATAAGAGGGGCAAGGGATACAGTAAACCTGAAGTTCAGCATCGGAATCTATATCTAGTGTCACAGGAAAAGTTCAAAACATAGACAGTAAGAAGAGTCAGTCTTCTTGTATTTATGTCGGTATTGTGCCTTTTGTAATTATTTCCGATGTAATCTCTGTGTTTCGTCGTCAAAAAGAAGGTCAGAGGGATACAGTAAACATGAAGTGAAGCATCGGAATCTGTAACTAGTGTCACAGGAATGGTTCAAAACATACACAGCAAGAAGAGACAGTCTTCTTGTACATAAGTCGGCATTGTGTCTTTTGTGTATAATTCCGATGTAATTTCAGTATTACATCGTCAATAAGAAGGCAGAGGGATACAGTAAACCTAAAGTGAAGCATCGGAATCTATAACTAGTGTCACATGAATGGTTCAAAACACAATCAGTAAGAAGAGTCCGTCTTCTTGTACTTAAGTCGGCATTGTGCCTTTTCTATTTAATTCCGATGCAATTTCTGTGTTTCGTCGCCAATAAGAAGGTCCAGGGATTACAGTAAACCTGAAGTGAAAAATCGGAATCTATAACTAGTGTCACAGGAATGGTTCAAAGTATTCACAGTTAGAAGAGTCAGTCTTTTTGTACTAATGTCGGCATTGTGCCTTTTATATTTAATTCCGATGCACTGTCTGTGTTTCATCGTTAATAAGAAGGTCCAAGGGATACAGTAAACATATAGTGAAGCATCGGAATCTAAAACTGGTCTCACAGGAAATGTTCAAAACATAGTCATTAAGAAGAGTCAGACTTCTTGTACTTAAGTTGGCATTGTGCCTTTTCTATTTAATTGCGATGCAATATCTGTGTTTCGTCGTCAATGAGAAGGTCCAAAAGATACAGTAAACCCGAAGTGAAGCATAGGATTCTATAACTAGTGTCACAGGAAAGGTTCAAAACACAGTCAGTGAGAAGAATCAGTCTTCTTGTACTTAAGTCGGCATTGTGCCTTTTCTATTTAATTCCGATGCAATTTCTGTGTTTCGTCGTCAATAAGAAGGTCAGAGGGATACAGTTAATTTGAAGTGAAGCATCGTAATCTTTAACTAGTGTAACAGGAATGGTTCAAAACATAGACTGTAAGAAGAGTCAGTCTTCTTGTACTTATGTCGGCATTGTGCCTTTTCTATTTAATTCCGATGCAATTTCTGTGTTTCATCGTCAATAAGAAGGTCAGAGGGATACAGTAAACCTGAAGTGAAGCATCGGAATCTATAACTAGTGTCACAGGAATGGTTCAAAACATAAACAGTAGGAAGAGTCAGTCTTCTTGTACTTAAGTCGGCATTGTGCCTTTTGTATTTAATTCCGATGCAATTTTTGTGTTTCATCGTCAACAAGAATGTCAGAGGGATAAAGTAAACCTGAAGTGAAGCATCGGAATCTATAACTAGTGTCAAAGGAATGGTTCAAAACGTAGAGATTTGGAAGAGTTAGTCTTCTTGAACTTAAGTCGCCATTGTGCTTTTTCTATTTAATTTCGATGCAATTTCTGTGTTACGTTGTCAATACGAAGGGCCAAGGGATACAGTATACATATAGTGAAGCATCGTAATCTAAAACTGGTCTAACAGTAAATGTTCAAAACATAGTCAGAAAGAAGAGTCAGTCTGCCTGTACTTAAGTCGGCATTGTGCCTTTTCTATTTAATTCCGATGCAATTTTTGTGTTCCGTCGTCAATAAGAAGGTCAGAGGGATACAGTAAACCTTAAGTGAAGCATGGGGATCTATAACTAGTGTCACAGGAATGGTTCAAAATATAGACAGTAAAAAGAGTCAGTCCTTTTGTACTTAAGTCGGCATTATGTCTTTTATATTTAACTCCGATGCAATTTCTGTGTTACATCGTCAATAAGAAGGTCAGAGGGATACAGTAAAACTGAAGTGAAGCTTTGGAATCTATAACTAATGTCACAGGAATGGTTCAAATCATAGACAGTAGGAAGAGTCAGTCTTCTTGTACTTAAGTCGGCATTGTGCCTTTTGTTTTTAATTCCGAACAATTTCTGTGTTTCATCGTCAATAAGAATGTCAGAGGGATACAGTAAAACTGAAGTGAAGCATCGGAATCTATAACTAGTGTCACAGGAATGGTTCAAAACATAGACAGTAGGAAGAGTCAGTCTTCTTGTACTTTAGTCGGCATTGTGCCTTTTCTATTTAATTCCGATGCAATTTCTGTGTTTCGTCGTCAATAAGAGGTGCAAGTGATACAGTAAAACTGAAGTGAAGCATCGGAATCTATATCTAATGTCACAGGAAAAGTTCAAAACATATACAGTAAGAAGAGTCAGTCTTCTTGTACTTAAGTCAGCATTGTACCTTTTGTATTTAATTCCGATGCAATCTCTGTGTTTCGTCGTCAAAAAGAAGGTCAGAGGGATACAGTAAACCTGAAGTGAAGCATCGGAATCTATAACTAGTGTTACAGCAATGGTTAAAAGCATAGAATGTTAGAAGAGTCAGTCTTCTTGTACTTAAGTCGGCATTGTACTTTATCTATTTAATTCAGATGCAATTTCTGTGTTTCGTCGTCAATAAGAAGGTCCAGGGGTTACAGTAAAACTGAAGTGAAGCTTCGGAATCTATAACTAGTGTCACAGGAATGGTTCAAAATATACACAGTTAGAAGAGTCAGTCTTTTTGTACTTAAGTCGGCATTGTGTCTTTTATATTTAATTCCGATGCAATTTCTGTGTTTCATCGTTAATAAGAAGGTCCAAAGGATACAGTAAACATATAGTGAAGCATCGGTATCTAAAACGGGTCTCACAGGAAATGTTCAAAACATAGTCATTAATAAGAGTCAGACTTCTTGTACTTAAGTTGGCATTGTGCCTTTTCTATTTTATTGCGATGCAATTCTGTGTTTCGTCGTCAATAAGAAGGTCCAAGGGATACAGTAAACCTGAAGTGAAGCATAGGATTCTATACCTAGTTTCACAGGAAAGGTTGAAAACAAAGTCAGTAAGAAGAGTCAGTCTTCTTGTACTTAAGTCGGCATTGTGCCTTTTCTATTTAATTCCGATGCAATTTGTGTGCTTCGTCGTCAATAAGATGGTCCAAGGGATACAGTAAACCTGAAGTGAAGCATAGGAAGCTATAACTAGTGTCAAAGGAATGGTTCAAACATAGACAAATAGAAAAGTCAGTCTTCTTGTACTTAAGTCGGCATTGTGCCTTTTGTTTTTAATTCCGATGCAATATCTGTGTTTCATCGTCAATAAGAATGTCAGAGGGATACAGTAAACCTGAAGTGAAGCATCGGAGTCTATAACTAGTGTCACAGGAATGGTTCAAAACATAGACAGTAGGAAGAGTCAGTCTTCTTTTACTTAAGTCAGCATTGTGCCTTTTGTTTCAAATTCCGATGCAATTTCTGTAATTCATCGTCAATAAGAAGGTCCAAGGGATATAGTAAACATATAGTGAAGCATCGGAATCTAAAACTGGTCTCACAGGAAATGTTCACAACATAGTAAGTAAGAAGAGTCAGTCTTCTTGTATTTAAGACTGAATTGTGCGTTTTGAATTTAATTCGGATGCAATTTCTTTGTTTCATCGTCAATAAGAAGGTCCAAGGGACGCAGAAAACCTGAAGTGAAGCACCGGAATCTATAACTAGTGTCACAGGAATGGTTCAAAACATAGACAGTAAGAAGAGTCATTCTTCTTGTACTTAAGTCGGCCTTGTGCCTTTTGTATTTAATTCCGATGCAATTTCTGTGTTTCATCGTCAGTAAGAAGGTCCAAGGGATACAGTAAACATATAGTGAAGCATCGGAATCTAAAACTGGTCTCACAGGAAATTTTCAAAACATAGTCAGTAAGAAGAGTCAGTCTTCTTATTCTTAAGTCGGCATTGTGCCTTTTCTATTTAATTCCGATGCAATTTGTGTGTTTCATCGTCAATAAGAATGTCAGATGGATACGGTAAACCTGAAGTGAAGCATCGGAATCTATAACTAGTGTCACAGGAATGGTTCAAAACATAGACACTAGGAAGAGTCAGTCTTCTTGTACTTAAGTCGGCATTGTGCTTTTTCTATTTTGTTCCGATGCAATTTCTGTGTTTGGTCGTCAATAAGAAGGTCCAAGGGATACAGTAAACCTGTAGTGAAACATCGGAATCTATAACTAGTGTCACAGAAAAGGTTCAAAGCATAGTCAGTTAGAAGAGTCTGTCCTCTTGGACTTAAGTCGGCATTGTGCCTTTTGTATTTAATTCCAATGCAATTTCTGTGTTTCTTCGTCAATAAGAAGGTCATAAGTATACAGTAAACCTGAAGTAAAGCATCGGAATCTATAACTAGTGTCACAGGAATGGTTCAGAGCATAGAAAGTAGGAAGAGTCAGTCTTCTTTTACTTAAGTCGGAATTGTGCCATTTCTATTTAATTCCGATGCAATTTCTGGGTTTCGTCGCCAATAAGAAGGTCAGAGAGATACTGTAAACCTGAAGTGAAGCATCGGAATCTGAAAGTGGTCGCACAGGAAAGGCTCAAAACATAGACAATAAGAAGAGTCAGACTTCTTGTATTTAAGTCGGCATTGTGCCTTTTGTATTTATTTCCGATGCAATTTCTTTGTTTCATCGTCAGTAAGAAGGTCCAAGGGATACAGTAAGTCTGAAGTGAAGCATCGGAATCTATAACTGGTCTCACAGGAAAGGTTCAAAACATAGACAGTAAGAAGAGTCAGCCTTCTTGTATTTATGTCGGCATTGTGCCTTTTGTAGTTAATTTCGATGTAATTTCTGTGCTTCATCCTCAATAAGAAGGTCCAAGGGATACAGTAAACCAGAAGTGAAGCATCGTAATCTAAAACTGTTCTCACAGGAAAGGTTCAAAACATAGACAGTAAGAGGAGTCAGTCTTCTTGTAGTTAAGTCGGCATTGTGCCTTTTGTATTTAATTAAGATGCAATTTCTGTGTTTCATCATCAATAAGAAGGTCCAAGGGATAAAGTAAACCTGAGGTTAAGCATCGGAATCTAAAAGTGGTCTCACCGGAAAGGTTCAAAACATTGACGGTAAGAAGAGTCAGTGTTCTTGTACTTAAGTTGGCATTGTGCCTTTTGTATTTAATTCCGTTGCAATTTCTGTGATTTATCGTCAAAAACAAGGACGAAGGGATACAGTAAACCTGCAGTAAAGCATCGATATCTAAAACTGGTCTCACAGGAGAGGCTCTATTAATAGAATGTAAGTAGAGTCAGTCCTCCTGTACTTACGTCGGCATTGTGCCTTTTGTATTTAATTCCGATGCAATTTGTGTGTATCATCGTCAACAAGAAGGTCCAAGGGATACACTACACCTGAAGTGAAGCATCGGAATCTGGAACCTGTCTCACAGAAAAGGTTCAAATCACAGAATGTAAGAAGAGTCAGTCTTCTTGTACTTAAGTCGGCATTGTGCTTTTTGGATTTATTTCCGATGCAATTTCTGTGTTTCACCGTCAAAGAGAAGGTCCGAGGGATACAGTAAACCTGAAGTGAAGCACCGATATCTAAAACTGGTCTCAGAGGAAAGGCTCAAATCATAAAATGTAAGAACTGTCAGTCATCTTGTACTTATGTCGTCATTGTGCCTTTTGTATTTAATTCCGATGCAATTTCTGTGTGACATCGTCAATAAGAAGGTCCAAGGGATACAGTAAACCTGAAGTGAAGCATCGGAATCTAAATCTGGCGTCACAGGAAAGGTTCAATGCATAGACAGTAAGAAGAGACAGTCTTCTTGTACTTAAGTCAGCATTGTGCCTTTTGTATTTAATTCCGATGCAATTTCTGTGTTTCATCGTCCACAAGAAGGTCCAAGGGATACAGTAAACCTGAAGTGAAGAATCGGAATCTAAAACTGTTCTCACAGGAAAGGCTCAAATCATAGAATCTAAGAAGAGTCTGTCATCTTGTAGTTAAGTCGGCACTGTGCCTTTTGTATTTAATTCCGATGCAATTTCTGTGTTTCATCGTCAATAAGAAGGTCCAAGGGATACAGTAAACCTGAAGTTAAGTATCGGAATCTAAAACTGGTTTCACAGGAAAGGTTCAAAACATAGACAGTAAGAAGAGTCAGTCTTCATGTACTTAAGTCGGCATTGTGCCTTCTGTACTTAATTCCGATGCAATTTATGGTCTCACAGGGAATGCTCAAAGCACCGACTGTAAGAAGAGTCTCCATTGTTGTACTTAAGGCGGCATTGTGCCTTTTGTATTTAATTCCGATGCGATTTCTGTGTTTCATTGTCAATGTGAAGGTCCAAGGATTATATTGAACCTGCAGTGGTGTATCGGAAACTAATACTGGTCTGACAGGGAATGCTCAAAGCACCGACTGCAAGAAGAGTCCCTAATGTTGTACTTAAGGCGGCATTGTGCCTTTGGTATTTAATTCCGATGCGATTTCAGTGTTTCATCGTCACTGTGTGTGTCGAAGGAATACATTGAACCTGCAGTGGTGTATCGGAAACTAATACTGGTCTCACAGGGAATGCTCAAAGCACCGACTGTAATAAGAATCTCTATTCTTGTACTTAAGGCAGCATTGTGCCTTTTGTATTTAATTACGATGCGATTTCTGTGCTTCATCGTCAATGTGAAGGTCCAAGGATTACATTGAACCTGCAGTGGTGTATCGGAAACTAATACTGGTCACACAGGGAATGCTCAAAACACCGACTGTAAGAATCTATTCTTGTACTTAAGGCGGCATTGTGCCTTTTGTATTTAATTGCGATGTAATGTGAGTGTTTCATCGTCAACGTGTATGTCCAAGGAATACCTTGAACCTGCAGTGGTGTATCGGAAACTAATACTGGTCTCACAGGGAATGTTAAAAACACCGACTGTAAGAAGAGTCTCTATTCTTGTACTTAAGGCGGCATTTTGCCTTTTTTATTAAATTCCGATGCGGTTTCTGAGTTTCATCATCAATGTGAATGTCCAAGGAATAAATTGAACCTTCAGTGGTGTATGGGAATCTAATACTGGTCCCACAGAGAATGCTCAAAGCACTGAGTGTAAGAATCTATTCTGGTACTTAAGTCGGCATTGTGCCGTTTGTATTTAATTGCGATGCGATTTCTGTGTTTCATCGTCAATGTGAAGGTCCAAGAAATACATTGAACCTACAGTGGTGTATCGGAAACTAATACTGCTCTCACAGGGAAAGCTCAAAGCACAGACTGTAAGAAGAGTCTCTATTCTTGTTCTTAAGGCGACATTGTGCCTTTTGTATTTAATTCTGATGCGATTTCGGTGTTTCATCGTCAATGTGAAGGTCCAAGGAATAGATTGAACCTGGAGTGGTGTATCGGAAACTAATACTGGTCTGACAGGGAATGCTCAAAGCACCGACAGTAAGAAGAGTCCCTATTCTTGTACTTAATGCCACATTGTGCCTTTTGTATTTACTTCCGATGCGATTTCGGTGTTTCATCGTCAATGTAATGCTCCAAGGAAAACATTGAACCTGCAGTGGTGTTAGGAAACTAATACTGGACTGACAGGGAATGCTCAAAGCACCGACTTTAAGAAGAGTCGATATTCTTGTACTTAAGGCGCCATTGTGCCTTTTGTATTTAATTCCGATGCGATTTCTGTGTTTCATCGTCAATGTCAAGGTCCGAGGATTATATTGTACCTACAGTGGTGTATCGGAAACTAATTCTGGTCTCACAGGGAATGCTCAAAACACAGACTGTCAGAAGAATCTCTATTCTTGTACTTAAGGCGGCATTGTTCCTTTTGTATTTAACTCCGATGCGATTTCTGTGTTTCCTCGTCAATGTGAAGGTCCAAGGAATACAATGAACCTGCAGTGGTGTGTCGGAAACTAGTACTGGTCTCACAGGGAATGCTCAAAGCACCGACTGTAAGAAGAGTCTCTATTCTTGTACTTAAGGCGGCATTGTGCAATTTGTATTTAATTCCGATGCGATTTCTGTGTTTCATCGTCAATGTGAAGGTCCAAGGAATACATTGAATCTTCAGTGGTGTATCGGAAACTAATACTGGTCTCACAGGAAAGGATCAAAGCACAGACTCTAAGAAGTCTCACTCTTCTTGCACTTAAAGCGGCATTGTGCCCTTTGCATTTAATTCCAAAGTAATTTCAGTGTTTCATCGTCAATGTGAAGGTCCGAGGAATACATTGAACCTGCAGTTGTGTATCGGAAACTAATACTGGTCTGACAGGGAATGCTCAAAGTACCGACATTAAGAAGGGCCCCTATTCTTGTACTTAAGGCGGCATTGTGCCTTTTGTATTTAATTCCGATGCGATTTCAGTGTTTCATCGTTAATGTGTATGTCCAAGGAATACATTGAACATGCAGTGGTGTACCGGAAACAAATACTGGTCTCACAGGGAATGCTCAAAGCACCGACTATAAGAAGAGTCTCTATTCTTGTACTTAAGGTGGCATTGTGCCTTTTGTATTTAATTCCGATGCGATTTCTGTGTTTCATTGACAATGTGAAGGTCCAAGAATTATATTGATCCTGCAGTGGTGTATCGGAAACTAATACTGGTCTCACAGGGAATGCTCAAAGCACCGACTGTAAGAAGAGTCCCTATTCTTGTACTTAAGGCTGCATTGTGCCTTTTGTATTTACTTCCGATGCAATTTCGGTGTTTCATCGTCAATGTGAAGGTCCAAGGAATACATTGAACCTGCAGTGGTGTATCGGAAACTAATACTGGTCTGACAGGGAATGCTCAAAGCGCCGACTGTAAGAAGAGTCTCTATTCTTGTACTTCAGGCGGCATTGTGCCTTTTGAATTTAATTCCGATGCGATTTCTGTGTGTCATCGTCAATGTGAAGGTCCAAGGAATGCATTGAACGTATAGTGGTGTATCGGAAATTAATACTGGTCTCACAGGGAATGCTCAAAGCACGGATTGTAAGTAGAGTCTATATTCCTGTACTTAAGGCGGCATGGTGCCTTTTGTAGGAAATTCCGATGCGATTGCTGTGTTTCATCGTCAATGTGATGGTCCAAGGAATACATTGAACCTGCAGTGGTGTATCGGAAACTAATACTGGTCTGACAGGGGATGCTAAAAGCACCGACTGTAAGAAGAGTCCCTAATGTTGTACTTAAGGCGGCATTGTGCCTTTGGTATTTAATTCCGATGCGATTTCAGTGTTTCATTGTCAGTGTGAATGTCGAAGGAATACATTGAACATGCAGTGGTGTATCGGAAACTAATACTGGTCTCGCAGGGAATGCTCAAAGCACCGACTGTAAGAAGAGTCTCTATTCTTGTACTTAAGGCAGCATTGTGTCTTTTGTATTTAATTACGATGCGATTTCTGTGTTTCATCGTCAAAGTGAAGGTCCAAGGATTACATTGAACCTGCAGTGGTGTATCGGAAACTAATACTGGTCTCACAGGGAATGCTCAAAGCACCGACTGTAAGAATCTATTCTTGTACTTAAGGTGGCATTGTGCCTTTTGTATTTAATTGCGATGCGATTTCTGAGTTTCATCGTCAATGTGAAGGTCCAAGTAATACGTTGAACCCGCAGTGGTGTATCGGAAACTAATACTGGTATCACAGGAAAGGATCAAAGCACAGACTCTAAGAAGTCTCACTCGTCTTGCACTTCAGGCGGCATTGTGCCTTTTGTATTTAATTCCGATGTAATGTCAGTGTTTCAACGTCAATGTGTACGTCCAAGGAATACATTGAGCCTGCAGTGGTGTATCGGAAACTAATACTGGTCTCACGGGGAATGCTCAAAGCACCGATTGTAAGAAGAGTCTCTATTCTTGTACTTAAGGCGGCATTGTGCCTTTTCTATTTAATTCCGATGGGATTTCTGAGTTTCATCATCAATGTGAAGGTCCATAGAATACATTGAACCTTCAGTGGTGTATCGGAAACTAATACTGGTCTCACAGGAAAGGTTCAAAGCACAGACTCTAAGAAGTCTCACTCTTCTCGCACGTAAGGCGGCATTGTGCCCATTGTATTTAATAACGATGTAATTTCAGTGTTTCATCGTCAATGTGATGGTCCAAGGAATACATTGAACCTGCAGTTGTGTATCGGAAACTAATACTGGCTGACAGCGAATGCTCAAAGCACCGACTGTAAGAAGTGTCCCTATTCTTGTACTTAAGGCGGCATTGTGCTTTTTGTACTTAATTCCGATGCGATTTCAGTGTTTCATCGTTAATGTGTATGTCCAAGGAATACATTGAACCTGCAGTGGTGTACCGGACACTAATACTGGTCTGACAGGGCATGCTCAAAGCACCAACTGTAAGAAGAGTCCCTATTCTTGTACTTAAGTCGGCATTGTGCCTTTTGTATTTACTTCCGATGCGATTTCGGTGTTTCATCGTCAATGTAAAGCTCCATGGAATACATTGAACCTGCAGTGGTGTTAGGAAACTAATTCTGGTCTGACAGGGAATGCTCAAAGCACCGACTGTAAGTAGAGTCGATATTCTTGTACTTAAGGCGGCATTGTGCCTTTTGTATTTAATTCCGATGCGATTTCTGTGTTTCATCGTCAATGTGAAAGTCCCAGGAATACAATGAACCTGCAGTGGTGTATCGGAAACTAATACTGGTCTCACAGGGAATGCTCAAAGCACCGACTGTAAGAAGAGTCTTAATTCTTGTACTTAAGGCGGCATTGTGCCTTTTGTATTTAAATCCGATGTAATGTCAGTGTTTCATCGTCAATGTGTATGTCCAAGGAATACATTGAACCTGCAGTGGTGTATCGGAAACTACTACTGGTCTCACAGGAATGCTCAAAGCGGCGACTGTAAGAAGAGTCTCTAATCTTGTACTTAAAGCGCCATTGTGCATTTTGTATTTAATTCCAATGCGATTTCTGTGTTTCATCGCCAATGTGAAGGTCCAAGGAATACATTGAACCTTCAGTGGTGTATCGGAAACTAATACTGGTCTCACAGGGAAGGATCAAATCACAGACTGTTGAAGAGTATCTATTCTTGTACTTAAGGCGGCATTGTGCCTTTGGTATTTAATTCCGATGCGATTTCTGTGTTTAATCGTCAATGTGAAGGTCCGAGGTTTATATTGATCCTGCAGTGGTGTATTGGAAACTAATACTGGTCTCACAGGGAATGCTCAAAGCACCGACTGTACGAATCTATTCTTGTACTTAAGGCGGCATTGTGCCCTTTGTATTTAATGTGAATGTCCAAGGAATACATTGAACCTGCAGTGGTGTATCGGAAGCTAATACTGGTCTCACAGGAAAGGATCGAAACACCAACTGTTAGAAGAGTCTCCATTCTTGTACTTAAGGCGGCCATGTGCATTTTGTATTTAATTCCGATGCGATTTCTGTGTTTCATCGTCAGTGTGAAGGTCCAAGGAATACATTGAACCTGCAGTGGTGTATCGGAAACTAATACTGGTCTCTTAGGAAAGGATCAAAGCTCAGACTCTAAGAAGTCTCACTCATCTTGCACTTAAGGCGGCATTTTGCCGTTTGTATTTAATTCCAATGTAATTTCAGAGTTTCTATTCTTGTACTTAAGGCGGCGTTGTGCCTTTTGTATTTAATCCCGATGCGTTTACTGTGTTTCAACGTCAATGTGAAGATCCAAGGAATACATTGAACCTGCAGTGGTGTATCGGATACTAAAAGTGGTCTCACAGGAAAGGATCAAAGCACAGACCCTATGAAGTCTCAATCTTCTTGCACTTAAGGCGGCATTGGGCCTTTTGTAATTAATTCCGATGTAATTTCAGTGTTTCATCGTCAATGTGTATGTAAAAGGAATACATTGAACCTGCTGTGGTGTATCGGAAGCTAATACTGGTCTCATAGGAGAGGATCAAAGCACAGACTGTAAGAAGTCTCACTCTTCTTGCATTTAAGGCGGCATTGTGCCTTTTGTATTTAATTCCGATGTAGTTTCAGTGTTTCATCGTCAATGTGTATGTAAAAGGAATACATTGAACCTGCAGTGTAATATCGGAAACTAATACTGGTCTCATAGGAAAGGATCAAAGCACAGACTCTAAGAAGTCTCACTCTTCTTGCATTTAAGGCAGCATTGTGCCTTTTGTATTTAATTCCGATGTAATTTCAGTGTTTCATCGTCAATGTGTAGGTAAAAGGAATACGTTAAACCTGCAGTGGTGTATCGGAAACTAATACTGGTCTCACAGGAAAGGATAAAATCGTACACTCTAAGAAGTCTCACTCTACTAGCACTTTAGGTGGCATTGTGCAGTTTGTATTTAATTCCGAATTAAATTCAGTGATCCATCGACAATGTGAAGGTCTAAGGAATACATTGGACCTGCAGTGGAGTATCGGAAACTAAAACTGGTCTCACAGGAAAGGATCAAAGCACAGACACTAAGAAGTCTCACTCTTCTTGCACTTAAGGCGGCATTGTGCCTTTCGTAATTAACTCCGATGTAATTTCAGTATTTCATCGTCAATGTGAATGTCCAAGGAATACATAGAACCAGCAGTGGTGTATCGGAAACTAATATTGGTCTCACAGGAAAGGATCAAAACACAGACTCTAAGGTCTCACTCCTTTTGTACTTAAGGTGGCATTGTGCCTTTTGTATTTAATTCCGATGTAATTTCAGTGTTTCATCGTCAATGTGTATGTAAAAGGAATACATTGAACCTGCAGTGGTGTATCGGAAGCTAATACTGGTCTCATTGGAAAGGATTTACGCACAGACTCTAAGAAGTCTCACTCCTTTTGCACTTAAGGTGGCATTGTGACTTTTGTATTTAATTCCGATGTAATTTCTGTGTTTCATAGCCAATGTGAATGTCCAAGGAATACATAGAACCTGCAGTGGTGTATCGGAAACTAATACTGGTCGCACAGGAAAGGATCAAAGCACCGACTGTAAGAAGAGTCACCATTCTTGTACTTAAGGCGGCATTGTGCCTTTTATATTTAATTCCTATGCGATATCTGTGTTTCTCCATCAATGTGAAGGTCCAAGGAATATATTGAACCTGCAGTGGTGTATCGGAAACTAATACTGGCCTCATAGGAAGGAATCAGAGCAAAGACTCTAAGAATTCTCACTCTTCTTGCACTTAAGGCGGCATTGTGCCTCTTGTAATTATTTCCGATGTAATTTCAGTGTTTCATCGTCAATGTGAATGTCCAAGGAATACATTGAAAATGCAGTGGTGTATCGGACACTAATACTGTTCTCACAGGAAAGGATCAAAACACCGACTGTTAGAAGAGTCTCTATTCTTGTACATAAGGCGGCAATGTGCCTTTTGTATTTAATTCCGATGCGTTTTCTGTGTTTCATCGTCAATGTGAATGTCCAAGGAATACATTGAACCTGCAGTGGTGTATCGGAAACTAAAACTGGTCTCACAGGAAAGGATCAAAGCACTGACCCTATGAAGTCTCAATCTTCTTGCACTTAAGGCGGCATTCTGCCTTTTGTAATTAATTCTGATGTAATTTCAGTGTTTCTTCGTCAATGTGTATGCAAATGGAATTCATTGAATCTGCAGTGGTGTATCGGAAACTTATACTGGTCTCATAGGGAAGGATCAAAGCACAGACTCTAAGAAGTCTTACTCTTTTTGCATTTTAGGCTGCATTGTGCCCTTTGTTTTTAATTCCGATGTAATTTCAGTGTTTCATCGTCAATGTGTATGTAAAAGGAATAGATTGAACCTGCGGTGGTGTATCGGAAACTAATACTGGTCTCATAGGAAAGGATCAAAGCACAGACTCTAAGAAGTCTCAATCTTTTTGCATTTAAGGCGGCATTGTGCCTTTTGTATTTAATTCCGTTGTAATTTCAGTGTTTCATCGTCAATGTGAATGTCCAAATAATACATTGAACCTGCAGTGTTGTATCGGAAACTAATACTGGTGTCACAGCAAAGGATCAAAGCACCGACTGGAAGAAGAGTCTCTATTTTTCTACTTAAGGCGGCCTTGTGCTTTTTGTATTTAATTCCGATGCGATTTCTGTGTTTCATCGTCAATGTGAAGGTCCAAGGAATACATTGAACCTGCAGTGGTGTATCGGAATCTAATACTGGTCTCACCGGAATGGATCAAAGCACAGACTCTAAGAAGTCTCATTCTTCTTGCATTTAAATCGGCATTGTGCTTATTGTATTTAATTCCGATGTAATTTCAGTGTTTCATTGTCAATGTATATGTAAAAGGAATACATTGAACCTGCAGTGGTGTATCGGAAACTAATACTGGTCTCATAGGAGAGGATCAAAGCACAGACTCTAAGAAGTCTCACTCTTCTTGCATTTAAGGCGGCATTGTACTTTTTGTATTTAATTCCGATGTAATTTCAGTGTTTCATCGTAAATGTGTATGTAAAAGGAATACATTAAACCTGCAGTGGTGTATCGGAAACTAATACTGGTCTCAAAGGAAAGGATCAAACACCGACTGTAAGAAGAGTCTCTATTCTTGTACTTAAGGTGGCATTGTGCCTTTTGTATTTAATTCCGATGCGATTTCTGTGTTTCATCGTCAATGTGAAGGTCCAAAGAATACATTGAACCTGCAGTGGTGTATCAGAAATTAATACTGGTCTCACAGGGAATGCGCAACGCACCGACTGTGAGAATAGTCTTTATTCTTGTACTTAAGGCGGCATTGTGCCCTTTGTATTTAATTCCGATGCGATTTCTGTGTTTCATCGTCAATGTGAAGGTCCAACGAACACACTGAACCTGCAGTGGCGTATCGGAAACTAACACTGGTCTTACAGGAAAGGATCAAAGCACAGACCCTAAGAAGTCTCACTCTTCTTGCACTTATGGCGGCATTGTGAATTTTGTATTTAACTCCGATGTAATTTCAGTATTTCATCGTCAATGTGAATGTCCAAGGAATACATAGAACCAGCAGTGGTGTATCGGAAACTAATACTGGTCTCACAGGAAAGGATCAAACCACCGACTGTAAGAAGAGTCACAATTCTTGTACTTAAGGGGGCGTTGTGCCTTTTGTATTTAATTCCGATGCGATTTCTGTGTTTCATCGTCAATGTGAAGGTCCAAGGAATACATTGATCCTGCAGTGGTGTATCGGAAACTAATACTGGTCCCACAGGAAAGGATCAATGCACAGACTCTAGGAACTCACACTCTTTTGCACTTAAGGCGGCATTGTGCCTTTTGTATTTAATTCCGATGTAATATCAGTGTTTCATCGTCAATGTGTATGTAAAAGGAATACATTGAACCTGCAGTGGTGTATCGGAAACTAATACTGGTCTCATAGGAAAGGATCAAAAGACAGACTGTAAGAAGTCTCACGCCTTTCGCACTTAAAGTAGCATTGTGCCCTTTGTATTTAATTTCGATGTAATCTCAGTGTTTCATCGTCAATGTGTATGTAAAAGGAATACATTGAACCTGCAGTGGTGTATCGGAAACTAATACTGGTCTCATAGGAAAGGATCAAAACACAGACTCTAAGAAGTCTCACTCCTTTTGCACTTAAGGTGGCATTGTGCCTTTTGTATTTAATTCCGATGTAATTTCAGTATTTCATCGTCAATTTGCAAGTAAAAGGAATACATTGAACCTGCAGTGGTGTATCGGAAGCTAGAACTGGTCTCATAGGAAAGGATCAAAGCACAGACTCTAAGAAGTCTCACTCCTTTTGCACTTAAGGTGGCATTGTGACTTTTGTATTTAATTCCTATGTAATTTCAGTGTTTCATCGTCAATGTGTATGTAAAAGGAATACATTGAACCTGCAGTGGTGTATCAGAAATTAACACTGGTCTCATAGGAAAGGATCAAAGCTCCGACTGTCAGAAGAGTCTTTATTCTTGTACTTAAGGCGGCATTGTTCCTTTTGTATTTAATTCCGATGCGATTTCTGTGTTTTGTCGTCAATGTAAATGTCCAAGGAATACAGAGAACGTGGAGTGGTGTACCGGAAACTAATACTGGTCTCATAGGAAAGGATCAAAGCACAGAGACTGAGAAGTCCGGAAAGGATCAAAGCACCGACTGTGTAGAAAGGTCTCTATTCTTGTACTTAAGGCGGCATTGTGCTTTTTGTATTTAATTCCGATGCGATTTCTGTGTTTCATCGTCAATGTGAAGGTCCATGGAATACATTGAACCTGCAGTGGTGTATCGGAAACTAATACTGGTCTCTCAGGAAAGGATCAAAGCACAGACTCTCAGATGTCGCACTCCTCTTGCAGTTAAGACGGCATTTTGCCTTTTGTATTAAATTCCGATGCAATTTCAGTGTGTCATCGTCAATGTGTATGTAAAAGGAATACATTAAACTTGCAGTGGTGTATCGGTAACTAATACTGGTCTCACAGGAAAGGATCAAAGCACCAACTGTAAGAAGAGTCCCTATTCTTATACTTAAATCGGCATTGTGCCTTTTGTATTTAATTCCTATGCGATTTCTGTGTTTCCTCGTCAATGTGAATGTGCAAGGAATACATAGAACCTGCAGTGGTGTATCGGAAATTAATACTGTTCTCACAGGAAAGGATCAAAACACCGTCTGTAAGAAGAGTCTCTATTCTTGTGCTTAAAGTGGCATTGTGCCCTTTGTACATAATTCCGACTTGATTTCTGTGTTTCATCGTTAATGTGAAGGTCCAAGGAATACATTGAACCTGGAGTGGTGTATCGGAAACTATAACTGGTCTCATAGGAAAGGATCAAAGCAAAGACTCTAAGAAGTTTCACTCTTCTTGCACTTAAGGCGGCATTGCGCCTTTTGTATTTAATTCCGATGTAATTTCAGTGTTTCATCGTCAATGTGTATGTAAAAGGAATACATTGAACCTGCAGTGGTGTATCGGAAACTAATACTGGTCTCATAGGAAAGGATCAAAGGACAGACTCTAAGAAGTGTCACACCTTTCGCACTTAAGGTGGAATTGCGCCCTTTGTATTTAATTCCGATGTAATTTCAGTGTTTCATCGTCAATGTATATGTAAAAGGAATACATTGAACCTGCAGTGGTGTATCGGAAACTAATACTGGGCTCATAGGAAAGGATCAAACCACAGACTCTAAGAAGTCTCACTCCTTTTGTACTTAAGGTGGCATTGTGCCTTTTGTATTTAATTCCGAAGTAATTTCAGTGTTTCATCGTCAATGTGTATGTAAAAGGAATACATTGAACCTGCAGTGGTGTATCGGAAGCTAATACTGGTCTCATTGGAAAGGATTTTTGCACAGACTCTATGAAGTCTCACAACTTTTGCACTTAAGGTGGCATTGTGACTTTTGTATTTAATTCCGATGTAATTTCTGTGTTTCATCGCCAATGTGAATGTCCAAGGAATACATAGAACCTGCAGTGGTGTATCGGAAACTAATACAGGTCGCACAGGAAAGGATCAAAGCACCGACTGTAAGAAGAGTCACTATTCTTGTACTTAAGGCGGCATTGTGCCTTTTGTATTTAATTCCTATGCGATATCTGTGTTTCATCGTCAATGTGAAGGTCCAAGGAATATATTGAACCTGCAGTGGTGTATCGGAAACTAATACTGGCCTCATAGGAAAGGACAAAAGCACAGACTCTAAGAATTCTCACTCTTCTTGCACTTAAGGCGGCATTGTGCCTCTTGTAATTATTTCCGATGTAATTTCAATGTTACATCGTCAATGTGAATGTCCAAGGAATACATTGAAAATGCAGTGGTGTATCGGACACTAATACTGGTCTCACAGGAAAGGATCAAAACACCGACTGTTAGAGGAGTCTCTATTCTTGTACATAAGGCGGCAATGTGCCTTTTGTATTTAATTCCGATGCGATTTCTGTGTTTCATCGTCAATGTGAAGGTCCAAGGAATACATTGAACCTGCAGTGGTGTATCGGAAACTAATACTGGTCTCTTAGGAAAGGATCAAAGCACAGACTCTAAGAAGTCTCACTCTTCTTGCACTCAAGGCGGAATTGTGCCTTTTGTATTTAATTCCTATGTAATTTCAGTGGTTCATCGTCAATGTGAATGTCCAAGGAATACATTGAACCTGCAGTGGTGTATCGGAAACTAATACTGGTCTCAGAGGATAGGAACAAAGCACCGACTGTAAGAAGGGTCTCTAATCTTGTACTTAAGACGGCGTTGTGCCTTTTGTATTTAATCCCTATGCGTTTACTGTGTTTCAACGTCAATGTGAAGGTCCAAGGAATACATTGAACCTGCAGTGGTGTATCGGAAACTAAAACTGGTCTCACAGGAAAGGATCAAAGCACAGCCCCTATGAAGTCTCAATCTTCTTGCACTTAAGGCGGCATTCTGCCTTTTGTAAATAATTCTGATGTAATTCCAGTGTTTCATCGTCAATGTGTATGCAAATGGAATACATTAAATCTGCAGTGGTGCATCGGAAACTAATACTGGTATCATGGGAAAGGATCAAAGCACAGACTCTAAGAAGTCTGACTCTTCTTGCACTTAAGGCGGCATTGTGCCTTTTGTATTTAATTCCGATGTAATTTCAGCGTTTCATCGTCAATGTGAATGTCCAAATAATACATTGAACCTGCAGTGGTGTATCGGAAACTAATACTGGTCTCACAGGAAAGGATCAAATCACCGACTGTAAGAAGGGTCTCTATTCTTGTACTTAAGGCGGCATTGTGCCTTTTGTATTTAATTCCGTTGCGACTTCTGTGTTTCATCGTCAATGTGAAGGTCCAAGGAATACATTGAACCTGCAGTGGTGTATCGGAAGCTAATACTGGTCTCATTGGAAAGGATTTTTGCACAGACTCTAAGAAGTCTCACTACTTTTGCACTTAAGGTGGCATTGTGACTTTTGTATTTAATTCCGATGTAATTTCTGTGTTTCATCGCCAATGTGAATGTCCAAGGAATACATAGAACCTGCAGTGGTGTATCGGAAACTAATACAGGTCGCACAGGAAAGGATCAAAGCACCGACTGTAAGAAGAGTCACTATTCTTGTACTTAAGGCGGCATTGTGCCTTTTGTATTTAATTCCTATGCGATATCTGTGTTTCATCGTCAATGTGAAGGTCCAAGGAATATATTGAACCTGCAGTGGTGTATCGGAAACTAATACTGGCCTCATAGGAAAGGACAAAAGCACAGACTCTAAGAATTCTCACTCTTCTTGCACTTAAGGCGGCATTGTGCCTCTTGTAATTATTTCCGATGTAATTTCAATGTTACATCGTCAATGTGAATGTCCAAGGAATACATTGAAAATGCAGTGGTGTATCGGACACCAATACTGGTCTCACAGGAAAGGATCAAAACACCGACTGTTAGAGGAGTCTCTATTCTTGTACATAAGGCGGCAATGTGCCTTTTGTATTTAATTCCGATGCGATTTCTGTGTTTCATCGTCAATGTGAAGGTCCAAGGAATACATTGAACCTGCAGTGGTGTATCGGAAACTAATACTGGTCTCTTAGGAAAGGATCAAAGCACAGACTCTAAGAAGTCTCACTCTTCTTGCACTCAAGGCGGAATTGTGCCTATTGTATTTAATTCCTATGTAATTTCAGTGGTTCATCGTCAATGTGAATGTCCAAGGAATACATTGAACCTGCAGTGGTGTATCGGAAACTAATACTGGTCTCAGAGGATAGGAACAAAGCACCGACTGTAAGAAGGGTCTCTAATCTTGTACTTAAGACGGCGTTGTGCCTTTTGTATTTAATCCCTATGCGTTTACTGTGTTTCAACGTCAATGTGAAGGTCCAAGGAATACATTGAACCTGCAGTGGTGTATCGGAAACTAAAACTGGTCTCACAGGAAAGGATCAAAGCACAGCCCCTATGAAGTCTCAATCTTCTTGCACTTAAGGCGGCATTCTGCCTTTTGTAAATAATTCTGATGTAATTCCAGTGTTTCATCGTCAATGTGTATGCAAATGGAATACATTAAATCTGCAGTGGTGCATCGGAAACTAATACTGGTATCATGGGAAAGGATTAAAGCACAGACTCTAAGAAGTCTGACTCTTCTTGCACTTAAGGCGGCATTGTGCCTTTTGTATTTAATTCCGATGTAATTTCAGCGTTTCATCGTCAATGTGAATGTCCAAATAATACATTGAACCTGCAGTGGTGTATCGGAAACTAATACTGGTCTCACAGGAAAGGATCAAATCACCGACTGCAAGAAGGGTCTCTATTCTTGTACTTAAGGCGGCATTGTGCCTTTTGTATTTAATTCCGTTGCGACTTCTGTGTTTCATCGTCAATGTGAAGGTCCAAGGAATACATTGAACCTGCAGTGGTGTATCGGAAACTAATACTGGTCTCACAGGAACGGATCAAAGCACCGACTGTGAGAGGAGTCTCTATTCTTGTACTTAAGGCGGCATTGTGCTTTTTGTATTTAATTCCGATGCGATTTCTGTGTTTCATCGTCAATGTGAAGGTCCAAGGAATACATTGAACCTGCAGTTGTGTATCGGAAACTAATACTGGTCTCACCGGAATGGATCAAATCATAGACTCTAAGAAGTCTCACTCTTCTCGCATTTAAGTCGGCATTGTGCCTTTTGTATTTAATTCCGATGTAATTTCAGTGTTTTATCGTCAATGTGTATTTAAAAGGAATACATTGAATTTGCAGTGTTGTATCGGAAACTAATACTGGTCTCATAGGAAAGGATCAAAGCACAGCCTCTAAGAAGTCTCACTCTTCTTGCATTTAAATCGGCATTGTGCTTTTTGTATTTAATTCCGATGTAATTTCAGTGTTTCATCGTCAATGTGTATGTAAACGGAGTACATTGAACCTGCAGTGGTGTATCGGAAACTAATACTGGTCTCATAGGGTAGGATCAAAGCACAGACTCTAAGAAGTCTTACTCTTTTTGCATTTTAGTCTGCATTGTGCCCATTGTATTTAATTCCGATGTAATTTCAGTGTTTCATCGTCAATGTGTATGTAAAAGGAATACATTGAACGTGCGGTGGTGTAGCGGAAACTAATACTGGTCTCATAGGAAAGGATCAAAGCACAGACTCTAAGAAGTCTCAATCTTTTTGCATTTAAGGCGGCATTGTGCCTTTTGTATTTAATTCCGTTGTAATTTCAGTGTTTCATCGTCAATGTGAATGTCCAAATAATACATTGAACCTGCAGTGGTGTATCGGAAACTAATACTGGTGTCACAGGAAAGGATCAAAGCACCGACTGTAAGAAGAGTCTCTATTCTTGTACTTAAGGCGGCATTGTGCTTTTTGTATTTAATTCCGATGCGATTTCTGTGTTTCATCGTCAATGTGAAGGTCCAAGGAATACATTGAACCTGCAGTGGTGTCTCGGAAACTAATACTGGTCTCACCGGAATGGATCAAAGCACAGACTCTAAGAAGTCTCACTCTTCTTGCATTTAAATCGGCATTGTGCTTTTTGTATTTAATTCCGATGTAATTTCAGTGTTTCATCGTCAATGTGTATGTAAAAGGAATACATTGAACCTGCAGTGGTGTATCGGAAACTAATACTGGTCTCACAGGAAAGGATCAAAGCACCGACTGTAAGAAGAATCTCAATTCTTGTACTTAAGGTGGCGTTGTGCCTTTCGTATTTAATTCCGATGCGATTTCTGTGTTTCATCGTCAATGTGAAGGTCCAAGGAATACATTGATCCTGCAGTGGTGTATGGGAAACTAATACTGGTCTCACAGGAATGGATCAAATCACAGACTCTAAGAAGTCTCACTCTTCTTGCACTTAAGGCGGCATTGTGCCTTTTGTAATTAATTCCTATGTAATTTCAGTGCTTCATCGTCAATGTGTATGTAAAAGGAATACATTGAACCTGCAGTGGTGAATCAGAAACTAATACTGGTCTCATAGGAAAGGATCAAAGCACCGACTGTCAGAAGAGTCTTTATTCTTGTACTTAAGGCGGCGTTGTTCCTTTTGTATTTAATTCCGATGCGATTTCTGTGTTTTGTCGTCAATGTAAGTGTCCAAGGAATACAGAGAACGTGGAGTGGTGTACCGGAAACCAATACTGGTCTCATAGGAAAGGATCAAAGCACAGAGTCTGAGAAGTCAGGAAAGGATCAAAGCACCGACTGTAAGAAGAGTCTCTATTCTTGTACTTAAGGCGACATTGTGCGTTTTTGTATTTAATTCCGATGCGATTTCTGTGTTTCATCGTCAATGTGAAGGTCCAAGGAATACATAGAACCTGCAGTGGTGTATCGGAATCTAATACTGGTATCACAGGAAAGGATCAAAGCACAGACTCCAAGAAGTCTCACCCTTCTTGCAATAAAGCGGCATTGTGCCTTTTGTATTTAATTCCAATGTAATTTCAGTGTTTGGTCGTCAATGTGAATGTCCAAGGAATACTTTGAACCTGCAGCTGTGTATCGGAAACTAATACTGGTCTCACAGGGAATGCTCAAAGCAACGACTGTAAGAAGAGTCTATATTCTTGTACTTAAGGCTTTGTGCCTTTTGTATTTATTCCGATGCGATTTCTGTGTTTCATCGTCAATGTGAATGTCCAAGGAATACATTGAACCTGCATCTGTGTATCGGAAACTAATACTGGTCTCACAGGGAATGCTCAAAGCAACGACTGTAAGTAGAGTCTCTACTCCCTCACTTAAGGCGGTTTTGTGCCTTTTGTATTTAATTCCGATGCGATTTCTGTGTTTCATCGTCAATGTGAAGCTCCAAGGAATACATTGAATCTGCAGTGGTGTATCGGAAACTAATACTGGTCTCACAGGGAATGCTCCAAGCACCGACTGTAAGAAGAGTCCCTATTCTTGTACTTAAGGCGCCATTGTGCCTTCTGTATTTAATTCCGATGCGATTTCTGTGTTTCATCGTCAATGTGAAGGTCCAATGAATACATTGAACCTGCAGTGGTGTATCGGAAACTAATACTGGTCTCACAATGAATGCTCAAAACACCGACAGTAAGAAGAGTCTCTATTCTTGTACTTAAGTCTGCATTGTGCCATTTGTATTTAATTCCGATGCAATTTCTGTCTTTTATCGTCAACGGTGTTATCGTCGTCGCCGACGATTGCTTGTTTACAAAACACTTGTAAATGTGGACGGCACTCTTGGTGCTTCGACATCTTCCGCAAAGGGGAAAAAGAACGAAGTAAGGGGAGTAGGTAAAACTGCTCAATTTGTTCTTATAAATGGGCCTACATTGTTTTGTGGCGCGAGGTTTAATTTTTCTTTAATGAAGCAACTGGAATCACTCAATAGAGGAAAGTCCACTGGACCTGACGGGATACCAATTCGATTCTACACAGAGTACGCGAAAGAGCTTGCCCCCCTTCTAACAGCCGTGTACCGCAAGTCTCTAGAGGAACGGAGGGTTCCAAATGATTGGAAAAGAGCACAGATAGTCCCAGTCTTCAAGAAGGGTCGTCGAGCAGATGCGCAAAACTATAGACCTATATCTCTTACGTCGATCTCTTGTAGAATTTTAGAACATGTTTTTTGCTCGCGTATCATGTCATTTCTGGAAACCCAGAATCTACTATGTAGGAATCAACATGGATTCCGGAAACAGCGATCGTGTGAGACCCAACTCGCCTTATTTGTTCATGAGACCCAGAAAATATTAGATACAGGCTCCCAGGTAGATGCTATTTTTCTTGACTTCCGGAAGGCGTTCGATACAGTTCCGCACTGTCGCCTGATAAACAAAGTAAGAGCCTACGGAATATCAGACCAGCTGTGTGGCTGGATTGAAGAGTTTTTAGCAAACAGAACACAGCATGTTGTTATCAAAGGAGAGACGTCTACAGACGTTAAAGTAACCTCTGGCGTGCCACAGGGGAGTGTTATGGGACCATTGCTTTTCACAATATATATAAATGACTTAGTAGATAGTGTCGGAAGTTCCATGCGGCTTTTCGCGGATGATGCTGTAGTATACAGAGAAGTTGCTGCATTAGAAAATTGTAGCGAAATACAGGAAGATCTGCAGCGGATAGGCACTTGGTGCAGGGAGTGGCAACTGACCCTTAACATAGACAAATGTAATGTATTGCGAATACGTAGAAAGAAGGATCCTTTATTGTATGATTATATGATAGCGGAACAAACACTGGTAGCAGTTACTTCTGTAAAATATCTGGGAGTATGCGTACGGAACGATTTGAAGTGGAATGATCATATAAAATTAATTGTTGGTAAGGCGGGTACCAGGTTGAGATTCATTGGGAGAGTGCTTAGAAAATGTAGTCCATCAACAAAGGAGGTGGCTTACAAAACACTCGTTCGACCTATACTTGAGTATTGCTCATCAGTGTGGGATCCGTACCAGGTCGGGTTGACGGAGGAGATAGAGAAGATCCAAAGAAGAGCGGCGCGTTGCGTCACCGGGTTATTTGGTAACCGTCATAGCGTTACGGAGATGTTTAATAAACTCAAGTGGCAGACTCTGCAAGAGAGGCGCTCTGCATCGCGTTGTAGCTTGCTCGCCAGGTTTCGAGAGGGTGCGTTTCTGGATGAGGTATCGCATATATTGCTTCCCCCTACCTATACTTCCAGAGGAGATCACGAATGTAAAATTAGAGAGATTAGAGCGCGCACGGAGGCTTTCAGGCAGTCGTTCTTCCCGCGAACCATACGCGACTGGAACAGGAAAGGGAGGTAATGACAGTGGCACGTAAAGTGCCCTCCGCCACACACCGTTGGGTGGCTTGCGGAGTATCAATGTAGATGTAGAATGTGAGGGTCCAAGGAATACATTGAACCTTCAGTAGTGTATCGGAAACTAATACTGGACTCACAGGAAGGTATCAAAGAATGGACTCTAAGAAGTCTCAGTCTTCTTGCATTAAGTCGGCATTGTCTCTTTTTTATTTAATTGCGATGTAATTTCAGTGTTTCATCGTCATTGTGTATGTCCAAGGAATACATTGACCTGCAGTGGTGTATCGGAAACTAATACTGGTTTCACAGGGAATGCTCAAAGCACCGATTGTAAGAAGAGTCTCTATTCTTGTACTTAAGACGGCATTGTGCCTTTTGTATTTAATTCCGATGCGATTTCTGTGTTTCTTCGGCAATGTGTATGTCAAAGGAATACTTTGTACCTGCAGTGGTGCATCGGAAACTAATACTGGTCTCACAGGGAATGCTCAAAGCACCGACTGTAAGAAGAGTCTCTATTCTTGTACTTAAGGCGGCATTGTGCCTTTTGTATTTATTTCCGATGCGATTTCCGTGTTTCATAGTCAATGTGAATGTCCAAGGAATACTTTGAACCTGCAGTGGTGTATCGGAAACTAATACTGCTCTCAGAGGGATTGCTCAAAGCACCGACTGTAAGAAGTGTCTCTATTCTTGTACTTAAGGCGGCATTGTGCCTTTTGTGTTTAATTCCGTTGCGATTTCTGTGTTTCATAGTGAATGTGAAGGTCCAAGGAATACCTTGAACCTGCAGTGGTGTATCAGAAACTAATACTGCTCTGAGAGGCAATGCTCAAAGCACCGACTGTAAGAAGTGTCTCTATTCTTGTACTTAAGGCGGCATTGTGCCTTTTGTATTTACTTCCGATGCAATTTCTGTGTTTCACCGTGAATGTGGACGTCCAAGGAATACATTGAACCTGCAGTGGTGTATTGGAAACTATTACTCGTCTCACAGGGAATGCTCAAAACACCGACTGTAAGAAGAGGCTCTATTCTTGTAATTAAGGCGGCATTGTGCCTTTTGTATTTAATTCCGATGCGATATCTGTGATTCATCGTCAATGTGAAGCTCCAAGGAATACATTGACCCTGCAGTGGTGTATCAGAAACTAATACTGGTCTCACAGGAAAGGATCAAAGCACAGACTCTAAGAAGTCTCACTCTTCTTGCACTTAAGGCGGCATTGTCCCCTTTGTATTTAATTCCGATGCGATTTCTGTGTTTCATCGTCATTGTGAAGATCCAAGGAATACATTGAATCTACAGTGGTGTATCGGAAACTAAGACTGGTCTCACAGGGAATGCTCAAAGAACCGACTGTAAGAAGAGTCTGTATTCGTGTACTTAAGGCGGCTTAGTGCCTTTTGTGTTTAATTCCGATACGATTTCTGTCTTTCATATTCAATGTGACGGTCCAAGGAATGCATTGAACTTGAGTGGTGTATCGAAACCTAATACTGGTCTCACAGGAAAGGATCAAAGCGCAGACTCTAAGAAGTCTCACTCTTCTTGCAATTAAGGCGGCCTTGTGCCTTTTGTATTTAATTCCGATGTAATTTCAGTGTTTCATCGTCAATGTGTATGTCCATGGAATACATTGAGCCTGCAATGGTGTATCGGAAACCAATACTGGTCTGACAGGGAATGCTCAAAGCACCGACTGTAAGAAGAGTCTCTACTCTTGCACTTAAGGCGGCATTGTGCATTTTGTATTACATTCCGAGGCGATTTCTGTGATTCATCGTCAATGTGAAGGTCCAAGGAATACATTAAACCTGCAGTGGTGTACCGGAATCTAATACTGGTCTCACAGGGAATGCTCAAAGCAACGACAGTAATAAGAGTCTCTACTTCCTCACTTAAGGCGGCATTGTGCCTTTTGTATTTAATTCCGATGCGATTTCTGTGTTTCATCCTCAATGTGAAGCTCCAAGGAATACATTGAATCTGCAGTGGTGTATCGGAAACTAATACTGGTCTCACAGGGAATGCTCAAAGCACAGACTGTAAGAAGAGTCTCTATTGTTGTACTTAAGGCGGCATTGTGCCTTTTATATTTAATTCCGATGCCATTTCTGTGTTTCATCGTCAATGTGAAGGTCCAAGGAATACATTGAACCTGCAGTGGTGTATCGGAAACTAATACAGGTCTCACAGGAAATGCTCAAAGCATCGACTGTAGAAAAGTCTGTATTCTTGTACTTAAGGCGGCTTAGTGCCATTTGGGTTTAATTCCGATACGATTTCTGTCTTTCATATTCAATTTGACCGTCCAAGGAATGCATTGAACGTGCAGTGGTGTATCGGAAACTAATACTGGTATCACAGGTAATGCTCAAAGCAACGACTGAAAGAAGAGTCTCTATTCTTGTACTTAAGGCGGCTTTGTGCCTTTTGTATTTATTCCGATGCGATTTCTGTGTTTCATCGTCAATGTGAATGTCCAAGGAATACATTGAACCTGCAGCTGTGTATCGGAATCTAATACTGGTCTCACAGGGAATGCTCAAAGCAACGACTGTAAGAAGAGTCTCTACTCCCTCACTTAAGGCGGTTTTGTGTCTTTTGTATTTAATTCCGATGCGATTTCTGTGTTTCATCGTCAATGTGAAGCTCCAAGGAATACATTGAATCTGCAGTGGTGTATCAGAATCTAATACTGGTCTCACAGGGAATGCTCAAAGCACCGACTGTAAGAAGAGTCCCTATTCTTGTACTTAAGGCGCCATTGTGCCCTCTGTATTTAATTCCGATGCGATTTCTGTGATTCATCGTCAATGTGAAGGTCCAAGGAATACACTAACCTGCAGTGGTGTATCGGAAACTATTACTGGTCCCACATGAATCCTCAAAGCACCGACTGTAAGAAGAGTCTCTATTCTTGTAATTAATTCGGCATTGTGCCTTTTGTATTTAGTTCTGATGCGATTTCTGTTTTTCATCGTCAATGTGAAGGTCAAAGGTATACATTGAACCAGCAGTGGTGTATCGGAAACTAATACTGGTCTCACAGGAAAGGATTAAAGAATGGACTCTAAGAAGTCTCAAACTTCTTGCATTAAGGCGGCATTCTGTTTTTCGTATTTAATTCCCTAGTAATTTCAGTGTTTCATCGTCATTGTGTATGTCCAAGGAACACATTGAACCTGCAGTGATGTATCGGAAACTAATACTGGTCTCACAGGGAATGCTCAAAGCACCGACTGTAAGAAGAGTCTCTATTCTTGTACTTAAGGCGGCATTGTGCCTTTTGTATTTAATTCCGATGCGATTTCTGTGTTTCATCGTCAATGTGAAGGTCCAAGGAATACATTGAACCTGCAGTGGTGTATCGGAAGCTAATACTGGTCTCACAGGGAATGCTCAAAGCACCGACTGTAAGAAGGGTCTCTATTCTTGTACTTATGGCGGCATTGTGCCTTTTGTAATTATTTCTGATGCGATTTCTGTGTTTCATAGTCAATGTGAAGGTCCAAGGAATACATTGAACCTGCAGTGGTGTATCGGAAACTAATACTGCTCTCTGAGGGAATGCTCAAAGCACCGACTGTAAGAAGTGTCACTATTCTTGCACTTAAGGCGGCATTGTGCCTTTTGTATTTAATTCCAATGCGATTTCTGTGTTTCATAGTGAATGTGAAAGTCCAAGGAATACTTTGAACCTGCTGTGGTGTATCGGAAACTAATACTGGTCTCACAGGGAATGCTCAAAGCACCGACTGTAGGAAGGGTATCTATTCTTGTACTTAAGGCGGCCTTGTGCCTCTTGTATTTAATTCCGATGCGATTTATGTGTTTCGTAGTCAATGTGAAGGTCCAAGGAATACCTTGAACCTGCAGTGGTGTATCGGAAACTAATACTGCTCTCAGAGGGAATGCTCAAAGCACCGACTGTAAGAAGAGTCTCTATTCTTGTACTGAAGTCCGCATTGTGCCATTTGTATTTAATTCCGATGCAATTTCTGTCTTTTATCGTCAATGTGAGGGTCCAAGGAATACATTGAACCTTCAGTAGTGTATCGGAAACTAATACTGCACTCACAGGAAGGTATCAAAGAATGGACTCTAAGAAGTCTCAGTCTTCTTGCATTAAGTCGGCATTGTCTCTTTTGTATTTAATTGCGATGTCATTTCAGTGTTTCATCGTCATTGTGTATGTCCAAGGAATACATTGACCTGCAGTGGTGTATCGGAAACTAATACTGGTTTCACAGGGAATGCTCAAAGCACCGATTGTAAGAAGAGTCTCTATTCTTGTACTTAAGACGGCATTGTGCCTTTTGTATTTAATTCCGATGCGATTTCTGTGTTTCTTCGGCAATGTGTATGTCAAAGGAATACATTGTACCTGCAGTGGTGTATCGGAAACTAATACTGGTCTCACAGGGAATGCTCAAAGCACCGACTGTAAGAAGAGTCTCTATTCTTGTACTTAAAGCGGCATTGTGCCTTTTGTATTTAATTCCGATGCGATTTCTGTGTTTCATCGTCAATGTGAAGGTACAAGGAATACATTGAACCTGCAGTAGTGTATCGGAAACTAATACTGGTCTCACAGGGAATGCTCAAAGCACCGACTGTAAGAAGAGTCTCTATTCTTGTACTTAAGGCGGCATTGTGCCTTTTGTATTTATTTCCGATGCGATTTCCGTGTTTCATAGTCAATGTGAATGTCCAAGGAATACTTTGAACCTGCAGTGGTGTATCGGAAACTAATACTGCTCTCAGAGGGATTGCTCAAAGCACCGACTGTAAGAAGTGTCTCTATTCTTGTACTTAAGGCGGCATTGTGCCTTTTGCGTTTAATTCCGTTGCGATTTCTGTGTTTCATAGTGAATGTGAAGGTCCAAGGAATACCTTGAACCTGCAGTGGTGTATCAGAAACTAATACTGCTCTGAGAGGCAATGCTCAAAGCACCGACTGTAAGAAGTGTCTCTATTCTTGTACTTAAGGCGGCATTGTGCCTTTTGTATTTAATTCCGATGCAATTTCTGTGTTTCACCGTGAATATGGACGTCCAAGGAATACATTGAACCTGCAGTGGTGTATTGGAAACTATTACTCGTCTCACAGGGAATGCTCAAAACACCGACTGTAAGAAGAGGCTCTATTCTTGTAATTAAGGCGGCATTGTGCCTTTTGTATTTAATTCCGATGCGATATCTGTGATTCATCGTCAATGTGAAGCTCCAAGGAATACATTGACCCTGCAGTGGTGTATCAGAAACTAATACTGGTCTCACAGGAAAGGATCAAAGCACAGACTCTAAGAAGTCTCACTCTTCTTGCACTTAAGGCGGCATTGTCCCCTTTGTACTTAATTCCGATGCGATTTCTGTGTTTCATCGTCATTGTGAAGATCCAAGGAATACATTGAATCTACAGTGGTGTATCGGAAACTAATACTGGTCTCACAGGGAATGCTCAAAGAACAGACTGTAAGAAGAGTCTGTATTCCTGTACTTAAGGCGGCTTAGTGCATTTTGTATTACATTCCGAGGCGATTTCTGTGATTCATCGTCAATGTGAAGGTCCAAGGAATACATTAAACCTGCAGTGGTGTACCGGAATCTAATACTTGTCTCACAGGGAATGCTCAAGCAACGACAGCAATAAGAGTCTCTACTTCCTCACTTAAGGCGGCATTGTGCCTTTTGTATTTAATTCCGATGCGATTTCTGTGTTTCATCCTCAATGTGAAGCTCCAAGGACTACATTGAATCTGCAGTGGTGTATCGGAAACTAATACTGGTCTCACAGGGAATGCTCAAAGCACCGACTGTAAGAAGAGTCTCTATTGTTGTACTTAAGGCGGCATTGTGCCTTTTGTATTTAATTCCGATGCGATATCTGTGATTCATCGTCAATGTGAAGGTCCAAGGAATACATTGAACCTGCAGTTGTGGATTTGAAACTAATACTGGTCTCACAGGAAAGGATCAAAACACAGAGTCTAAGAACACTCACTCTTGTTGCACTTAAGGCGGCATTGTGCCTTTTGTATTTAATTCCGAAGTGAATTCTATGTTTCGTCGTCAATGTGAAGGTCCAAGGAATACATTGAAACCTGCAGTGGTGTATCGGAAACTAATACAGGGGTCACAGGGAATGCTCAAAAAACCGACTGTAAGAAGAGTCTGCATTCTAGTACTTAGGGCGGCATTGTGCTTTTTGTATTTAATTCCAATGCGATATCTGTCTTTCATCGCCAATGTGACGGTCCAAGGAATACATTGAACCTGCAGTGGTGGATTTGAAACTAATACTGGTCTCACAGGGAATGCTCAAAGCACGACTGTAAGAAGAGCCTCTATTCTGGTACTTAAGGCGGCATTGTGCCTTTTGTAATTAATTCCGATGCAATTTCTGTGTTTCATCGTCAATGTGAAGGTCCAAGGAATACATTGAACCTGCAGTGGTGTATCAGAAACTAATACTGGTCTCACAGGGAAGGATCAAAGCACAGACGCTAGGAAGTCTCTCTCTTCTTGCACTTAAGGCAACATTGTCCCTTTTGTATTTATTTCCGATGAGATTTCTGTGTTTCATCGTCAATGTGAAGGTCCAAGGAATACATTGAACCTGCAGTGGTGTATCGGAAACTAATACTGGTCTCACAGTTAATGCTCATAGCACCGACTGTAAGAAGAGTCTCTATTCTTGTACGTAAGGCGGCATTGTGCCTTTTGTAATTAATTCCGATGCGATTTCTGTGTTTCATCGTCAATGTGAAGCTCCAAGGAATACATTGAATCTGCAGTGGTGTATCGGAAACTAATACTGCTCTCACAGGGAATGCTCAAAGCTCCGACTGATAGAAGAGTCTCTATTCTTGTACTTAAGGCGCCACTGTGCCTGTTGTATTTAATTCCGATGCGATTTCTGTGATTCATCGTCAATGTGAAGGTCCAAGGAATACATTGAACCTGCAGTGGTGTATCAGAAACTAATACTGGTCCCACAGGGATGGATCAAAGCACAGACGCTAGGAAGTCTCTCTCTTCTTGCACTTAAGGCAACATTGTCCCTTTTGTATTTAATTCCGATGAGATTTCTGTGTTTCATCGTCAATGTGAAGGTCCAATTAATACATTGAACCTGCAGTGGTGTAATGGAAACTAATACTGGTCTCACAGGGAATGCTCATAGCACCGACTGTAAGAAGAGTCTCTATTCTTGTACGTAAGGCGGCATTGTGCCTTTTGTATTTAATTCCGATGCGATTTCTGTGTTTCATCGTCAATGTGAAGGTCCAAGGAATACATTGAACCTGCAGTGTTGTATCGGAAACTAATACTACAATCACAGGAAAGGTTCAAAGCACTGACTCTAAGAAGTCTCAGTCTTCTTGCAAATTAAGGCGGCATTGTATCGGAAACTAATACTGGTCTCAGAGGGAATGCTCAAAGCACCGACTGTAAGAAGAGTCTCTATTCTTGTACTTAAGACGGCATTGTGCCTTTTGTATTTAATTCCGATGCGATTTCTGTGTTTCTTCGGCAATGTGAAGGTCCAAGGAATACATTGAACCTGCAGTGGTGTATCGGAAATTAATACTGGGCACACAGGGAATGCTCAAAGCACCGACTGTAAGAAGAGTCTGTATTCTTGTACTTAAGGCGGCTTAGTGCCTTTTGAGTTTAATTCCGATACGATTTCTGTCTTTCGTATTCAATGTGACGGTCCAAGGAATGCATTGAACGTGCAGTGGTGTATCGGAACTAATACTGGTCTCACAGGAAAGGATCAAAGCACAGAATCTAAGAAGTCTCACTCTTCTTGCAATTAAGGCGGCATTGTGCCTTTTGTTTTTAATTCCGATGTAATTTCAGTGTTTGATCGTCAATGTGTATTTCCAAGGAATACATTGAACCTGCAGTGGTGTATCGGAAACTAATACTGGTCTGACAAGGAATGCTCATAGCACCGACTGTAAGAAGAATCTCTACTCTTGCACCTAAGGTGGCATTGTGCCTTTTGTATTAAATTCCGATGCGATTTCTGTGTTTCGTCGTCAATGTGAAGGTCCAAGGAATACATTGAACCTGCAGTGGTGTATCGGAAACTAATACTGGTCTCACAGGGAATGCTCATAGCACCGACTGTAAGAAGAGTCTCTATTCTTGTACGTAAGGCGGCATTGTGCCTTTTGTATTTAATTCCGATGCGATTTCTGTGTTTCATAGTCAATGTGAAGGTTCCTAGGAATACCTTGAACCTGCAGTGGTGTATCGGAAACTAATACTGCTCTCAGAGGGAATGCTCAAAGCACCGACTGTAATAAGAGTCTCTATTCTTGTACTTAAGGCGCCATTGTGCCTTTTGTATTTAATTCCGATGCGATTTCTGTGATTCATCGTCAACGTGAAGGTCCAAGGAATACATTGAACCTACAGTGGTGTATCAGAAACTAATACTGGTCTCACAGGGAAGGATCAAAGCAGAGACTCTACGAAGTCTCACTCTTCTTGCACTTAAGGCGGCATTGTCCCTTTTGTATTTAATTCCGATGAGATTTCTGTGCTTCATCGTGAATGTGAAGGTCCAAGGAATACATTGAACATGCAGTGGTGTATCGGAAACTAATACTTGTCTCACAGGGAATGCTCAAAGCAACGACTGTAAGAAGAGTCTCTACTCCCTCACTTAAGGCGGCATTGTGCCTTTTGTATTTAATTCCGATGCGATTTCTGTGTTTCATCGTCAATGTGAAGCTCCAAGGAATACATTGAATCTGCAATTGTGTATCGGAAACTAATACTGGTCTCACAGGGAATGCTCAAAGCACCGACTATAAGAAGTGTCTCTATTCTTGTATTTAAGGCTCCATTGTGCCTATTGTATTTAATTCCCATGCGATTTCTGTGATTCATCGTCAATGTGAAGGAACAAGGAATACATTGAACCTGCAGTGGTGTATCAGAAACTAATACTGGTTTCACAGGGAAGGATCAAAGCACAGACTCTAAGAAGTCTCACTCTTCTTGCACTTAAGGCGGCATTGTCCCTTTTGTATTTAATTCCGATGAGATTTCTGTGTTTCATCGTCAATGTGAAGGTCCAAGGAATACATGGAACCTGCAGTGGTAAATCGGAAACTAATACTGGTCTTACAGGGAATGCTCATAGCACCGACTATATGAAGAGTCTCTATTCTTGTACGTAAGGCGGCATTGTGCCTTTTGTATTTAATTCCGATGCGATTTCTGTGTTTCATCGTCAATGTGAAGGTCCAAGGAATACATTGAACCCGCAGTGGTGTATCGGTAACTAATACTGGTCTCACAGGGAATGCACAAAACACCGACTGTAAGAAGAGTCAGTATTCTTGTACTTATGGCGGCATTGGGCCTTTTGTATTTAATTCCGATGCGATTTCTGTGTTTCATCGTCAATGTAAAGGTCCAAGGAATACATTCAACCGGCAGTGGTGTATCGGAAACTAATACTGGTCTCACAGGGAATGCTAAAAGCACCGAATGTAAGAGGAGTCTCTATTCTTGCACCTAAGTCGGCATTGTGCCTTTTGTATTTAATTCCGATGTAATATCAGTGTTTCATCGTCAGTGTGTATGTCCAAGGAATACATTGAACCAGCAGTGGTGTATCGGACACTAATACTGGTCTCACAGGGAATGCTCAAAGCACCGACTGTAAGAAGAGTCTCTATTCTTGTACTTAAGGCGCCATTGTGCTTTTGTATTTAATTCCGATGCGATTTCTATGTTTCATCATCAATGTGAAGGTCCAAGGAATACATTGAACCTGCAGTGGTGTATCGGAAACTAATACTGGTCTCACAGGGAATGCTCAAAGCACCGACTGTAAGAAGAGTCTCTATTCTTGCACTTAAGGCGGCATTGTGCCTTTTGTATTTAATGGCCATGTAATTTCAGTGTTTCATCGTCAATGTGTATGTCCAAGGAATACATTGAACCTGCAGTGGTGTATCGGAAACTAATACTGGTCTCACAGGCAATGCTCAAAACACCGACTGTAAGTAGTGCCTGTATTCTTGTACTTAAGGCGGCATTTTGCCTTTTGAATTTAATTCCGGTGCGATTTCTGTGTTTCATCGTCAATTTGAAGGTCCAGTGAATACATTCAACCTGCAGTGGTGTATCGGAAACTAATACTGGTCCCACAGGGAATGGTCGAATCATCGACTGTAAGAAGAGTGTCTATTCTTGTACTTAAATCGGCATTGTGCCTTCTGTATTTAATTCCGATGCCATTTCTGTGATTCATCGTCAATGTGAAGGTCCAAGGAATACACTGAAACTGCAGCGGTGTATCGGAAACTAATACTATTCTCACAGGGAATGCTCAAAGCACCGACTGCAAGAAGAGTTTCTATTCATGTACTTAAGGCGGCATTGTGCCTTTTGTATATCATTCCGATGGGATTTCTGTGTTTCATCGACAATGTGAAGGTCCAAGGAATACATTGAGCCTGCAGTGGTGTATCGGAAACTAATACTGGTCTTACAGGGAATGCTCAAAGCACCGACCGTAAGAAGAGTCTCTATTCTTGTCCTTAAGGCGGCATTGTGAATTTTGTATTTAATTCCGTTGGGATTTCTGTGTTTTATCGTCAATGTGAAGGTCCAGGGAATACATTGGACCTGCAGTGGTGTATCGGAAACTAATACTGGTCTCACAGGAAAGGATCAAAGCAGAGTCTCTAAGAAGTCTCACTCTTCTTGCACTTAAGGCGGATTTGTGCCTCTCATATTTAATTACGATGTAATTTCAGTGTTCATCGTCAATGTGTATATCCAAGGAATACATTGAACCTGCAGTGGTGTATCGGAAACTAATACAAGTCTCACAGGGAATGCTCAAAGCACCGACTGTAAGAAGAGTCTCTATTCTTGTACTTAAGGCGGCATTGTGCCTTTTGTATTTAATTCCGATGCGATTTCAGTGTTTCATCGTCAATATGAAGATCCAAGGAATACATTGAACCTGCAGTGGTGTATCAGAAGCTAATACTGGTCTCACAGGAAAGGATCAAAGCACAGACCCTAAGAAGTCTCACTCTTCTTGTACTTAAGGCGTCTTTGTGCCCTTTGTATTTAATTCCGATGTAATTTCAGTGTCTCATCGTCAATGTGTATGTCCAAGGAATACATTGAACCTGCAGTGGTGTATCGGTAACTAATACTGGTCTCACAGGGAATGCACAAAACACAGACTGTAAGAAGAGTCAATATTCTTGTACTTATGGCGGCATTGGGCCTTTTGTATTTAATTCCGATGCGATTTCTGTGTTTCATCGTCAATGTGAAGGTCCAAGGAATACATTGAACCGGCAGTGGTGTATCGGAAACTAACACTGGTCTCACAGGGAATGCTAAAAGCACCGAATGTAAGATGAGTCTCTATTCTTGCACCTAAGTCGGCATTGTGCCTTTTGTGTTTAATTCCGATGTAATATCAGTGTTTCATCGTCAGTGTGTATGTCGAAGGAATACATTGAACCAGCAGTGGTGTATCGGACACTAATACTGGTCTCACAGGGAATGATCAAAGCACCGACTGTAAGAAGAGTCTCTATTCTTGTACTTAAGGCGCCATTGTGCCTTTTGTACTTAATTCCGATGCGATTTCTATGTTTCATCATCAATGTGAAGGTCCAAGGAATACATTGAACCTGCAGTGGTGTATCGGAAACTAATACTGGTCTCACAGGGAATGCTCAAAGCACCGACTGTAAGAAGAGTCTCTATTCTTGCACTTAAGGCGGCATTGTGCCTTTTGTATTTAATTGCCATGTAATTTCAGTGTTTCATCGTCAATGTGTATGTCCAAGAAATACATTGAACCTGCAGTGGTGTATCGGAAGCTAATACTGGTCTCACAGGGAATGCTCAAAGCACAGACTGTAAGAAGAGTCTGTGTTCTTGTACTTAAAACGGCATTGTGCCGTTTGTATTTAATTCCGATGCGATTTCTGTGTTTCGTCGTCAATGTGAAGGTCCAAGGAATACATTGAACCTGCAGTGGTGTATCGGAAACTAATACTGGTCTCACAGGGAATGCTCATAGCACCGACTGTAAGAAGAGTCTCTATTCTTGTACGTAAGGCGGCATTGTGCCTTTTGTATTTAATTCCGATGCGATTTCTGTGTTTCATAGTCAATGTGAAGGTTCCTAGGAATACCTTGAACCTGCAGTGGTGTATCGGAAACTAATACTGCTCTCAGAGGGAATGCTCAAAGCACCGACTGTAATAAGAGTCTCTATTCTTGTACTTAAGGCGCCATTGTGCCTTTTGTATTTAATTCCGATGCGATTTCTGTGATTCATCGTCAACGTGAAGGTCCAAGGAATACATTGAACCTACAGTGGTGTATCAGAAACTAATACTGGTCTCACAGGGAAGGATCAAAGCACAGACTCTACGAAGTCTCACTCTTCTTGCACTTAAGGCGGCATTGTCCCTTTTGTATTTAATTCCGATGAGATTTCTGTGCTTCATCGTGAATGTGAAGGTCCAAGGAATACATTGAACATGCAGTGGTGTATCGGAAACTAATACTTGTCTCACAGGGAATGCTCAAAGCAACGACTGTAAGAAGAGTCTCTACTCCCTCACTTAAGGCGGCATTGTGCCTTTTGTATTTAATTCCGATGCGATTTCTGTGTTTCATCGTCAATGTGAAGCTCCAAGGAATACATTGAATCTGCAATTGTGTATCGGAAACTAATACTGGTCTCACAGGGAATGCTCAAAGCACCGACTATAAGAAGTGTCTCTATTCTTGTATTTAAGGCGCCATTGTGCCTATTGTATTTAATTCCCATGCGATTTCTGTGATTCATCGTCAATGTGAAGGAACAAGGAATACATTAAACCTGCAGTGGTGTATCAGAAACTAATACTGGTTTCACAGGGAAGGATCAAAGCACAGACTCTAAGAAGTGTCACTCATCCTGCACTTAAGGCGGCATTGTCCCTTTTGTATTTAATTCCGATGAGATTTCTGTGTTTCATCGTCAATGTGAAGGTCCAAGGAATACATGGAACCTGCAGTGGTAAATCGGAAACTAATACTGGTGTTACAGGGAATGCTCATAGCACCGACTATATGAAGAGTCTCTATTCTTGTACGTAAGGCGGCATTGTGCCTTTTGTATTTAATTCCGATGCGATTTCTGTGTTTCATTGACAATGTGAAGGTCCAAGGAATACATTGAACCCGCAGTGGTGTATCGGTAACTAATACTGGTCTCACAGGGAATGCACAAAACACCGACTGTAAGAAGAGTCAGTATTCTTGAATTTATGGCGGCATTGGGCCTTTTGTATTTAATTCCGATGCGATTTCTGTGTTTCATCGTCAATGTGAAGGTCCAAGGAATACATTGAACCGGCAGTGGTGTATCGGAAACTAATACTGGTCTCACAGGGAATGCTAAAAGCACCGAATGTAAGAGGAGTCTCTATTCTTGCACCTAAGTCGGCATTGTGCCTTTTGCATTTAATTCCGATGTAATATCAGTGTTTCATCGTCAGTGTGTATGTCCAAGGAATACATTGAACCAGCAGTGGTGTATCGGACACTAAAACTGGTCTCACAGGGAATGCTCAAAGCACCGACTGTAAGAAGAGTCTCTATTCTTGTACTTAAGGCGCCATTGTGCTTTTGTATTTAATTCCGATGCGATTTCTATGTTTCATCATCAATGTGAAGGTCCAAGGAATACATTGAACCTGCAGTGGTGTATCGGAGACTAATACTGGTCTCACAGGGAATGCTCAAAGCACCGACTGTAAGAAGAGTCTCTATTCTTGCACTTAAGGCGGCATTGTGCCTTTTGTATTTAATTGCCATGTAATTTCAGTGTTTCATCGTCAATGTGTATGTCCAAGGAATACATTGAACCTGCAGTGGTGTATCGGAAACTAATACTGGTCTCACAGGCAATGCTCAAAACACCGACTGTAAGTAGTGCCTGTATTCTTGTACTTAAGGCGGCATTTTGCCTTTTGAATTTAATTCCGGTGCGATTTCTGTGTTTCATCGTCAATTTGAAGGTCCAGTGAATACATTCAACCTGCAGTGGTGTATCGGAAACTAATACTGGTCCCACAGGGAATGGTCGAATCATCGACTGTAAGAAGAGTGTCTATTCTTGTACTTAAATCGGCATTGTGAATTCTGTATTTAATTCCGATGCCATTTCTGTGATTCATCGACAATGTGAAGGTCCAAAGAATACATTGAGCCTGCAGTGGTGTATCGGAAACTAATACTGGTCTTACAGGGAATGCTCAAAGCACCGACCGTATGAAGAGTCTCTATTCTTGTCCTTAAGGCGGCATTGTGAATTTTGTATTTAATTCCGTTGCGATTTCTGTGTTTTATCGTCAATGTGAAGGTCCAGGGAATACATTGGACCTGCAGTGGTGTATCGGAAACTAATACTGGTCTCACAGGAAAGGATCAAATCAGAGTCTCTAAGAAGTCTCACTCTTCTTGCACTTAAGGCTTATTTGTGCCTCTCATATTTAATTACGATGTAATTTCAGTGTTCATCGTCAATGTGTATATCCAAGGAATACATTGAACCTGCAGTGGTGTATCGGAAACTAATACAAGTCTCACAGGGAATGCTCAAAGCACCGACTGTAAGAAGAGTCTCTATTCTTGTACTTAAAGCGGCATTGTGCCTTTTGTATTTAATTCCGATGCGATTTCAGTGTTTCATCGTCAATATGATGGTCCAAGGAATACATTGAACCTGCAGTGGTGTATCAGAAGCTAATACTGGTCTCACAGGAAAGGATCAAAGCACAGACCCTAAGAAGTCTCACTCTTCTTGTACTTAAGGCGTCTTTGTGCCCTTTGTATTTAATTCCGATGTAATTTCAGTGTCTCATCGTCAATGTGTATGTCCAAGGAATACATTGAACCTGCAGTGGTGTATCGGTAACTAATACTGGTCTCACAGGGAATGCACAAAACACAGACTGTAAGAAGAGTCAGTATTCTTGTACTTATGGGCCTTTTGTATTTAATTCCGATGCGATTTCTGTGTTTCATCGTCAATGTGAAGGTCCAAGGAATACATTGAACCCACAGTGGTGTATCGGAAACTAATACTGGTCTCACAGGGAATGCTAAAAGCACCGAATGTAAGATGAGTCTCTATTCTTGCACCTAAGTCGGCATTGTGCCTTTTGTGTTTAATTCCGATGTAATATCAGTGTTTCATCGTCAGTGTGTATGTCGAAGGAATACATTGAACCAGCAGTGTTGTATCGGACACTAATACTGGTCTCACAGGGAATGCTCAAAGCACCGACTGTAAGAAGAGTCTCTATTCTTGTACTTAAGGCGCCATTGTGCCTTTTGTACTTAATTCCGATGCGATTTCTATGTTTCATCATCAACGTGAAGGTCCAAGGAATACATTGAACCTGCAGTGGTGTATCGGAAGCTAATACTGGTCCCACAGGGAATGCTCGAATCATCGACTGTAAGAAGAGTGTCTATTCTTGTACTTAAATCGGCATTGTGCCTTCTGTATTTAATTCCGATGCCATTTCTGTGATTCATCGTCAATGTGAAGGTCCAAGGAATACACTGAAACTGCAGTGGTGTATCGGAAACTAATACTAGTCTCACAGGGAATGCTCAAAGCACCGACTGCAAGAAGAGTTTCTATTCATGTACTTAAGGCGGCATTGTGCCTTTTGTATTTAATTCCGATGGGATTTCTGTGTTTCATCGACAATGTGAAGGTCCAAGGAATACATTGCACCTGCAGTGGTGTATCGGAAACTAATACTGGTCTCACAGGAAAGGATCAAAGCAGAGTCTCTAAGAAGTCTCACTCTTCTTGCACTTAAGGCGGATTTGTGCCTTTCATATTTAATTACGATGTAATTTCAGTGTTCATCGTCAATGTGTATATGCAAGGATTACATTGAACCTGCAGTGGTGTATCGGAAACTAATACTGGTTTCACAGGGAATGCTCAAAGCACCGACTGTAAGTAGAGTCTGTATTCTTGTACTTAAGGCGGCATTGTGCCTTTTGTATTTAATTCCGATGCGATTTCTGTGTTTCATCGTCAATATGAGGGTCCAAGGAATACATTGAACCTGCAGTGGTGTATCAGAAACTAATACTGGTCTCACAGGAAAGGATCAAAGCACAGACCCTAATAAGTCTCACTCTTCTTGTACTTAAGGCGTCTTTGTGCCCTTTGTATTTAATTCCGATGTAATTTCAGTGTCTCATCGTCAATGTGTATATGCAAGGATTACATTGAACCTGCAGTGGTGTATCGGAAACTAATACAAGTCTCACAGGGAATGCTCAAAGCACCGACTGTAAGTAGAGTCGTTATTCTTGTACTTCAGGCGGCATTGTGCCTTTTGTATTTAATTCCTATGCGATTTCTGTGTTTCGTCGTCAATGTGAAGCTCCACGGAATACATTCAACCTGCAGTGGTGTATCGGAAACTAATACTGGTCTCACAGGGAATGTTCAAAGCACCGACAGTAAGATGAGTCTCAATTCTTGTACCTAAGGCGGCAGTGTGCATTTTGTATTTAATTCCGATGCAATTTCTGTGTTTCATCGTCAATGTGAAGGTCCGAAGAATACATTGAATCTGCAATAGATTATCGGAACCTAATACTGGTCTCACGGGGAATGCTCAAAGCACCGACTGTAAGAAGAGTCTGTAATCTTGTACTTAAGGCAGCATTGTGCCTTTTGTATTTAATTCCGATGCGATTTCAGTGTATCATCGTCAATATGAAGGTCCAAGGAATACATTGAAGCTGCAGTGGTGTATCGGAAACTAATATTGGTCTCACAGGAAAGGATCAAACGCAGACTCAAAAAAAATCTCACTCTTCTTGCACTTACGGCGTCATTGTGCCCTTTGTATTTAATTCCGATGTAATTTGAGTGTTTCATCATCAATGTGTATGTCAAAGGATTACTTTGAACCTGAGTGGTGTATCGGAAAATAATACTGATCTCACAGGGAATGCTCAAAACACCGACTGCAAGAAGAGTCTCTATTCTTGTGCGTAAGGCGGCATTGTGACTTTTGTATTTAATTCCGATGCGATTTCTGTGTTTCATCGTGAATGTGATGGTCCAAGGAAAACATTGGACCTGCAGTGGTTTATCGGAAACTAATACTGGTCTCACAGGGAATGCTCAAAGCACCACAGAAAGAAGAGTCTCCATTCTTGTACTTAAGGCGGCATTGTTCCTCTTGTATTTAATTCCGATGTAATTTCAGTGTTTCATCGTCAATGTGTATGTCCAAGGGATACATTGAACCTTCAGTGGTGTATCGGATACTAATACTGGTCTCAAAGGGAATGCTCAAAGCACCGACTGTAAGAAGAGTCTCTACTCTTGTACTTAAGGCGGCATTGTGCCTTTTGTATTTAATTCCGATGCAATTTCTGTCTTTTATCGTCAATGTGAGGGTCCAAGGAATACTTTGAACCTGCAGTGGTGTATCGGAAACTAATACTGGACTCACAGGAAAGTATCAAAGAATGGACTCTAAGAAGTCTCACTCCTCTTGCATTAAGGCGGCATTGTGTCTTTTGTATTAAATTCCGATGTAATTTCAGTGTTTCATCGTCATAGTGTATGTCCAAGGAATACATTGAATCTGCAGTGGTGTATCGGAAATTAATACTGGTCTCACAGGGAATGCTCAAAGCACCGACTGTAAGAAGAGTCTCTATTCTTGTACTTAAGGCGGCATTGTGCCTTTTGTATTTAATTCCGATGCGATTTCTGTGTTTCATCGTCAATGTGACTGTCCAAGGAGTACATTGAACCAGCAGTGGTGTATCGGAAACTAATAGAGGTCTCACAGGGACTGCTCAAAGCACCGACTGTAAGAAGAGTCTCTATTCTTGTACTTAAGGTGGCATTCTGCCCCTTGTATTTAATTCCGATGCGATTTCTGTGTTTCATCGTTAATGTGATGGTCCAAGGAATACATTGAAACTGCAGTGTCGTATCGGAAACTAATAGTGGTCTCACAGGGAATGCTTATAGCACCGACTGTAAGAAGAGTCTCTATTGTTGTACTTAGGGCGGCATTGTGCCTTTTGTATTTAATTCCGTTGCGATTTCTGTGTTTCAGCGTCAATGTGAAGGTCCAACGAATACATTGGACCTGCAGTGGTGTATCGGAAACTAATACTGGTCTCACAGGGAATGCTCAAAGCACCGACTGTAAGTAGAGTCTCTATTCTTGTACTTATGGCGGCATTGTGCCTTTTGTATTTAATTCCGATGCGATTTCTGTGTTTCATCGTCAATGTGAAGGTCCAAGGAATACATTGAACCTGCTGTGGTGTATCGGAAAATAATACTGGTCTCACAGGGAATGCTCAAAGCACAGACTGTAAGAAGAGTCTGAGTTCTTGTACTTAAGGCGGCATTGTGCCTTTTGTATTTAAATCCAATGCGATTTCTGTGTTTCATTGTCAATGTGAAGGTCCAAGGAATACATTGAACCACAAGTGGTGTATCGGAAACTAATACTGGTCTCACAGGGAATGCTCAAAGCACCGACTGTAAGAAGAGTCTCTAGTCTTGTACTTAAGGCGGCATTGTTCCTTTTGTATTTAATTCCGATGTAATTTCAGTGTTTCATCGTCAATGTGTATGTCCAAGGACTACATTGAACCTGCAGTGGTGTATCGGATACTAATACTGGTCTCACAGGGCATGCTCAAAGCACCGAAAGTAAGAAGAGTCTCTATTCTTGTTCTTAAGACGGCCTGTGCCTATTGTTTTTTATTACGATGCGATTTCTGTGTTTCATCGTCAATGTGAAGCACCAAGGAATACAATCAACCTGCAGTGGTGTATCGGAAACTAATACCGGTTTCACAATGAATGCTCAAAGCACCGACAGTAAGAACAGTATCTATTCTTGTACTTAAGGCGGCATTGTGCCTTTTGTATTTCATTCCAATGCAATTTCTGTCTTTTATCGTCAATGTGAGGGTCCAAGGAATAATTTGAACCTGCAGTGGTGTATCGGAAACTAATACTGGACTCACAGGAAAGTATCAAAGAATGGACTCTAAGAAGTCTCACTCCTCTTGCATTATGGCGGCATTGTGTCTTTTGTATTTAATTCCGATGTAATTTCAATGTTTCATCGTCATTGTGTATGTCCAAGGAATACTTTCAACCTGCAGTGGTGTATCGGATACTAATACTGGTCTCACAGGGAATGCTCAAAGCACCGACTGTATGAAGAGTCTCTATTCTTGTACTTAAGGCGGCATTGTGCCTTTGGTATTTAATTCCGATGCGATTTCTGTGTTTCATCGTCAATGTGAAGGTCCCAGGAATACATTGGACCTGCAGTGGTGTATCGGAAACTAATACTGGTATCACAAGGAATGCTCAAAGCACCGACTGTAAGTAGAGTCGGTATTCTTGTACTTAAGGCGGCATTGTGCCTTTTGTATTTAATTCCGATGCGATTTCTGTGTTTCATCGTCAATGTGAAGGTCCAAGGAATACATTGAACCTGAAGTGGTGTATCGGAAACTAATACTGGTCTCACTGGGAATGCTCAAGGCACCGACTGTAAGAAGAGTGTCTATTCTCGTACTTAAGGCGGCATTGTGCCCTTTGTATTTAATTCCGATGCGATTTCTGTGTGTAATCGCCAATGTTAATGTCCAAGGAATACATTGAAACTGCAGTGTCGTATCGGAAACTAATACTGGTGTCACAGGATAGGATCAAAGCACAGACTCTAAGAAGTCTCACTCTTCTTGCACTCTAGGCGTCATTGTGCCCTTTGTATTTAATTCCGATGTAATTTCAGTGTTTCATCGTCAATGCGTATTTCCAAGGAATACATTGAACCTGCAGTGGTGTATCGGAAACTAATACTGGTCCCACAGAGAATGCTCAAAGCACCGACAGTAAGAAGAGGCTCTATTCCTGTACTTAAGGCGACATTGTTCCTTTTGTATTTAAATCCGATGTAATTTCAGTGTTTCATCGTCAATGTGTTTGTCCGAGGAATAGATTGAACCTGCAGTGGTGTATCCGAAACTAATTCTGGTCTCACAGGGAATGCTCAAAGCACTGACTGTAAGTAGAGTCTGTATTCTTGTACATAAGGCGGCATTGTGTCTTTTGTATTTAATTCCGATGCGATTTCTGTGTTTCATCGCCAATGTGAAGGTCCAAGGAATACATTGAACCTACAGTGGTGTATCGGAAACTAATACTGATCTCACAGGGAATGCTCAAAGCACCGACTGTAAGAAGAGTGTCTATTCTTGTACTTAAGGCGGCATTGTGCACTTTGTATTTAATTCCGATGCCATTTCTGTGTTTCAACGTCGATGTGTATGTCCAAGGAAACATTGAACCTGAAGTGGTGTACCGGATACTAATACTGGTCTCACAGGGTTTGCTCAAAGCACCGACAGTAAGTAGAGTCTGAATTCTTGTACTTAAGGCGGCATTGTGCCTTTTGTATTTAATTCCGATGCGATTTATGTGTTTCATCGTCATTGTGAAGGTCCAAGGAATACATTGAACCTGCAGTGGTGTATCGGAAACTAATACTGGTCTCACAGGGAATGCTCAAAGCACCTACTGTAAGAAGAGTGTCTATTCTTGTACTTAAGGCGGTATTGTGCCCTTTGTATTTAATTCCGATGCCATTTCTGTGTTTCATCGTCGATGTGAAAGTCCAAGGAATACACTGAACCTGCAGTGAAGTATCGGAAACTAATACTGGTCTCACAGGGAATGCTCAAAGCACCGACTGTAAGAAGAGTCTCTATTCTTGTACTTAAGGCGGAATTGTGCCTTTTGTATTTAATTCCGATGCGATTTCTGTGTGTCATCGTCAATGTGAAGGTCCAAGGAATACATTGAACCTGCAGTGGCGTATCGGAAACTAATACGGGTTGCACAGGAAAGGATCAAAACACAGACTCTAGGAAGTCTCACTCTGCTTATACTTAAGGAGTCATTGTGCCCTTTGTATTTAATTCCGATGTAATTTCAGTGTTTCATCGTCAATGCGTATTTCCAAGGAATACATAGAACCTGCAGTGGTGTATCGGAAACTAATACTGGTCTCACAGGGAATGCTCAAAGCACCGACAGTAAGAAGAGTCTCTATTCTTGTACTTAAGGCGGCATTGTTCCTTTTGTATTTAATTCCGATGTAATTTCAGTGTTTCGTCGTCAATGTGTACGTCCAAGGAATACATTGAACCTGCAGTGGTGTATCGGAAACTAATACTGGTCTCACAGGGAATGCTCAAAGCACCGACTGTAAGAAGAGTCTCTATTCTTGTAGTTAAGGCGGCATTGTGCCTTTTGTAGTTAATTCCGATGCGATATCTGTTCTTCATCGTCAATGTGAAGGTCCAAGGAGTACATTGAACCAGCAGTGGTGTATCGGAAACTAATACAGGTCTCACAGGGACTGCTCACGCCAACGACTGTAAGAAGAGTCTCTATTCTTGTACTTATGGCCGCATTCTGCCCTTTGTATTTAATTCCGATGCGATTTCTGCGTTTCATCGTCAATGTGAAGGTCCAAGGAATACATTGGACCTGCAGTGGTGTATCGGAAACTAATACTGGTATCACAAGGAATGCTCAAAGCACCGACTGTAAGTAGAGTCTGTATTCTTGTACTTAAGGCGGCATTGTGCCTTTTGTATTTAATTCCGATGCGATTTCTGTGTTTCATCGTCAATGTGAAGGTCCAAGGAATACATTGAACCTGAAGTGGTGTATCGGAAACTAATACTGGTCTCACAGGGAATGCTCAAATCACCGACTGTAAGAAGAGTGTCTATCCTCGTACTTAAGGCGGCATTGTGCCCTTTGTATTTAATTCTGATGCGATTTCTGTGTGTAATCGCCAATGATAAGGTCCAAGGAATACATTGAACCTGCAGTGGCGTATCGGAAACTAATACGGGTCACACTGGAAAGGAGCAAAACACATACTCTAAGAAGTCTCACTCTGCTTGTACTTAAGGCGTCATTGTGCCGTTTGTATTTAATTCCGATGTAATTTCAGTGTTTCATCGTCAATGCGTATTTCCAAGGAATACATTGAACCTGCAGTGGTGTATCGGAAACTAATACTGGTCCCACAGAGAATGCTCAAAGCACCGACAGTAAGAAGAGTCTCTATTCTTGTACTTAAGGCGACATTGTTCCTTTTGTATTAAAATCCGATGTAATTTCAGTGTTTCATCGTCAATGTGTTTGTCCGAGGAATAGATTGAACTTGCAGTGGTGTATCGGATACTAATACTGGTCTCACCGGCAATGCTCAAAGCACAGACTGTAAGAAGAGTCTCTATTCTTGTACTTTAGGTGGCATTGTGCCATTTTGTATTTAATTCCGATGCGATTTCTGTGTTTCATCGTCAATGTGAAGGTCCAAGGAATACATTGAACCTACAGTGGTGTATCGGAAACTAATACTGATCTCACAGGGAATGCTCAAAGCACCGACTGTAAGAAGAGTGTCTACTCTTGTACTTAAGGCGGCATTGGGCACTTTGTATTTAATTCCGATGCCATTTCTGTGTTTCAACGTCGATGTGTATGTCCAAGGAAACATTGAACCTGAAGTGGTGTACCGGATACTAATACTGGTCTCACAGGGAATGCTCAAAGCACCGACAGTAAGTAGAGTCTGTATTCTTGTACTTAAGGCGGCATTGTGCCTTTTGTATTTAATTCCGATTCGATTTATGTGTTTCATCGTCGATGTGAAGGTCCAAGGAATACATTGAACCTGCAGTGGTGTATCGGAAACTAATACTGGTCTCACAGGGAATGCTCAAAGCACCGACAGTAAGAAGAGTGTCTATTCTTGTACTTAAGGCGGCATTGTGCCCTTTGTATTTAATTCCGATGCCATTTCTGTGTTTCATCGTCGATGTGAAAGTCCAAGGAATACACTGAACCTGCAGTGAAGTATCGGAAACTAATACTGGTCTCACAGCGAATGCTCAAAGCACCGACTGTAAGAAGAGTCTCTATTCTTGTACTTAATGCGGAATTGTGCCTTTTGTACTTAATTCCGATGCGATTTCTGTGTGTCATCGTCAATGTGAAGGTCTAAGGAATACATTGAACCTGCAGTGGCGTATCGGAAACTAATACGGGTTGCACAGGGAAGGATCAAAACACAGACTCTAAGAAGTCTCACTCTGCTTGTACTTAAGGAGTCATTGTGCCCTTTGTATTTAATTCCGATTTAATTTAAGTGTTTCATCGTCAATGCGTATTTCCAAGGAATACATAGAACATGCAGTGGTGTATCGGAAACTAATACTGGTCTCACAGGGAATGCTCAAAGCACCGACAGTAAGAAGAGTCTCTATTATTGTACTTAAGGCGGCATTGTTCCTTTTGTATTTAATTCCGATGTAATTTCAGTGTTTCGTCGTCAATGTGTACGTCCAAGGAATACATTGAACCTGCAGTGGTGTATCGGAAACTAATACTGGTCTCACAGGGAATGCTCAAAGCACCGACTGTAAGAAGAGTGTCTATTCTTGTACTTATGGCGGCGTTGTGCCCTTTGTATTTAATTCCGATGCCATTTCTGTGTTTCATCGTCGATGTGAAAGTCCAAGGAATACACTGAACCTGCAGTGGTGTATCGGAAAGTAATACTGGTCTCACAGGGAATGCTCAAAGCACCCAGTGTAAGAAGAGTCCCTATTCTTGTACTAAAGGCGGCATTGTGCCTTTTGTATTTAATTCCGATGCGATTTCTGTCTATAATCGTCAATGTGAAGGTCCAAGGAATACATTGAAACTGCAGTGTTGAATCGGAAACTAATACTGGTGTCACAGGATAGGATCAAAACACAGACTCTAAGCACTCTCACTCTTCTTGCACTTAAGGCGTCATTGTGCCCTTTGTATTTATTTCCGATGTAATTTCAGTGTTTCATCGTCAATGTGTATGTTCAAGAAATACATTGAACCTGCAGTGGTGTATCGGAAACTAATAGTGGTCTCACAGGGAATACTCGAAGCACCGACTGTAAGAAGAGTCTCTATTCTTGTACGTAAGACGGCATTGTGCCTTTTGTATTTAATTCCGATGCGATTTCTGTGTTTCATCGTCAATGTGAAGGTCCAAGGAATACATTGAACCTGCAGTGGTGTATCGCAAACTAATACAGGTCTCACAGCGAATGCTCAAAGCACCGACTGTAAGAAGAGTCTGTATTCTTGTACTTATGGCGGCTTAGTGCCTTTTGAGTTTAATTCCGATACGATTTCTGTCTTTCATATTCAATGTGACGGTCCAAGGAATGCATTGAACGTGCAGTGGTGTATCGGAACTAATACTGGTCTCACAGGAAAGGATCAAAGCACAGACTCTAAGAAGTCTCACTCTTCTTGCAATTACGGCGGCATTGTGCCTTTTGTATTTAATTCCGATGTAATTTCAGTGTTTCATCGTCAATGTGTATGTCCAAGGAATACATAGAACCTGCAGTGGTGTATCGGAAACTAATACTGGTCTCACAGGGAATGCTCAAAGCACCGACAGTAAGAAGAGTCACTATTCTTGTACTTAAGGCGGCATTGTTCCTTTTGTATTTAATTCCGATGTAATTTCAGTGTTTCGTCGTCAATGTGTACGTCCAAGGAATACATTGAACCTGCAGTGGTGTATCGGAAACTAATACTGGTCTCACAGGGAATGCTCAAAGCACTGACTGTAAGTAGAGTCTGTATTCTTGTACTTAAGGCGGCATTGTGCCTTTTGTATTTATTACCGATGCGATTTCTGTGTTTCATCGTCAATGTGAAGGTCCAAGGAATACATTGAACCTACAGTGGTGTATCGGAAACTAATACTGATCTCACAGGGAATGCTCAAAGCACCGACTGTAAGAAGAGTGTCTACTCTTGTACTTAAGGCGGCATTGTGCACTTTGTATTTAATTCCGATGCCATTTCTGTGTTTCAACGTCGATGTGTATGTCCAAGGAAACATTGAACCTGAAGTGGTGTACCGGATACTAATACTGGTCTCACAGGGAATGCTCAAAGCACCGACAGTAAGTAGAGTCTGTATTCTTGTACTTAAGGCGGCATTGTGCCTTTTGTATTTAATTCCGATGCGATTTATGTGTTTCATCGTCAATGTGAATGTCCAAGGAATACATTGAACCTGCAGTGGTGTATCGGAAACTAATACTGGTCTCACAGGGAATGCTCAAAACACCGACTGTAAGAAGAGTGTCTATTCTTGTACTTAAGGCGGCATTGTGCCCTTTGTATTTAATTCCGATGCCATTTCAGTGTTTCATCGTCGATGTGAAAGTCCAAGGATTACACTGAACCTGCAGTGAAGTATCGGAAACTAATACTGGTCACACAGGGAATGCTCAAAGCACCGACTGTAAGAAGAGTCTCTAGTCTTGTACTTAAGGCTGCATTGTGCCTTTTGTATTTAATTCCGATGCAATTTCTGTTATTTATCGTTAATGTGAGGGTCCAAGGAATACGTTGAACCTGCAGTGGTGTTTCGGAAACAAATACTGGACTCTCAGAAAGTATCAATGAATGGACTCTAAGAAGTCTCACTCTTCTTGCATTAAGGCGGCATTGTGTCTTTTGTATTTAATTCCAATGTAATTTCAGTGTTTCATCGTCATTGTGTATGTCCACGGAATACATTGAACCTGCAGTGGTGTATCAGAAAGTAATACTGGTCTCACAGGGAATGCTCAAAGCACCGACTGTAAGAAGAGTCTCTATTCCTGTACTTAAGACGGCATTGTACCTTTTGTATTTAATTCCGATGCGATTTCTGTGTTTCATCGTCAATGTGAAGCTCCAAGGAATACATTGAATCTGCAGTGGTGTATCGGAAGCTAATTCTGGTCTCACGGGGAATGCTTAAAGCACCGACTGTAAGAAGAGTCTCTATACTTGTACTTAAGGCGCCATTGTGCCTTTTGTATTTATTTCCGATGCGATTTCTGTGATTCATCGTCAATGTGAAGGTCCAAGGAATACATTGACCCTGCAGTGGTGTATTAGAAACTAATACTGGTCTCACAGGAAAGGATCAAAGCACAGACTCTAAGAAGTCTCACTCTTCTTGCACTTAAGGCGGCGTTGTTCCTTTTGTATTTAATTCCGATGCGATTTCTGTGTTTCATCGTCATTGTGAAGGTCCAAGGAATACATTGAATCTACAGTGGTGTATCGGAAACTAATACTGGTCTCACAGGGAATGCTCAAAGAACCGACTGTAAGAAGAGTCTGTATACGTGTACTTAAGGCGGCTTAGTGCCTTTTGAGTTTAATTCCGATACGATTTCTGTCTTTCATATTCAATGTGACGGTCCAAGGAATGCATTGAACTTGCAGTGGTGTATCGGAAACTAATACTGGTCTCACAGGAAATGATCAAAGCGCAGACTCTAAGAAGTCTCACTCTTCTTGCAATTAAGGCGGCATTGTGCCTTTTGTATTTAATTCCGATGTAATTTCAGTGTTTCATCGTCAATGTGTATGTCCAAGGAATACATTGACCCTGCAGTGGTGTATCAGAAACTAATACTGGTCTCACAGGGAAGGATCAAAGCACAGACTCTAAGAAGTCTCACTCTTCTTGCACTTAAGGCGGCATTGTCCCTTTTGTATTTAATTCCGATGACATTTCTCTGCTTCATCGTCAATGTGAAGGTCCAAGGAATACATTGAACCTGCAGTGGTGTATCGGAAACTAATACTGGTCTCACAGGGAATGCTCATAGCACCGACTGTAAGAAGAGTCTCTATTCTTGTACGTAAGGTGGCATTGTGCCTTTTGTATTTAATTCCGATGCGATTTCTGTGTTTCATCGTCAATGTGAAGGTCCAAGGAATACATTGAACCTGCAGTGGTGTATCGCAAACTAATACAGTTCTCACAGGGAATGCTCAAAGCACCGACTGTAAGAAGAGTCTGTATTCTTGTAGTTAAGGCGGCTTAGTGCCTTTTGAGTTTAATTTCGATACGATGTCTGTCTTTCGTATTCAATGTGACGGTCTAAGGAATGCATTGAACGTGCAGTGGTGTATCGGAACTAATACTGGGCTCACAGGAAAGAATCAAAGCAAAGACTCTAAGAAGTCTCACTCTTCTTGCAATTAAGGCGGCATTGTGCCTTTTGTATTTAATTCCGATGTAATTTCAGTGTTTCATCGTCAATGTGTATATCCAAGGAATACATTGAACCTGCAGTGGTGTATCGGAAACTAATACTGGATTAACTGGGAATGCTCAAAGCACCGACTGTAAGAGGAGTATCTATTTTTGTACTTAAGGCGGCATTGTGCCTTTTGTATTTAATTCCGATGCGATTTCTGTGTTTCATCGTCAATGTAAAGGTCCAAGGAATACATTGAACCTGCAGTGGTGTATCGGAAGCTAATACTTTTCTCACAGGGAATGCTCAGAGCACAGACTGTAAGAAGAGTCTGTGCTCTTGTACTTAAGGCGGCATTGTGCCTTTTGTATTTAATTCCGATGTAATTTCAGTGTTTCATCGTCAATGTGTATGTCCAAGGAATACATTGACCCTGCAGTGGTGTATCGGAAACTAATACTGGTCTCTCAGGAAAGTATCAAAGAATGGACTCTAAGAAGTCTCACTCTTCTTGCATTAAGGCGGCATTGTGTCTTTTGTATTTAATTCCGATGTAATTTCAGTGTTTCATCGTCATTGTGTATGTCCACGGAATACATTGAACCTGCAGTGGTGTATCAGAAAGTAATACTGGTCTCACAGGGAATGCTCAAAGCACCGACTGTAAGAAGAGTCTCTATTCCTGTACTTAAGACGGCTTTGTGCCTTTTGTATTTAATTTCGATGCGATTTCTGTGTTTCTTCGTCAATGTGAAGGTCCAAGGAATACATTGAACCTGCAGTGGTGTATCGGAAACCAATACTGGTCTCACAGGAAAGGATCAAAGCACTGACTCTAAGAAGTCTCACTCTTGTTGCAATTAAGGCGGCATTGTGCTTTTTGTATTTAATTGCAATGTAATTTCAGTGTTTGATCGTCAATGTGAATGCCCAAGGAATACATTGAACCTGCAGTGGTGTATCGGAAACCAATACTGGTCTCACAGGAAAGGATCAAAGCACAGACTCTAAGAAGTCTCACTCTTCTTGCACTTAAGGCGGCGTTGTTCCTTTTGTATTTAATTCCGATGCGATTTCTGTGTTTCATCGTCATTGTGAAGGTCCAAGGAATACAGTGAATCTACAGTGGTGTATCGGAAACTAATACTGGTCTCACAGGGAATGCTCAAAGAACCGACTGTAAGAAGAGTTTGTATTCGTGTACTTAACTCGGTTTAGTGCCTTTTGAGTTTAATTCCGATACGCTTTCTGTCTTTCATATTCAATGTGTCGGTCCAAGGAATGCATTGAACTTGCAGTGGTGTATCGGAAACTAATACTGGTCTCACAGGAAAGGATCAAAGCGCAGACTCTAAGAAGTTTCACTCTTCTTGCAATTAACGCGGCATTGTGCCTTTTGTGTTTAATTCCGATGTAATTTCAGTGTTTCATTGTCAATGTGTATGTCCATGGAATACATTGAACTTGCAGTGGTGTATCGGAGACCAGTACTGCTCTGACAGGGAATGCTCAAAGCACCGACTGTAAGAAGAGTCTCTACTCTTGCACTTAAGGAGGCATTGTGCCTTTTGTATTAAATTCCGAGGCGATTTCTGTGATTCATCGTGAATGTGTATGTCCAACGAATACATTGAACCTGCAGTGGTGTATCGGAAACTAATACTGGTCTGACAGGGAATGCTCAAAGCACAGACTGTAAGAAGAATCTCTACTCTTGCACTTAAGGGGGTGGGGTTTCGGGTTCCGCTGGATAGGTCAGGAGTCCACTACACGCAACAAGCGGCTACACGGGTAGCAGGGGTTGTGTGGCGTGGGCTGGGCGGTTTTTTAGGTTAGATGGCCTTGGGCAAGTACAGAAAGGGCAACAGCCTCAACGGGTGCGGGGCAAAGTCAGGACATGCGGGGACCGAGCAGCAATCGGTATCGTAATTGTCAACTGTCGAAGCTGCGTTGGTAAAGTACCGGAACTTCAAGCGCTGATAGAAAGCACTGAAGCTGAAATCGTTATAGGTACAGAAAGCTGGCTTAAGCCAGAGATAAATTCTGCCGAAATTTTTACAAAGGTACAGACGGTGTTTAGAAAGGATAGATTGCATGCAACCGGTGGTGGAGTGTTCGTCGCTGTTAGTAGTAGTTTATCCTGTAGTGAAGTAGAAGTGGATAGTTCCTGTGAATTATTATGGGTGGAGGTTACACTAAACAACCGAACTAGGTTAATAATTGGCTCCTTTTACCGACCTCCCGACTCAGCAGCATTTGTGGCAGAACAACTGAGAGAAAATTTGGAATACATTTCACATAAATTTTCTCAGCATGTTATAGTCTTAGGTGGAGATTTCAATTTACCAGATATAGACTGGGACACTCAGATGTTTAGGACGGGTGGTAGGGACAGAGCATCGAGTGACATTATACTGAGTGCACTATCCGAAAATTACCTCGAGCAATTAAACAGAGAACCGACTCGTGGAGATAACATATTGGACCTACTGATAACAAACAGACCCGAACTTTTTGAATCTGTATGTACAGAACAGGGAATCAGTGATCATAAGGCCGTTGCAGCATCCCTGAATATGGAAGTTAATAGGAATATAAAAAAAGGGAGGAAGGTTTATCTGTTTAGCAAGAGTAATAGAAGGCAGATTTCAGACTACCTAACAGATCAAAACGAAAATTTCTGTTCCGACGCTGACAATGTTGAGTGTTTATGGAAAAAGTTCAAGGCAATCGTAAAATGCGTTTTAGACAGGTACGTGCCGAGTAAAACTGTGAGGGACGGGAAAAACCCACCGTGGTACAACAACAAAGTTAGGAAACTACTGCGAAAGCAAAGAGAGCTTCACTCCAAGTTTAAACGCAGCCAAAACCTCTCAGACAAACAGAAGCTAAACGATGTCAAAGTTAGCGTAAGGAGGGCTATGCGTGAAGCGTTCATTGAATTCGAAAGTAAAATTCTATGTACCGACTTGACAGAAAATCCTAGGAAGTTCTGGTCTTACGTTAAATCAGTAAGTGGCTCGAAACAGCATATCCAGACACTACGGGATGATGATGGCATTGAAACAGAGGATGACACGCGTAAAGCTGAAATACTAAACACCTTTTTCCAAAGCTGTTTCACAGAGGAAGACCGCACTGCAGTTCCTTCTCTAAATCCTCGCACAAACGAAAAAATGGCTGACATCGAAATAAGTGTCCAAGGAATAGAAAAGCAACTGGAATCACTCAATAGAGGAAAGTCCACTGGACCTGACGGGATACCAATTCGATTCTACACAGAGTACGCGAAAGAACTTGCCCCCCTTCTAACAGCCGTGTACCGCAAGTCTCTAGAGGAACGGAGGGTTCCAAATGATTGGAAAAGAGCACAGATAGTCCCAGTCTTCAAGAAGGGTCGTCGAGCAGATGCGCAAAACTATAGACCTATATCTCTTACGTCGATCTCTTGTAGAATTTTAGAACATGTTTTTTGCTCGCGTATCATGTCATTTCTGGAAACCCAGAATCTACTATGTAGGAATCAACATGGATTCCGGAAACAGCGATCGTGTGAGACCCAACTCGCCTTATTTGTTCATGAGACCCAGAAAATATTAGATACAGGCTCCCAGGTAGATGCTATTTTTCTTGACTTCCGGAAGGCGTTCGATACAGTTCCGCACTGTCGCCTGATAAGCAAAGTAAGAGCCTACGGAATATCAGACCAGCTGTGTGGCTGGATTGAGGAGTTTTTGGCAAACAGAACACAGCATGTTGTTATCAATGGAGAGACGTCTACAGACTTTAAAGTAACCTCTGGCGTGCCACAGGGGAGTGTTATGGGACCATTGCTTTTCACAATATATATAAATGACTTAGTAGATAGTGTCGGAAGTTCCATGCGGCTTTTCGCGGATGATGCTGTAGTATACAGAGAAGTTGCTGCATTAGAAAATTGTAGTGAAATACAGGAAGATCTGCAGCGGATAGGCACTTGGTGCAGGGAGTGGCAACTGACCCTTAACATAGACAAATGTAATGTATTGCGAATACATAGAAAGAAGGATCCTTTATTGTATGATTATATGATAGCGGAACAAACACTGGTAGCAGTTACTTCAGTAAAATATCTGGGAGTATGCGTACGGAACGATTTGAAGTGGAATGATCATATAAAACTAATTGTTGGTAAGGCGGGTACCAGGTTGAGATTCATTGGGAGAGTGCTTAGAAAATGTAGTCCATCAACAAAGGAGGTGGCTTACAAAACACTCGTTCGACCTATACTTGAGTATTGCTCATCAGTGTGGGATCCGTACCAGGTCGGGTTGACGGAGGAGATAGAGAAGAACCAAAGAAGAGCGGCGCGTTTCGTCACTGGGTTATTTGGTAACCGTGATAGCGTTACGGAGATGTTTAATAAACTCAAGTGGCAGACTCTGCAAGAGAGGCGCTCTGCATCGCGGTGTAGCTTGCTCGCCAGGTTTCGAGAGGATGCGTTTCTGGATGAGGTATCGAATATATTGCTTCCCCCTACTTATACTTCCCGAGGAGATCACGAATGTAAAATTAGAGAGATTAGAGCGCGCACGGAGGCTTTCAGACAGTCGTTCTTCCCGCGAACCATACGCGACTGGAACAGGAAAGGGAGGTAATGACAGTGGCACGTAAGGTGCCCTCCGCCACACACCGTTGGGTGGCTTGCGGAGTATCAATGTAGATGTAGATGTAGATGTAGGCGGCATTGTGCCTTGTGTATTAAATTCCGATGCGATTTCTGTGATTCATCGTCAATGTGAAGGTCCAAGGAATACAATGAACCTGCAGTGGTGTATCGGAAACTAATACCGGTTTAACAGGGAATGCTCAAAGCAACGACTGTAAGAGGAGTCTCTATTTTTGTACTTAAGGCGGCATAGTGCCCTTTGTATTTAATTCCGATGCGATTTCTGTGTTTCATCGTCAATGTGAAGGTCCAAGGAATACATTGAACCTGCAGTGGTGTATCGGAAGCTAATACTGGTCTCATAGGGAATGCTCAGAGCACAGACTGTAAGAAGAGTCTGTGTTCTTGTACTTAAGGCGGCATTGTGCCTTTTGTATTTAATTCCAATGTAATTTCAGTGTTTCATCGTGAATGTGAATGTCCAAGGAATACATCGAACCTGCAGTGGTGTATCGGAAACTAATACTGGTCTCACAGGGAATGCTCAAAGCACCGACTGTAAGAAGAGTCAGTATTCTTGTACTTATGGCGGCATTGGGCCTTTTGTATTTAATTCCGATGCGATTTCTGTGTTTCATCGTCAATGTGAAGGTCGAAGGAATACATTGAACCGGCAGTGGTGTATCGGTAACTAATACTGGTATCACAGGGAATGCTAAAAGCACCGAATGTAAGAAGAGTCTCTATTCTTGCACCTAAGTCGGCATTGTGCCTTTTGTATTTAATTCCGATGTAATATCAGTGTTTCATCGTCAGTGTGTATGTCCAAGGAATACATTGAACCAGCAGTGGGGTATCGGACACTAATACTGGTCTCACAGGCAATGCTCAGAATACCGACAGTAAGAACAGTCTCTATTCTTGTACTTAAGGCGGCATTGTGCCTTTTGTATTTAATTCCGATGCGATTTCTGTGTTTCTTCGTCAATGTGAAGGTGCAAGGAATACATTGAACCTGCAGTGGTGTATCGGAAACTAATACTGGTCTCACAGGAAAGGATCAAGGCACAGCCTGTAAGAAGTAACACTCTTCTTGCTCTTAAGGTGGCATTGTGGCTTTTATATTTAATTCCGATGTAACTTTAGTGTTTCATCGTCCATGTGTATGTCTAAGGGATACATTGAACCTGCAGTGGTGTATCGGAAACAAATACTTTTCTCACAGGGAATGCTCAAATCACCAACAGTAAGAAGTCTCTATTCTTGTACTTAAGGCTTCATTGTTCCTTTTGTATTTAATTCCGATGTAATTTCAGTGATTCATCGTCAATGTGTATGTCCAAGGAACACATTGAACCTGCAGTGGTGTATCGGATACTAATACTGGTCTCACAGGGATTGCTCAAAGCACCGACTGTAAGAAGGGACTTTATACTTGCACTTAAGGCGGCATTGTGCCTTTTGTATTTAATTCCGATGCGATTTCTGTGTTTCATCGTCAATGTGAAGGTCCAAAGAATACATTGAAGCTGCAGTGCTGTATCGGAAACTAATACTGGTCTCACAGGCAATGCACAAAGCACCGACTGTAAGTAGTGTCTGTATTCTTGTACTTAAGGCGGCATTGTGCCTTTTGTATTTAATTCCTGTGCGATGTCTGTGTTTCATCGTCAATTTGAAGGTCCAAGGAATACATTCAACCTGCAGTGGTGTATCGGAAACTAGTACTGGTCCCACAGGGAATGCTCGAATCATCGACTGTAAGAAGAGTGTCTATTCTTGTACTTAAATCGGCATTGTGCCTTCTGTATTTAATTCCGATGCCATTTCTGTGATTCATCGTCAATTTGAAGGTCCAAGAAATACACTGAAACTGCAGTGGTGTATCGGTAACTAATACTAGTCTCACAGGGAATGCTCAAAGCACCGACTGCAAGAAGAGTTTCTATTCATGTACTTAAGGCGGCATTGTGCCTTTTGTATTTAATTCCGATGGGATTTCTGTGTTTCATCGCCAATGTGAAGGTCCAAGGAATACATTGAGCCTGCAGTGGTGTGTCGGAAACTAATACTGGTCTCATAGGGAATGCTCAAAGCACCGACTGTAAGAAGAGTCTCTATTCTTGTCCTTAAGGCGGCATTGTGAATTTTGTATTTAATTCCGTTGCGATTTCTGTGTTTTATCGTCAATGTGAAGGTCCAGGGAATACATTGGACCTGCAGTAGTGTATCGGAAACTAATACTGGTCTCACAGGAAAGGATCAAAGCAGAGTCTCTAAGAAGTCTCACTCTTCTTGCACTTAAGGCGGATTTGTGCCTTTCATATTTAATTACGACGTAATTTCAGTGTTCATCGTCAATGTGTATGTCCAAGGAATACATTGAACCTGCAGTGGTGTATCCGAAACTAATAGAAGTCTCACAGGGAATGCTCAAAGCACCGACTGTAAGAAGAGTCTCTTTTCTTGTACTTACGGCGGCATTGTGCCTTTTGTATTTAATTCCGATGCGACGTCAGTGTTTCATCGTCAATATGAAGGGCCAAGGAATACATTGAACGTGCAGTGGTGTATCAGAAGCTAATACTGGTCTCTCAGGAAAGGATCAAAGCACAGACCCTAAGAAGTCTCACTCTTCTTGTACTTAAGGGGTCTTTGTGCCCTTTGTATTTGATTCCGATGTAATTTCAGTGTCTCATCGTCAATGTGTATGTCCAAGGAATACATTGAACCTGCAGTGGTGTATCGGAAACTAATACTGGTTTCACAGGGAATGCTCAAAGCACCGACTGTAAGTAGAGTCTGTATTCTTGTACTTAAGGCGGCATTGTGCCTTTTGTATTTAATTCCGATGCGATTTCTGTGTTTCATCGCCAATGTGAAGCTCCACGGAATACATGCAACCTGCAGTGGTGTATCGGAAACTAATACTGGTCTCACAGGGAATGCTTAAAGCAACGACTGTAAGAAGCGTGTCTATTCTTGTACTTAAGGCGGCATTGTGCCTTTTTTATTTAATTCCAATGCCATCTCTGTGTTTCATCGTCAATGTGAAGGCCCAAGGAATACATTGAATCTGCAGTGGTGTATCGGAAACTAATACTGGTCTCACAGGGATTGTTCAAAGCACCAACTGTAAGATGAGTCTCAATTCTTGTATTTAAGGCGGCAGTGTGCATTTTGTATCTAATTCCGATGCGATTTCTGTGTTTCATCGTCAATGTGAAGGTCCGAGGAATACATTGAACCTGCAATGGATTACCGGAAACTAATACTGGTCTCACGGGGAATGCTCAAAGCACCGACTGTAAGAAGAGTCTCTAATCTTGTACTTAAGGCGGCATTGTGCCTTTTGTATTTAATTCCGATGCGATGTAAGTGTTTCATCGTCAATATGAAGGTCCAAGGAATACATTGAAGCTGCAGTGGTGTATCGGAAACTAATACTGGTCTCACAGGAATGGATCAAACACAGACTCAAAAAAATCTCTCTCTTCTTGCACTTGAGGCGTCATTGTGCCCTTTGTATTTAATTCCGATGTAATTTCAGTGATTCATCATCAATGTGTATGTCAAAGGATTACTTTGAACCTGCAGTGGTGTATCGGAAACTAATACTGATCTCACAGGGAATGCTGAAGACACCGACTGTAAGAAGTGTCTCTATTCTTGTACGTAAGGCGGCATTGTGCCTTTTGTATTTAATTCCGATGCGATTTCTGTGTTTCATCGTCAATGTGAAGGTCCAAGGAATACATTGAACCTGCAGTGGTGTATCGGAAACTAATACTGGTCTCACAGGGAATGCTCAAAGCACCGACTGTAAGAAGAGTCTCTATTATTGTACTTAATGCGGCATTGTGCATTTTGTATTAAATTCCGATGCGATTTCTGTGTTTCATCGTCAATGTGATGGACCAAGGAATACATTGAACCTGCAGCTGTGTATCGGAAACTAATACTGGTCTCACAGGAAAGGATCAAAGCACAGCCTCTAAGAAGTCTCACTCTTCTTGCACTTAAGGCGTCATTGTGCCCTTTATATTTAATTCTGATGTAGTTTCAGTGTTTCATCATCAATGTGTATTTCCAAGGAATACTTTGAACCTGCAGTGGTGTATCGGAAACTATTACTGGTCTCACAGGGAATGCTCATGGCACCGACTGTAAGAAGAGTCTCTATTCTTGTACTTAAGGAGGCATTGTTCTTTTGTATTTAATTCCGATGCGATTTATGTGTTTCATCGTCAATTTGAAGGTCCAAGGAATATATTGAACCTGCAGTGGTGTATCGGAAACTAATACTGGTATCACCGGAAAGGATCAAAGCACAGACTCTTAGAAGTCTCACTCTTCTTGTACTTAAGGCGGCATTGTGCCTTTTGTAATTAATTCCGATGCGATTTCTGCGTTTCATCGTCAATGTGACGGTCCAAGGAATACACTGATCTTGCAGTGGTGTGTCGGAAACTAATACTGGTCTCACAGGCAATGCTCAAAGCACCGACAGTAAGAACAGTCTCTATTCTTGTACTTAAGGCGGCATTGTGCCTTTTGTATTTAATTCCGATGCGATTTCTGTGTTTCTTCGTCAATGTGTAGGTGCAAGGAATACATTGAACCTGCAGTGGTGTATCGCAAACTAATACTGGTCTCACAGGAAAGGATCAAGGCACAGCCTGTTAGAAGCAACACTCTTCTTGCTCTTAGGGTGGCAACTTGGCTTTTATATTTAATTCCGATGTAACTTTAGTGTTTCATCGTCCATGTGTATGTCTAAGGTATACATTGAACCTGCAGTGGTGTATCGGAAAGTAATACTTTCCTCACAGGGAATGCTCAAATCACCGACTGTAAGAAGTCTCTATTCTTGTACTTAAGGCTTCATTGTTCCTTTTGTATTTAATTCCGATGTAATTTCAGTGATTCATCGTCAATGTGTATGTCCAAGGAATACATTGAACCTGCAGTGGTGTATCGGATACTAATACTGGTCTCACAGGGAATGCTCAAAGCACCGACTGTAAGAAGAGTCTCTATTCTTGTACTTAAGGCGCCATTGTGCCTTTTGTATTTATTCCGATGCGATTTCTGTGTTTCATCATCAATGCGAAGGTCCAAGGAATACATTGAACCTGCAGTGGTGTATCGGAAACTAATACTGGTCTCACAGGGAATGCTCAAACCACCGACTGTAAGAAGAGTCTCTATTCTTGCACTTAAGGTGGCATTGAGCCTTTTGTATTTAATTGCCATGTAATTTCAGTGTTTCATCGTCAATGTGTATGTCCAAGGAATACATTGAAACTGCAGTGGTGTATCGGAAACTATTACTGGTCCCACAGGGAATGCTCAAAGCACCGACTGTAAGAAGAGTCTCTATTCTTGTACTTAATGCGGCATTGTGCATTTTGTATTTAATTCCGATGCGATTTCTGTGTTTCATCGTCAATGTGATTTACCAAGGAATACATTGAACCTGCACCTGTGTATCGGAAACTAATACTGGTCTCACAGGAAAGGATCAAAGCACAACCTCTAAGAAGTCTCACTCTGCTTGCACTTAAGGCGTCATTATGCCCTTTATGTTTAATTCTGATGTAATTTCAGTGTTTCATCATCAATGTGTATTTCCTAGGAATACTTTGAACCTGCAGTGGTGTATCGGAAACTATTACTGGTCTCACAGGGAATGCTCAAGGCACCGACTGTAAGAAGAGTCTCTATTCTTGTACTTAAGGAGGCATTGTTCCATTTGTATTTAATTCCGATGCGATTTATGTGTTTCATCGTCAATTTGAAGGTCCAAGGAATACATTGAACCTGCAGTGGTGTATCGGAAACTAATACTGGTCTCACAGGCAATGCTCGGAACACCGACAGTAAGAACAGTCTCTATTCTTGTACTTAAGGCGGCATTGTGCCTTTTGTATTTAATTCCGATGCGATTTCTGTGTTTCTTCGTCAATGTGAAGGTGCAAGGAATACATTGAACCTGCAGTGGTGTATCGGAAACTAATACTGGTCTCACAGGAAAGGATCAAGGCACCGCCTGTAAGAAGTAACACTCTTCATGCTCTTAAGGTGGCATTGTGGCTTTTATATTTAATTCCGATGTAACTTTAGTGTTTCATCGTCCATGTGTATGTCTAAGGGATACATTGAACCTGCAGTGGTGTATCGGAAACAAATACTTTTCTCACAGGGAATGCTCAAATCACCAACAGTAAGAAGTCTCTATTCTTGTACTTAAGGCTTCATTGTTCCTTTTGTATTTAATTCCGATGTAATTTCAGTGATTCATCGTCAATGTGTACGTCCAAGGAACACATTGAACCTGCAGTGGTGTATCGGATACTAATACTGGTCTCACAGGGATTGCACAAAGCACCGACTGTAAGAAGAGACTTTATACTTGCACTTAAGGCGGCATTGTGCCTTTTGTATTTAATTCCGATGCGATTTCTGTGTTTCATCGTCAATGTGAAGGTCCAAGGAATACATTGAAGCTGCAGTGCTGTATCGGAAACTAATACTGGTCTCACAGGCAATGCTCAAAGCACCGACTGTAAGTAGTGTCTGTATTCTTGTACTTAAGGCGGCATTGTGCCTTTTGTATTTAATTCCGGTGCGATGTCTGTGTTTCATCGTCAATTTGAAGGTCCAAGGAATACATTCAACCTGCAGTGGTGTATCGGAAACTAATACTGGTTCCACAGGGAATGCTCGAATCATCGACTGTAAGAAGAGTGTCTATTCTTGTACTTAAATCGGCATTGTGCCTTCTGTATTTAATTCCGATGCCACTTCTGTGATTCATCGTCAATTTGAAGGTCCAAGAAATACACTGAAACTGCAGTGGTGTATCGGTAACTAATACTAGTCTCACAGGGAGTGCTCAAAGCACCGACTGTAAGAAGAGTCTCTATTCTTGTACTTAAGGCGCCATTGTGCCTTTTGTATTTATTCCGATGCGATTTCTGTGTTTCATCATCAATGCGAAGGTCCAAGGAATACATTGAACCTGCAGTGGTGTATCGGAAACTAATACTGGTCTCACAGGGAATGCTCAAAGCACCGACTGTAAGAAGAGTCTCTATTCTTGCACTTAAGGTGGCATTGTGCCTTTTGTATTTAATTGCCATGTAATTGCAGTGTTTCATCGTAAATGTGTATGTCCAAGGAATACATTGAAATTGCAATGGTGTATCGGAAACTAATACTGGTCCCACAGGGAATGCTCAAAGCACCGACTGTAAGAAGAGTCTCTATTCTTGTACTTAATGCGGCATTGTGCATTTTGTATTTAATTCCGATGCGATTTCTGTGTTTCATCGTCAATGTGATTTACCAAGGAATACATTGAACCTGCAGCTGTGTATCGGAAACTAATACTTGTCTCACAGGAAAGGATCAAAGCACAACCTCTAAGAAGTCTCACTCTTCTTGCACTTAAGGCGTCATTATGCCCTTTATATTTAATTCTGATGTAATTTCAGTGTTTCATCATCAATGTGTATTTCCTAGGAATACTTTGAACCTGCAGTGGTGTATCGGAAACTATTACTGGTCTCACAGGGAATGCTCAAGGCACCGACTGTAAGAAGAGTCTCTATTCTTGTACTTAAGGAGGCATTGTTCCATTTGTATTTAATTCCGATGCGATTTATGTGTTACATCGTCAATTTGAAGGTCCATGGAATACATTGAACCTGCAGTGGTGTATCGGAAACTAATACTGGTCTCACAGGCAATGCTCGGAACACCGACAGTAAGAACAGTCTCTATTCTTGTACTTAAGGCGGCATTGTGCCTGTTGTATTTAATTCCGATGCGATTTCTGTGTTTCTTCGTCAATGTGAAGGTGCAAGGAATACATTGAACCTGCAGTGGTGTATCGGAAACTAATACTGGTCACACAGGAAAGGATCAAGGCACAGCCTGTAAGAAGTAACACTCTTCTTGCTCTTAAGGTGGCATTGTGGCTTTTATATTTAATTCCGATGGAACTTTAGTGTTTCATCGTCCATGTGTATGTCTAAGGGATACATTGAACCTGCAGTGGTGTATCGGAAACAAACACTTTTCTCACAGGGAATGCTCAAATCACCAACAGTAAGAAGTCTCTATTCTTGTACTTAAGGCTTCATTGTTCCTTTTGTATTTAATTCCGATGTAATTTCAGTGATTCATCGTCAATGTGTATGTCCAAGGAACACATTGAACCTGCAGTGGTGTATCGGATACTAATACTGGTCTCACAGGGATTGCACAAAGCACCGACTGTAAGAAGAGACTATATACTTGCACTTAAGGCGGCATTGTGCCTTTTGTATTTAATTCCGATGCGATTTCTGTGTTTCATCGTCAATGTGAAGGTCCAAGGAATACATTGAAGCTGCAGTGCTGTATCGGAAACTAATACTGGTCTCACAGGCAATGCTCAAAGCACCGACTGTATGTAGTGTCTGTATTCTTGTACTTAAGGCGGCATTGTGCCTTTTGTATTTAATTCCGGTGCGATGTCTGTGTTTCATCGTCAATTTGAAGGTCCAAGGAATACATTCAACCCGCAGTGGTGTATCGGAAACTAATACTGGTCCCACAGGGAATGCTCGAATCATCGACTGTAAGAAGAGTGTCTATTCTTGTACTTAAATCGGCATTGTGCCTTCTGTATTTAATTCCGATGCCATTTCTGTGATTCATCGTCAATTTGAAGGTCCAAGAAATACACTGAAACTGCAGTGGTGTATCGGTAACTAATACTAGTCTCACAGGGAGTGCTCAAAGCACCGACTGCAAGAAGAGTTTCTATTCATGTACTTAAGGCGGCATTGTGCCTTTTGTATTTAATTCCGATGGGATTTCTGTGTTTCATCATCAATGTGTATTTCCTAGGAATACTTTGAACCTGCAGTGGTGTATCGGAAACTATTACTGGTCTCACAGGGAATGCTCAAGTCACCGACTGTAAGAAGAGTCTCTATTCTTGTACTTAAGGAGGCATTGTTCCATTTGTATTTAATTCCGATGCGATTTATGTGTTTCATCGTCAATTTGAAGGTCCAAGGAATACATTGAACCTGCAGTGGTGTATCGGAAACTAATACTGGTCTCACAGGCGATTCTCCGAACACCGACAGTAAGATCAGTCTCTATTCTTGTACTTAAGGCGGCATTGTGCCTTTTGTATTTAATTCCGATGCGATTTCTGTGTTTCTTCGTCAATGTGAAGGTGCAAGGAATACATTGAACCTGCAGTGGTGTATCGGAAACTAATACTGGTCTCACAGGAAAGGATCAAGGCACAGCCTGTAAGAAGTAACACTCTTCTTGCTCTTAAGGTGGCATTGTGGCTTTTATATTTAATTCCGATGTAACTTTAGTGTTTCATCGTCCATGTGTATGTCTAAGGGATACATTGAACCTGCAGTGGTGTATCGGAAACAAATACTTTTCTCACAGGGAATGCTCAAATCACCAACAGTAAGAAGTCTCTATTCTTGTACTTAAGGCTTCATTGTTCCTTTTGTATTTAATTCCGATGTAATTTCAGTGATTCATCGTCAATGTGTATGTCCAAGGAACACATTGAACCTGCAGTGGTGTATCGGATACTAATACTGGACTCACAGGGATTGCACAAAGCACCGACTGTAAGAAGAGTCTCTATTCTTGTACTTACGGCGGCATTGTGCCTTTTGTTTTTAATTCCGATGCCATCTCTGTGTTTCATCGTCAATGTGAAGGCCCAAGGAATACATTGAACCTGCAGTGGTGTATCGGACACTAATACTGGTCTCACAGGGAATGTTCAAAGCACCGACTGTAAGTAGAGTCTGTATTCTTGTACTTAAGGCGGCATTGTGCCTTTTGTATTTAATTCCGATGCGACGTCAGTGTTTCATCGTCAATATGAAGGGCCAAGGAATACATTGAACGTGCAGTGGTGTATCAGAAGCTAATACTGGTCTCTCAGGAAAGGATCAAAGCACAGACCCTAAGAAGTCTCACTCTTCTTGTACTTAAGGGGTCTTTGTGCCCTTTGTATTTAATTCCGATGTAATTTCAGTGTCTCATCGTCAATGTGTATGTCCAAGGAATGCATTGAACCTGCAGTGGTGTATCGGAAACTAATACTGGTTTCACAGGGAATGCTCAAAGCACCGACTGTAAGTAGAGTCTGTATTCTTGTACTTAAGGCGGCATTGTGCCTTTTGTATTTAATTCCGATGCGATTTCTGTGTTTCATCGTCAATGTGAAGCTCCACGGAATACATGCAACCTGCAGTGGTGTATCGGATACTAATACTGGTCTCACAGGAAATGCTTAAAGCAACGACTGTAAGAAGCGTGTCTATTCTTGTACTTAAGGCGGCATTGTGCCTTTTGTATTTAATTCCAATGCCATCTCTGTGTTTCATCGTCAATGTGAAGGCCCAAGGAATACATTGAATCTGCAGTGGTGTATCGGACACTAATACTGGTCTCACAGGGAATGTTCAAAGCACCAACTGTAAGATGAGTCTCAATTCTTGTATTTAAGGCGGCAGTGTGCATTTTGTATTTAATTCCGATGCGATTTCTGTGTTTCATCGTCAATGTGAAGGTCCGAGGAATACATTGAACCTGCAATGGATTACCGGAAACTAATACTGGTCTCACGGGGAATGCTCAAAGCACCGACTGTAAGAAGAGTCTCTAATCTTGTACTTAAGGCGGCATTGTGCCTTTTGTATTTAATTCCGATGCGATTTAAGTGTTTCATCGTCAATATGAAGTTCCAAGGAATACATTGTAGCTGCAGTGGTGTATCGGAAACTAATACTGGTCTCACAGGAATGGATCAAACACAGACTCAAAAAAATCTCACTCTTCTATCACTTGAGGCGTCATTGTGCCCTTTGTATTTAATTCCGATGTAATTTCAGTGATTCATCATCAATGTGTATGTCAAAGGATTACTTTGAACCTGCAGTGGTGTATCGGAAACTAATACTGATCTCACAGGGAATGCTGAAGACACCGACTGTAAGAAGTGTCTCTATTCTTGTAGGTATGGCGGCATTGTGCCTTTTGTATTTAATTCCGATGCGATTTCTGTGTTTCATCGTCAGTGTGAAGCTCCACGGAATACATGCAACCTGCAGTGGTGTATCGGATACTAATACTGGTCTCACAGGGAATGCTCAAAGCACCGACTGTAAGAAGAGTCTCTATTATTGTACTTAATGCGGCATTGTGCATTTTGTATTTAATTCCGATGCGATTTCTGTGTTTCATCGTCAATGTGATGGACCAAGGAATACATTGAACCTCCAGCTGTGTATCGGAAACTAATACTGGTCTCACAGGAAAGGATCAAAGCACAGCCTCTAAGAAGTCTCACTCTTCTTGCATTTAAGGCGTCATTGTGCCCTTTATATTTAATTCTGATGTAATTTCAGATTTTCATCATCAATGTGTATTTCCAATTAATACTTTGAACCTGCAGTGGTGTATCGGAAACTATTACTGGTCTCACAGGGAATGCTCATGGCACCGACTGTAAGAAGAGTCTCTATTCTTGTACTTAAGGAGGCATTGTTCTTTTGTATTTAATTCCGATGCGATTTATGTGTTTCATCGTCAATTAGAAGGTCCAAGGAATATATTGAACCTGCAGTGGTGTATCGGAAACTAATACTGGTATCACTGGAAAGGATCAAAGCACAGACTCTTAGAAGTCTCACTCTTCTTGTACTTAAGGCGGCATTGTGCCTTTTGTAATTAATTCCGATGCGATTTCTGCGTTTCATCGTCAATGTGACGGTCCAAGGAATACACTGAACTTGCAGTGGTGTGTCGGAAACTAATACTGGTCTCACAGGCAATGCTCAAAACACCGACAGTAAGAACAGTCTCTATTCTTGTACTTAAGGCGGCATTGTGCCTTTTGTATTTAATTCCGATGCGATTTCTGTGTTTCTTCGTCAATGTGTAGGTGCAAGGAATACATTGAACCTGCAGTGGTGTATCGCAAACTAATACTGGTCTCACAGGAAAGGATCAAGGCACAGCCTGTTAGAAGCAACACTCTTCTTGCTCTTAGGGTGGCATTGTGGCTTTTATATTTAATTCCGATGTAACTTTAGTGTTTCATCGTCCATGTGTATGTCTAAGGTATACATTGAACCTGCAGTGGTGTATCGGAAACTAATACTTTTCTCACAGGGAATGCTCAAATCACCGACTGTAAGAAGTCTCTATTCTTGTACTTAAGGCTTCATTGTTCCTTTTGTATTTAATTCCGATGTAATTTCAGTGATTCATCGTCAATGTGTATGTCCAAGGAATACATTGAACCTGCAGTGGTGTATCGGATACTAATACTGGTCTCACAGGGATTGCTCAAAGCACCGACTGTAAGAAGAGACTTTATACTTGCACGTAAGGCGGCATTGCGCCTTTTGTATTTAATTCCGATGTGATTTCTGTGTTTCATCGTCAATGTGAAAGTCCAAGGAATACATTGAACCTGCAGTGCTGTATCGGAAACTAATACTGGTCTCACAGGCAATGCTCAAAGCACCGCCTGTAAGTAGTGTCTGTACTCTTGTACTTAAGGCGGCATTGTGCCTTTTGTATTTAATTCCGGTGCGATTTCTGTGTTTCATCGTCAATCTCAAGGTCCAAGGAAACATTCAACCTGCAGTGGTGTATCGGAAACTAATACTGGTCCCACAGGGAATGCTCGAATCATCGACTGTAAGAAGAGTGTCTATTCTTGTACTTAAATCGGCATTGTGCCTTCTGTATTTAATTCCGATGCCATTTCTGTGATTCATCGTCAATGTGAAGGTCCAAGGAATACACTGAAACTGCAGTGGTGTATCGGTAACTAATACTAGTCTCACAGGGAATGCTCAAAGCACCGACTGCAAGAAGAGTTTCTATTCTTGTACTTAAGGCGGCATTGTGCCTTTTGTATTTAATTCCGATGCCATCTCTGTGTTTCATCGTCAATGTGAAGGCCCAAGGAATACATTGAACCTGCAGTGGTGTATCGGAAACTAATACTGGTCTCACAGGGAATGTTCAAAGCACCAACTGTAAGATGAGTCTCAATTCTTGTACTTAAGGCGGCAGTGTGCATTTTGTATTTAATTCCGATGCGATTTCTGTGTTTCATCGTCAATGTGAAGGTCCGAGGAATACATTGAACCTGCAATGGATTTCCGGAAACTAATACTGGTCTCACGGGGAATGCTCAAAGCACCGACTGTAAGAAGAGTCTGTAATCTTGTACTTAAGGCAGCATTGTGCCTTTTGTATTTAACTCCGAGGCGATTTAAGTGTTTCATCGTCAATATGAAGGTCCAAGGAATACATTGAAGCTGCAGTGGTGTATCGGAAACTAATACTGGTCTCACAGGAAAGGATCAAACACAGATTCAAAAAAATCTCACTCTTCTTGCACTTGAGGCGTCATTGTGCCCTTTGTATTTAATTCCGATGTAATTTCAGTGTTTCATCATCAATGTGTATGTCAAAGGTTTACTTTGAACCTGCAGTGGTGTATCGGAAACTAATACTGATCTCACATGGAATGCTCAAGACACCGACAGTAAGAAGAGTCTCTATTCTTGTACGTAAGGCGGCATTGTGCCTTTTGTATTTAATTCCGATGCGATTTCTGTGTTTCATCGTCAATTTGAAGGTCCAAGGAATACATTGAACCTGCAGTGGTGTATCGGAAACTAATACTAGTCTCACAGGGAATGCTCAAAGCACCGACTGTAAGAAGAGTCTCTATTCTTGTACTTAATGCGGCATTGTGCATTTTGTATTTAATTCCGATGCGATTTCTGTGTTTCATCGTCAATGTGATGGACCAAGGAATACATTGAACCTGCAGCTGTGTATCGGAAACTAATACTGGTCTCACAGGAAAGGATCAAAGCACAGCCTCTAAGAAGTCTCACTCTTCTTGCACTTGAGGCGTCATTGTGCCCTTTGTATTTAATTCCGATGTAATTTCAGTGTTTCATCATCAATGTGTATGTCAAAGGATTACTTTGAACCTGCATTGGTGTATCGGAAACTATTACTGGTCTCACAGGGAATGTTCAAGGCACCGACTGTAAGAAGCGTGTCTATTCTTGTACTTAAGGCGGCATTGTGCCTTTTGTATTTAATTCCGATGCCATCTCTGTGTTTCATCGTCAATGTGAAGGCCCAAGGAATACATTGAACCTGCAGTGGTGTATCGGAAACTAATACTGGTCTCACAGGGAATGTTCAAAGCACCAACTGTAAGATGAGTCTCAATTCTTGTACTTAAGGCGGCAGTGTGCATTTTGTATTTAATTCCGATGCGATTTCTGTGTTTCATCGTCAATGTGAAGGTCCGAGGAATACATTGAACCTGCAATGGATTACCGGAAACTAATACTGGTCTCACGGGGAATGCTCAAAGCACCGACTGTAAGAAGAGTCTGTAATCTTGTACTTAAGGCAGCATTGTGCCTTTTGTATTTAATTCCGATGCGATTTAAGTGTTTCATCGTCAATATGAAGGTCCAAGGAATACATTGAACCTGCAGTGGTGTATCGGAAACTAATACTAGTCTCACAGGGAATGCTCAAAGCACCTACTGTAAGAAGAGTCTCTATTCTTGTACTTAATGCGGCATTGTGCATTTTGTATTTAATTCCGATGCGATTTCTGTGTTTCATCGTCAATGTGATGGACCAAGGAATACATTGAACCTGCAGCTGTGTATCGGAAACTAATACTGGTCTCACAGGAAAGGATCAAAGCACAGCCTCTAAGAAGTCTCACTCTTCTTGCACTTGAGGCGTCATTGTGCCCTTTGTATTTAATTCCGATGTAATTTCAGTGTTTCATCATCAATGTGTATGTCAAAGGATTACTTTGAACCTGCATTGGTGTATCGGAAACTAATACTGATCTCACAGGTAATGCTCAAGACACCGACTGTAAGAAGAGTCTCTATTCTTGTACGTAAGGCGGCATTGTGCGTTTTGTATATAATTCCGATGCGATTTCTGTGTTTCATCGTCAATGTGAAGGTCCAAGGAATACATTGAACCTGCAGTGGTGTATCGGAAACTAATACTGGTCTCACAGGAAAGGATCAAGGCACAGCCTGTAAGAAGCAACACTCTTCTTGCTCTTAAGGTGGCATTCTGGCTTTTATATTTAATTCCGATGTAACTTTAGTGTTTCATCGTCCATGTGTATGTCTAAGGAATACATTGAACCTGCAGTGGTGTATCGGAAACTAATACCTTTCCCACAGGGAATGCTCATTTCACCTATAAAATAAATAAAATAAAATAAAATAAAATAAAATAAAATATTAATTATTTTTATCTGTATGATTGGCTCTCCTATGAGTCGTCAGGTTTTGATTATTCGGTATCAGACGCTTGACAATGGCTTTTTCGTAAAGGCAATGTTACTCGTAGTTGACCGTGAAATAAAACTGAAATAATCGGACTTCGTAATTAAATCGTTTCCAAAGACTGCTGCGGTAGGTGCGGACTCATAAACTAAATCTCAATATTACAATAATTTGCCAGCCATGCCAAAACGTCGTACAGAGGTGATTGTCTACTAAACAAAAAATTACACAGTTAGTTGAATCAGATATATTCAATGAATAAGCCTACAGTTCATAATCCTACTTACTTTTATAAATATAAATTCTTTACAGAATCGAGTGCCTAGTATGGTTGCAACTCGCAGTAATTTTCTATATCATGAAATATGGCGGTGTGCCAGACAATAAACTAAAATACGTGCTTCTCGCACCACTTCAACGAGAGCTCTCCCTTTTTTTTTTTAATCAAACATACGACTAACGAAAATGTACTTTTGTTTTATCAGCGACACAGCGCTGCAGTTGTGTGCCATAGGCTTTATTTATTTGTCACTGATTATTTATTTAATTAATATCTCGCGTTTCCGAGGAAACTCACGCTCGGCATGCAAATGTGCCTTTATATTGCCCCCTGAATTGCGAGGCGAAAGGACACACCTGCAGGCGAGCAATTCACCTAAAGGCACAAGAAAATCTAAGTTATCTACAACTATTTACATGACTTACATTATACTGTATATTATACACAAAATTTGAATGACGCGCGTGCGCCGAAAAAGTTCTTATGTTGGCAAAACAGAGTGCGCGCATGCGCAGAAGCGTCTGTGTAACTACGGCACTGCCGTTATTTCGTAAATTTAGATCACGCGGCACAGTATTGCAGTTCATATTGTTCGTGTGCGCGCGCATTTCTTAGTCGTTGCACAAAGAAAATATTCCACCAAGATTACATATGAAGACTACATTCTATGACAGGTAACTTAGTTTTAAAATTACAATATTTGTTATAATACAATACAACTTTAGATTGTTGAATGTTCTTAGTTACATAGCATTGCAATGAAATGCTTCAAAGAAAAATGTCCGTATTTTTCAGGTGCGTTGACCTATACACATGGTGTCGTTATCACAGTTCATATTCATCTGCTGCACAATAATTTTTTACAGGTTAGTATCGTCGTGGTAAAGTTTTTTTGATCACAGTAACAACGTGATTGATACATAAGCATGTCCATTTCCTATTTCCATTATAGTCGTTGTGATGCAGTTCGTTGTGACAAAAAGCATTGTTTATTACAGATCAGACGTGACCCGTCGAGTAATTAGTCCATATGCAGTTCGTTTTCGATATTCCGTGGAAGCTTGGTTGCAGAACCTCGGACGGCACATAGCTGGCGTCGATCCTTGGACAGTCCAGGTAAGCGTGTCCGTCACATTTCGAGAACATTTCATTCCCTGAAGTTCCAACCAAAATTCTTCCACCCGTCGTGTTGTTTTCTGGACAGGCACTTTGTGTCCATTTAATCCAGTTAACATCTTGAAGTTGGGTACTGTAGTAATGTCGCTAGACGATGCACGAATTATGCACTTCACATATTCAGTTTTTTTTTTTTTTTTTTTTTTTTTTAAATATAGCTCACCTAAATGTTCGTGGTTACTCATCGAAGAAATCGTTCATCGCGTTAACAAAGGTACGATGCATCATGAATGTCATTAACAGTTTCTTTCACATAGGTTTCTGCGTAGTTGCAGACTTAGTAATGTACGTTAATGTCCGTGAATAGTGGTTCACTACGCAATTTTTTTTTTTTTTTTTTTTTGTGCGTGTGTGTAGAGTGTCTGTGTGGCCTTGACTACTGATAGATGCTTTTCGTGTTGAGAGATGTGCGTCTAATCTATTTCTCGAAGTAAAAGATCGCTTCACAGATGACGTCTGTCGGTTCGTCAGGTGTCATAGCAAGTCAGTGGTACCTACAGTCACAAATGTTCCGTGAAAAATTTATATATCATTCACTGCTACGTAATCATAAATTTTACTTTAATATTCAGTCTTCTCGGTGGAACCGCGGCGTTGAAAGAAAAGTTCTTCTGTCTTCAACTGCGACTCTGGAACGCTGAAATGAAAATTTCTATACTACTTATTATCTGTGTTGTAGCAACAGAGTTTTTCGAGTTGCTTAGCAATATTTTGATGGGTATGACTTTTACATTATTCAGCATGAAATGCTCTAAGATCTCGGTGTGCGTATAGCCCAATAATTTTGTTAGTTCTACGATGTTGTAACAGATACGCACCAGGGTGCGGTATGTTAACAATTATATAAGGTCCTTCATATAGCAGACGCCACTTAGCGTTGCGTCGTTTGAGTGCAACAGATTTATGATGAGTACGAAGTAGTACAAGCATTCCTACCTCGAATTTTTGTTTTCTTTTTATTATGTTTCTGTGATGTTTGTTTCGTATCTGTGCGTGATGTGTCATCGTAGTCAATACTTCTTTTATTTTCTGTTCAGGTGTGATTTCCTTGTCTGACAACTTAGGTAATGGTTCTATCCACTGATCGTTCTGTTTGCAATTGAACATGATCTCGTTAGGTGTGTAATTTGTATCGTAAATATTTAAGTTATTGTGTACGTCTTCGAAAAGACTTAGGTAGGACACCCAATTAGTATGTTTTGATGAAATATAGGTCCTCATGAATCGATTTAATTCTCGGAAAAGTCTCTCAGTCGCGTTGCATTGTGGACTAAACCTCGAAATAAATATACTTTTAATGTTATTGTCCTTCAAGAAATTTCTCCATTTGTACCCAGAGTAGTATGCTGCATTATCTGACAGAATTGCTTTAGGTTTTCCCACGTGCGTCAGGTAATCACTTGAGAATCTTCGTATTATAGCATTTGCAGTGGCGGATTTTAAAGCATAAAGTTTTACATGTTTAGAAAATATATCGTAAAAAGCTAAGATATATTTGACGCCTCCAGAGCTTGCTGGATGCGGTCCACTAATGTCAGTACACAGAATTTCCAGGGGTTTACTAGGTAAAATAGAATGTAAATCTGTTTTTGTGGAACTGTTGGTATCATTCATACCTTGTGGAAGTCTAGACAAAGTGTCTGCAATGGTGTTGTCCTTACCTCTTATGTACTTAATTTCAAAAGAGTAGTTCTGAAGTGTAACTGCCCATCGTGATAGTCTAGGATGTACAAGTTTACAAGTTAACAAAAATGTCAGGGCCTGGTGATCGGTGTAAATTACCGTATGTTTTCCAAATAAATAATAATTGAATTTCTTGAATGCCCATACTATGGAAAGTGTTTCTAACTCAGTAGTGGAGTATGTACGCTCACATTCAGTTAGAGTGCGACTCGCAAACCCAATAATTCTTATCTGTTCCTCCTCTTTATTCTTTACAACTTGAAATAAGCAACAGCCCAAGCCAGTACGTGAAGCGTCACAAGTCATACAAAAATCTAAATTGAAATCTGGATGGCTCAAAATGTTAGCATTCACTAAAGCATGTTTAATTGTATTAAAGTCATTCTGGCACTGTTCCGACCAGATCCAAACTTGATTCCTTCTGAGTAGATTTAGCAGATGTTTACTGTTCAAAAGTGGTTGTGGCAAAAAACGTCTGAAAAATGAACATAGCCCAAGGAATGATTTTAACTGCTTTTTAGTTCGAGGGCTAGGAAAGTTTCTGATAGCATCTAATTTACTGGGATCCGGACGTATGCCCTGTGAATTAATGATATGTCCTAAATACTTTATCTCACTGCAACCAAATTTTGATTTTCTTAGGTTGGCTGTGACTCCAGCTTGTGCAAATTTTTCTAAAATTCTTTGAAGTGTGTCAACGTGTTCATTCCAGGATTGTGTAGCTATCAGTATATCATCTACATAGTGTGTGACTGTCTCAACTAAATCGTCGCCAAGCACGGTATCCAGGGCTGTAATGAATACCCCAGAGCTGACATTCAGTCCGAAAGGTAGAACACAAAACTGATAGGTTCGCCCCCCGAACATAAATGCAGTATATTTCCGAGAATCAGGAGTGATACCCACCTGCCAAAACGAATTAGCGAGATCTATTGTGGAAAAATATTTTGCATCTAGAAATTTCTGTAATTGCTCTTCTAAATTTTCAGGTTTTGTGTGAACCGGTAAAATTATTTCATTAATAGCTCGTGCGTCTAACACTAACCTAATGCCTCCATTTGATTTTTTGACAACAAGTAGAGGACTACAATAAGGTGAGGTGGATGGTTCAATGACCTTCCAGTCTAACATTTGTTTTAATTCTTGCCACACAGCAGGTCGTTGAGATAACGGTACGTTATATGTCTTATGGTAGAAGATCTTGTGAGGCTTAACTTCAATCTTGTACACATACGTGTTGATAACACCTAATCGTTTGGTAAAAACTTGTAAATATTTGGATAACACTTCCTGTAGTTTTATACGTTCATGTACACTGAGAGCTGTAGCTTCACTTATCTTATGATCAAGCAATGTTTTCAAGTCCATTAGCTCTCTGTCAGATGAGTGTGTTTGCATGTCTTGAATGTCTTTGTCAAGTACTAACTGTACCTTGTACCCTGTACAGTGTTTGTCATGCTTTAGAGTTCTCCTGTCCAAATCAATAATAATTACACTGCCTTTATCATTTAAAATACATTTACCTTTGGAGAAGTCTATAATGCAGTCCTTCTCGCTCATAATATCTATTCCTAATATGCAATTTGTCACAAGGTTTTGTACAACCAGGAATGGCCATTGTACGGTTCCATTACCTATTTTAACGTTTACAAAAACTTGCTTCGTAACCCTACATGACTTATTACCTAGTGCAGTAGTTATTTTACAGTTTTGGGCAGGAAACTCAGGCACAGGTTCCAATTCACACATCTTTTTATAAAAATTAAAAGATAAAACGCTCACAGCTGCACCTGTATCTAGGATAATAGTAGTTGGAATCCCACCTACTACACCAGTAGTGGATGCTAAAACAATTTCATTTGTGTTTAAACGACATTGTGTACTGTCTTGTAAAAGTTCATCTGATATATTGTTATTGTGGTTGTATCTTATAAATAAAACAGGTAGTTTTTGTTTAGAATTACTCGGCATATCATTATTCTGTTGTTCAAGTGTGGTGTCAAATAACTGATTAACATTGAAGCCGCCCCCCAAGGATTCTTCAGCCACGACCTGGGGCAAAGTAGTGACTGTTTCTAGTTTGTTGGATTATCATTTGTACTAGGTACTGACACAGATTGAGGTTGTGCATCAGGTGTCATTTCTATTATATTCACATTCGGATATTGCCTATTATGATCTCCAAACTTTTGCGGTTGTTGTTGCTGTTGCGCATTATAACTTACCTGTCGGTCGTAAGGTATGCTCCAATCTTGACCTGGTGGCTGCTGTGGTAAAGCAGAGTTTGAATGAAAGTACTGATCGTTACGAGTCCAACCTTGATGCTGTCTTGGCTCGTAGTTATTATTATTTCTATTTCTGTTTGTGTTTTTGTTATTACCTTTGTATCCGTTGTTACCGTTGCAGTTATTACCGCGGTGCCTTTTGTATGGATTGCCGCATGAAATGTTATTACTGTTGTAACTATTGTTCGTATTGGAATACGCGTGTTGATTTTGATTTCCGTACTGTGACGGCATGTGAGTTTGCTGTTTTTGTTGTACCGCGTATCCAACTGTGGGCGCGCCAGAATTGTGTTGGCAAGCCTGCATCTTTGCATACCACTAGTGTAAACATTGTGGCTGCTGTTTTGCCGCGCGAAGCGCTGATCTTCAAGTAACATGTCAACCGAATCTAAAGCTGTTAAAAAATAATCTGAATCGTCATCCGGGATATGTAGAAGTTTTTCCTTAATGTTGAAAGGCAATTTGGCCTTCAACGCTCGGAGTATATCACGTGTTGCGACTGGTTCGTCTAAAAAATGTCCCATGTTCAAGTATTTTTCAAAATATCTGCGTAAGTTACCATTTTTACTGTTAAAAGTTTCAGGTTCTAAAATTTGTCTCCTGAGTCGCTCCTGGACGGATTGCGACCAGAATTTGTTCAGAAAGGCACGCTCAAACTCACTGTACGTGGTACATACGTCAGCTTGACTGTATGCCCAGACAGCTGCATCGCCTTGGATGTAACCGACAATATATGAAATCTTTTTCCGGTCACTCCAAGTGCGTGGAAATGCGTTACTAAAAGATTTAAGAAAAATCACCGGATGAATGGTTCGTTTCTCTGGGATAAAAGCCTGAAATTGCCTGTGTTTTATTAAGCTTTCGTCTTCCTTTGCATTATGATATGGATTTGTTCCACTGTAATTACTGCAATGCTCAGCTGGCGAGTAATTACGATAATGTTGCTGTGGTTTACCATGATAATAGCTTGTGTTTGTGGTTGCACGTCGTGGTATGTGTTGTAGTCGTGGTGTGTTTTGTTCTTGTGTGTTTGTGGTGTGCGGTATGTGTGCGTCATACTCGAATGTATATTGGTTTCTGAACTGTACATTTTGACTGATATTTTCGTTACATTCAGACTGTGGTTGATCGGTGAATTGTCTCATGGGTGCAGTGACGGATTGTACTGCGTCACTAATCAGCTGTTTGTTATTAGTGATGTATTCCGCTACGGAGTCGTGCACAATTGTTGGTAAATTTTCACGTATGCATCTATCAAAATGTTTGTCTTTGTTCTCTACCCAATCATGAAATTCTTTATTAATATTTTGAAAATGAGCTGTGGCATCAGATTGTAAGATGTCAGTCAGGTGTTGTTCAACATCGTCAAATTTATTCTGCACGTCAGTAATTCGTTTTTCAAGGTTGTCGTGTACTGAAGGATATGTTTGAATTTGTTCAGTAAGAGCTTCACACGTGACATTAAGGTTTTTTAATTGTTTCTGTAAAAGTGCTACGTCATTTGTAGTCTTTTCTTGTCTCGTATTAAGCTTGGAAAATTTCGTACTGAGTTCAGTCATCTGTTCGGTCAGTGTGGCGTCTATAAGTTCCACACGTTTACACAAAGTGTCATTACATGCCTTGATTGCTATGAGATCAGATTTAATTTCGTCATTTTGTGTCTTTAACTGTTCATTTTGTGTCTTTAAGGTTGCCATGTTTTCCGCGTTCTGCATCCTTAAGGTTGCCATATTTTCTGCGTTTTGTTTCATTAGCATTTGTAACATGTTGGCAATGTTTACTGTTTGCAAGGTCTCTGCCCCCGCCGCGTCATTAGACGTGACGTCATGTATTAACATGGGCTCTGACTGAGACTTTGAAATTTTTGTGGTGGACGGCCTATTGTCAAAATTTCCGTTGACACTTGCGTCAATATTTGATGTATCGTCACTACCGGTTGCTGTCGTAAAGTCATTTTCTAACATTTGTCTCTCGTCCGAGTCGGATTGCGTCTGAATAGTACGTCTTTGCTGTTCCATTTTTGCGTATTGTTTTCTAGTTATTACCATGCCACACGTGCTATATATTTCAAGAAATTAATGTTTGACACTGGTTTTAAAATAAAATGCAGTTGAGCATGAATCGGTCGTAGCAACAATGGCTGTCTGTTAATTTAAAAATATAAACTGAATTTGAGATTATTGGTAATGGCTGCTGGCCATGTTACATGATATCGTACAGAAGTCGGCCATATTGTACACTCGTGTATTGGTATTGTTGCATACGTTATTGTTTAAGGAAAAATACTGAGAATGGAATTTATCACTGAAACTGTTATGCGGAAAAGAAACACTACAGAATTTTACTGAAAAGCTAATACACTGAATTATACGTCTGGTCAAGCCTGCTAATGCAAAGATGCTGCGTCTTACCTTATTTTGCTGGAAGCTTCTTTGCGTCTTCCCGCAAAATTTTATAATTGGCAAATATCTTCTGATTTTCTTTTATTTCTCATATAGTCAAGTCCAGGACCAGAAGGTTGATTTTTCACATGAAACAAAGAGAACAATGTAACAAATGACAAATTAACAAGTCCGACACGCAGTCGCCAATATAAAATAAATAAAATAAAATAAAATAAAATAAAATATTAATTATTTTTATCTGTATGATTGGCTCTCCTATGAGTCGTCAGGTTTTGATTATTCGGTATCAGACGCTTGACAATGGCTTTTTCGTAAAGGCAATGTTACTCGTAGTTGACCGTGAAATAAAACTGAAATAATCGGACTTCGTAATTAAATCGTTTCCAAAGACTGCTGCGGTAGGTGCGGACTCATAAACTAAATCTCAATATTACAATAATTTGCCAGCCATGCCAAAACGTCGTACAGAGGTGATTGTCTACTAAACAAAAAATTACACAGTTAGTTGAATCAGATATATTCAATGAATAAGCCTACAGTTCATAATCCTACTTACTTTTATAAATATAAATTCTTTACAGAATCGAGTGCCTAGTATGGTTGCAACTCGCAGTAATTTTCTATATCATGAAATATGGCGGTGTGCCAGACAATAAACTAAAATACGTGCTTCTCGCACCACTTCAACGAGAGCTCTCCCTTTTTTTTTTTAATCAAACATACGACTAACGAAAATGTACTTTTGTTTTATCAGCGACACAGCGCTGCAGTTGTGTGCCATAGGCTTTATTTATTTGTCACTGATTATTTATTTAATTAATATCTCGCGTTTCCGAGGAAACTCACGCTCGGCATGCAAATGTGCCTTTATACACCGACAGTAAGAAGTCTCTATTCTTGTACTTAAGGCTTCATTGTTCCTTTTGTATTTAATTCCGATGTAATTTCAGTGATTCATCGTCAATGTGAAGGTCCAAGGAATACACTGAAACTGCAGTGGTGTATCGGTAACTAATACTAGTCTCACAGGGAATGCTCAAAGCACTGACTGCAAGAAGAGTTTCTATTCATGTACTTAAGGCGGCATTGTGCCTTTTGTATTTAATTCCGATGGGATTTCTGTGTTTCATCGACAATGTGAAGGTCCAAGGAATACATTGAGCCTGCAGTGGTGTATCGGAAACTAATACTGGTCTCACAGGGAATGCTCAAAGCACCGACTGTAAGAAGAGTCTCTATTCTTGTCCATAATGCGGCATTGTGAATTTTGTATTTAATTCCGTTGCGATTTCTGTGTTTTATCGTCAATGTGAAGGTCCAGGGAATACATTGGACCTGCAGTGGTGTTTCGGAAACTAATACTGGTCTCACAGGGAATGCTCAAAGCACCGACTGTAAGAAGAGTCTCTATTCTTGTACTTAAGGCGGCATTGTGCCCTTTGTATATATTTCCGATGCCATTTCTGTGTTTCATCGTTAATGTGAATGTCTAAGGAATACTTTGAACCTGCAGTGGTGTATCGGAAACTAATACTGGACTCACAGGAAAGTATCAAAGAATGGACTCTAAGAAGTCTCACTCCTCTTGCATTAAGGCGGCATTGTGTGTTTTGTATTGAATTCCGATGTAATTTCAGTGTTTCATCGTCATTGTGTATGTCCAAGAAATACATTGAACCTGCAGTGGTGTATCGGATACTAATACTGGTCTCACAGGGCATGCTCAAAGCACCGACTGTAAGAAGAGTCTCTATTCTTGTACTTAGGGCGGCATTGTGCCTTTTGTTTTTTATTCCGATGCGATTTCTGTGTTTCATCGTCAATGTGAAGCTCCAAGGATTACAATCAACCTGCAGTGGTGTATCGGAAACTAATACTGGTTTCACAATGAATGCTCAAAGCACCGACAGTAAGAAGAGTCTCTATGCTTGTACTTAAGGCGGTATTGTGCCCTTTGTATATATTTCCGATGCCATTTCTGTGTTTCATCGTCGATGTGAATGTCTAAGGAATACATTGAACCTGCAGTGGTGTATCGGAAACTAATACTGGACTCACAGGAAAGTATCAAAGAATGGACTCTAAGAAGTCTCAACCCTCTTGCATTAAGGCGGCATTGTGTGTTTTGTATTTAATTCCGATGTAATTTCAGTGTTTCATCGTCATTGTGTATGTCCAAGGAATACATTGAACCTGCAGTGGTGTATCGGATACTAATACTGGTCTCACAGGGCATGCTCAAAGCACAGACTGTAAGAAGAGTCTCTATTCTTGTACTTAGGGCGGCATTGAGCCTTTTGTTTTTTATTCCGATGCGATTTCTGTGTTTCATCGTCAATGTGAAGCTCCAAGGATTACAATCAACCTGCAGTGGTGTATCGGAAACTAATACCGGTTTCACAATGAATGCTCAAAGCACCGACAGTAAGAAGACTCTCTATTCTTGTACGTAAGGCGGTATTGTGCCCTTTGTATATATTTCCGATGCCATTTCTGTGTTTCATCGTCGATGTGAATGTCTAAGGAATACATTGAACCTGCAGTGGTCTATCGGAAACTAATACTGGTCTCACAGGAAGGGATCAAACACAGACCCTAAGAATCCGCACTCTTCTTGTACGTAAGGCGTCATTGTGCCCTTGGTATTTAATTCTGATGTAATTTCAGTGTTTCATCGTCAATGTGTATCTCCAAGGAATCCTTTGAACCTGCAGTGGTGTATCGGAACCTAATACTGGTCTCACAGGGAATGCTCAAAGCTCCAACTGTAAGTAGAGTCTCTATTCTTGTACTTAAGGCGGCATTGTGCCTTTTGCATTTAATTCCGATGCGATTTCTGTGTTTCATCGTCAATGTGAAACTCCAGGGATTACAATCAACCTGCAGTTGTGTATCGGAAACTAATATCGGTTTCACAATGAATGCTCAAAGCACCGACAGTAAGAAGAGTCTCTATTATGGACTTAAGGCGGCATTGCGCCTTTTGTATTTAATTCCGATGCGATTTCTGTGTTTCATCGTCAATGCGAAGGTAAAAGGAGTACATTGAACCAGCAGTGGTGTATCGGAAACTAATACAGGTCTCACAGGGACTGCTCAAAACACCGAATGTAAGAAGAGTCTCTATTCTTGTACTTAAGGCGGCATTCTGCCCCTTGTATTTAATTCCGATGCGATTTCTATGTTTCATCGTCAATGTGAAGGTCCAAGGAATACATTGAAACTGCAGCGGTGTATCGGAAACTAATACTGGCCTCACAGGGAATACTCGACGCAAAGGCTGTGAGAAGAGTGTCTATTCTTGTACTTAAGGCGGCATTGTGCCTTTGGTATTTAATTCCGATGCGATTTCTGTGTTTCATCGTCGATGTGAATGTCTAAGGAATACATTGAACCTGCAGTGGCGTATCGGAAATTAATACTGGTCTCTCAGGGAATGCTCATAGCACCGACTATAAGAAGAGTCTCTGTTCTTGTTCTTAGGGCGGCATTGTGCCTTTTGTATTTATTTCCGATGCGATTTCTGTGTTTCATCGTCAATGTGATGGTCCAAGGAAAACATTGGACTTGCAGTGGTTTATCGGAAACTAATACTGGTCTCACAGGGAATGCTCAAAGCACGGACAGAAAGAAGAGTCTCTATTCTTGTACTTAAGGCGGCATTGTTCCTTTTGTATTTATTTCCGATGTAATTTCAGTGTTTCATCGTCAATGTGTATGTCCAAGGAATACTATGAACCTGCAGTGGTGTATCGGATACTAATACTGGTCTCACAGGGCATGCTCAAAGCACCGACTGTAAGAAGAGTCTCTATTCTTGTACTTAAGGCGGCATTGTGCCTTTTGTTTTTTATTCCGATGCGATTTCTGTGTTGCATCGTCAATGTGAAGCTCCAAGGATTACAATCAACCTGCAGTGGTGTATCGGAAACTAATACCGGTTTCACAATGAATGCTCAAAGCACCGACAGTAAGAAGAGTCTCTATACTTCTACTTAAGGCGGCATTGTGCCTTTTGTATTTAATTCCGATGCAATTTCTGTCTTTTATCGTCAATGTGATTGTCCAAGTAATACATTGAACCTGCAGTCGTGTTATTGAAACTAATACTGGACTCTCAGGAAAATATCAAAGAATGGACTCTAAGAAGTCTCACTCCTCGTGCATTAAGGCGGCATTTTGTGTTTTGTATTTAATTCCGATGTAATTTCAGTGTTTCATCGTCATTGTGTATGTCCAAGGAATACATTGAACCAGCAGTGGTGTATCGGATACTAATACTGGTCTCACAGGGAATGCTCAAAGCACCGACTGTAAGAAGAGTCTCTATTCTTGTACTTTAGGCGGCATTGTGCCATTTTGTATTTAATTCCGATGCCATTTCTGTGTTTCATCGTCAATGTGTAGGTCCAAGGAATACATTGAACCTGCAGTGGTGTATCGGAAACTAATACTGGTCTCACAGGGAATGCTCAAAGCACCGACTGTAAGAAGAGTGTATATTCTTGTACTTAAGGTGGCATTGTGCCCTTTGTATTTAATTCCGATGCCATTTCTGTGTTTCATCGTCGATGTTAAAGTCCAAGGAATACACTGAACCTGCAGTGGTGTATCGGAAACTAATATTGGTCTTACAGGGAATGCTCAAAGCACCGAGTGTAAGAAGAGTCTCTATTCTTGTACTTAAGGCGGCATTGAGCCTTTTGTATTTAATTCCGATGCGATTTCTGTGTATAATCGTCAATGTGAAGGTCAAAGGTATACATTGAACCTGCAGTGGTGAATCGGAAACTAATACTGGTCTCACAGGGAATGCTCAAAACACCGACTGTAAGAAGAGTCTCTATTCTTGTAGTTAGGGCGGCATTGTGCCTTTTGTATTTAATTCCGATGCGATATCTGTGTTTCATCGTCAATGTGAAGGTCCAAGAAGTACATTGAACCAGCAGTGGTGTATCGGAAACTAATACAGGTCTCACAGGGACTGCTCAAACCACCGACTGTAAGAAGAATCTCTATTCTTGTACTTATGGCGGCATTCTGCCCTTTGTAATTAATTCCGATGCGATTTCTGTGTTTCATCGTCAATGTGAAGGTCCAAGGAATACATTGAAACTGAAGTGTTGTATCGGAAACTAATACTGGTGTCACAGGATAGGATAAAAGAACAGACTCTAAGGAGTCTCACTCTTCTTGCACTTAAGGCGTCATTTTGCCTTTTGTATTTAATTCCGATGTAATTTCAGTGTTTCAACGTCAATGTGTATGTTCAAGGAATACATTGAACCTGCAGTGGTGTATCGGAAACTAATACTGGTCTCACAGGGAATACTCGAAGCACCGGCTGTGAGAATAGTCTCTATTCTTGTACTTAAGGCGGCATTGTGCCTTTGGTATTTAATTCCGATGCGATATCTGTGTTTCATCGTCAATGTGAATGTCTAAGGAATACATTGAACCTGCAGTGGTGTATCGGATATTAATACTGGTCTCTCAGGGAATGCTCGAGACACCGACTGTAAGAAGAGTCTCTATTGTTGTACTTAGGGCTTCATTGTGTTTTTTGTATTTAATTCCGATGCGATTTCTGTGATTCATCGTCAATGTGAAGGTCCAAGGCATACATTGAACCTGCAGTGGTGTATCGGAAACTAATACTGGTCTCAGAGGGAATGCTCAAAACACCGACAGTAAGAAGAGTCTGTATTCATGTACTTAAGGCGGCATTGTGCCTTTTGTATTTAATTCTGATGCGATTTCCGTGTTTCATCGTCAATGTGAAGGTCCAGGGAATACATTGAACCTGCAGTGGCGTATCGGAAACTAATACGGGTCACACTGGAAAGGATCAAAACACAGACTCTAAGAAGTCTCACTCTGCTTCTACTTAAGGCGGCATTGTGCCTTTTGTATTTAATTCTGATGCGATTTCCGTGTTTCATCGTCAATGTGAAGCTCCAAGGATTACAATGAACCTGCAGTGTTGTATCGGAAACTAATACCGGTTTCACAATGAATGCTCAAAGCACCGACAGTGAGAAGAGTCTCTATTCTTGTACTTAAGGCGGCATTGTGCCTTTTGTATTTAATTCCGATGCGATTTCTGTGTTTCATCGCCAATGTGAAGGTCCAAGGAATTCATTGAAACTGCAGTGTCGTATCGGAAACTAATACTGGTGTCACAGGATAGGATCAAAGCACAGACTCTAAGAAGCCTCACTCTTCTTGCACTTAGGGCGGCATTGTGCCTTTTGTATTTAATTACGATGCGATTTCTGTGTTTCATCGTCAATGTGAAGGTCCAAGGAATACATTGAACCTGAAGTGGTGTATGGGAAACTAATACTGGTCTCACGGGGAATGCTCAAAGCACCGACAGTAAGAAGAGTGTCTATTCTTGTACTTAAGGCGGCATTGTGCCCTTTGTATTTAATTCCGATGCGATTTCTGTGTGAAATCGTCAATGTTAAGGTCCAAGGAATACATTAACCTGCAGTGGCGTATCGGAAACTAATACGGGTCACACTGGAAAGGATCAAAACACAGACTCTAAGAAGTCTCACTCTGCTTGTACTTAAGGTGTCATTGTGCCCTTTGTATTTAATTCCGATGTAATTTCAGTGTTTCATCGTCAATGCGTATCTCGAAGGAATACATTGAACCTGCAGTGGTGTATCGGAATCTAATACTGGTCCCACAGAGAATGCTCAAAGCACCGACAGTAAGAAGAGTCCCTATTCTTGTCCTTAAGGCGACATTGTTCCTTTTGTATTTAAATCCGATGTAATTTCAGTGTCGCATCGTCAATGTGTATGTCCAAGGATTACATTGAACCTGCAGTGGTGTATCGGATACTAATACTGGTCTCACAGGGAATGCTCAAAGCACCGACTGTAAGAAGAGTGTCTATTCTTGTACTTAAGGCATCATTGTGCCCTTTGTATTTAATTCCGATGCCATTTCTGTGTTTCATCGTCGATGTGAAAGTCCAAGGAATACACTGAACCTGCAGTGGTGTATCGGAAACTAATACTGGTCTTACAGGGAATGCTCAAAGCACCGAGTGTAAGAAGAGTCTCTATTCTTGTACTTAAGGCGGCATTGTGCCTTTTGTATTTAATTCCGATGCGATTTCTGTGTATAATCGTCAATGTGAAGGTCAAAGGTATACATTGAACCTGCAGTGGTGAATCGGAAACTAATACTGGTCTTACAGGGAATGCTCAAAGCACCGACTGTAAGAAGAGTGTCTATTCTTGTACTTAAGGCGGCATTGTGCACTTTGTATTTAATTCCGATGCCATTTCTGTGTTTCATCGTCGATGTGTATGTCCAAGGAAACATTGAACCTGAAGTGGTGTACCGGATACTAATACTATTCTCACAGGGAATGCTCAAAGCACCGACAGTAAGTAGAGTCTGTATTCTTGTACTTAAGGCGGCATAGTGCCTTTTGTATTTAATTCCGCTGCGATTTATGAGTTTCATAGTCAATGTGAAGGTCCAAGGAATACATTGAACCTGCAGTGGTGTATCGGAAACTAATACTGGTCTCACAGGGAATGCTCAAAGCACCGACTGTAAGAAGAGTGTCTATTCCTGTACTTAAGGCGGCATTGTGCCCTTTGTATTTAATTCCGATGCCATTTCTGTGTTTCATCGTCGATGTGAAAGTCCAAGGAATACACTGAACCTGCAGTGGTGTATCGGAAACTAATACTGGTCTTACAGGGAATGCTCAAAGCACCGAGTGTAAGAAGAGTCTCTATTCTTGTACTTAAGGCGGCATTGAGCCTTTTGTATTTAATTCCGATGCGATTTCTGTGTATAATCGTCAATGTGAAGGTCAAAGGTATACATTGAACCTGCAGTGGTGAATCGGAAACTAATACTGGTCTCACAGGGAATGCTCAAAACACCGACTGTAAGAAGAGTCTCTATTCTTGTAGTTAAGGCGGCATTGTGCCTTTTGTATTTAATTTCGATGCGATATCTGTGTCTCATCGTCAATGTGAAGGTCCAAGGAGTACATTGAACCAGCAGTGGTGTATCGGAAACTAATACAGGTCTCACAGGGACTGCTCAAACCACCGACTGTAAGAAGAGTCTCTATTCTTGTACTTATGGCGGCATTCTGCCCTTTATATTTAATTCCGATGCGATTTCTGTGTTTCATCGTCAATGTGAAGGTCCAAGGAATACATTGAAACTGAAGTGTTGTATCGGAAACTAATACTGGTGTCACAGGATAGGATAAAAGCACAGACTCTAAGAAGTCTCACTCTTCTTGCACTTAAGGCGTCATTGTGCCTTTTGTATTTAATTCCGATGTAATTTCAGTGTTTCATCGTCAATGTGTATGTTCAAGGAATACATTGAACCTGCAGTGGTGTATCGGAAACTAATACTGGTCTCACAGGGAATACTCGAAGCCCCGGCTGTGAGAATAGTCTCTATTCTTGTACTTAAGTCGGCATTGTGCCTTTGGTATTTAATTCCGATGCGATATCTGTGTTTCATCGTCAATGAGAATGTCTAAGGAATACATTGAACCTGCAGTGGTGTATCGGATATTAATACTGGTCTCTCAGGGAATGCTCGAGACACCGAATGTAAGAAGAGTCTCTATTGTTGTACTTAGGGCTTCATTGTGCCTTTTCTACATCTACATCTATACTCCGCGAGCCACCTTACGGTGTGTGGCGGAGGGTACTTATTGTACCACTATCTGATCCCCCCTTCCCTGTTCCATTCACGAATTGTGCGTGGAAAGAACGACTGCTTGTAAGTCTCCGTATTTGCTCTAATTTCTCGGATCTTTTCGTTGTGATCATTACGCGAGATATATGTGGGCGGTAGTAATATGTTGCCCATCTCTTCCCGGAATGTGCTCTCTCGTAATTTCGATAATAAACCTCTCCGTATTGCGTAACGCCTTTCTTGAAGTGTCCGCCACTGGAGCTTGTTCAGCATCTCCGTAACGCTCTCGCGCTGACTAAATGTCCCCATGACGAATCGCGCTGCTTTTCGCTGGATCATGTCTATCTCTTCTATTAATCCAACCTGGTAAGGGTCCCATACTGATGAGCAATACTCAAGAATCGGACGAACAAGCGTTTTGTAAGCTACTTCTTTCGTCGATGAGTCACATTTTCTTAGAATTCTTCCTATGAATCTCAACCTGGCGCCTGCTTTTCCCACTATTTGTTTTATGTGATCATTCCACTTCAGATCGCTCCGGATAGTAACTCCTAAGTATTTTACGGTCGTTACCGCTTCCAGTGATTTACCACCTATGGCATAATCGTACTGGAATGGATTTCTGCCCCTATGTATGCGCATTATATTACATTTATCTACGTTTAGGGAAAGCTGCCAGCTGTCGCACCATGCATTAATCCTCTGCAGGTCCTCCTGGAGTACGTACGAGTCTTCTGATGTTGCTACTTTCTTGTAGACAACCGTGTCATCTGCAAATAGCCTCACGGAGCTACCGATGTTGTCAACTAAATCATTTATGTATATTGTAAACAATAAAGGTCCTATCACGCTTCCCTGCGGTACTCCCGAAATTACCTCTACATCTGCAGATTTTGAACCGTTAAGAATGACATGTTGTGTTCTTTCTTCTAGGAAATCCTGAATCCAATCACAAACCTGGTCCGATATTCCGTAAGCTCGTATTTTTTTCACTAAACGTAAGTGCGGAACCGTATCAAATGCCTTCCTGAAGTCCAGGAATACGGCATCAATCTGCTCGCCAGTGTCTACGGCACTGTGAATTTCTTTGTATTTAATTCCGATGCGATTTCTGTGATTCATCGTCAATGTGAAGGTCCAAGGAATTCATTGAACCTGCAGTGGTGTATCGGAAACTAATACTGGTCTCAGAGGGAATGCTCAAAACACCGACAGTAAGAAGAGTCTGTACTCTTGTACTTGAGGCGGCATTGTGCCTTTTGTATTTAATTCTGATGCGATTTCCGTGTTTCATCGTCAATGTGAAGGTCCAGGGAATACATTGAACCGGCAGTGGCGTATCGGACACTAATACGGGTCACACTGGAAAGGATCAAAACACAGACTCTAAGAAGTCTAACTCTGCTTGTACTTAAGGCGTCATTGTGCCCTTTGTATTTAATTCCGATGTAATTTCAGTGTTTCATCGTCAATGCGTATCTCGAAGGAATACATTGAACCTGCAGTGGTGTATCGGAATCTAATACTGGTCCCACAGAGAATGCTCAAAGCACCGACAGTAAGAAGGGTCCCTACTCTTGTCCTTATGGCGACATTGTTCCTTTTGTATTTAATTCCGATGCGATTTCTGTGTTTCATCGTCAATGTGAAGGTCCAAGGAATACATTGAACCTGAAGTGGTGTACCGGATACTAATAATGGCCTCACAGGGAATGCTCAAAGCACCGACAGTAAGAAGAGTGTCTATTCTTGTACTTAAGGCGGCATTGTGCCCTTTGTATTTAATTCCGATGTAATTTCAGTGTTTCATCGTCAATGCGTATTTCCAAGGAATACATTGAACCTGCAGTGGTGTATCGGAAACTAATACTGGTCTCACAGGGAATGCTCAAAGCACCGACAGTAAGAAGAATCTCTATTCTTGTACTTAAGGCCTCATTGTTCCTTTTGTATTTAATTCCAATGTAATTTCAGTGTTTCATCGTCAATGTGTATGTCCAAGGAATACATTGAATCTGCAGTGGTGTATCGGATACTAATACTGGTCTCACAGGGAATGCTCAAAGCACAGACTGTAAGAAGAGTCTCTATTCTTGTACTTAAGGCAGCATTGTGCCTTTTGTATTTAATTCCAATGCGATTTCTGTGATTCATCGTCAATGTGTATGTCCAAGGAATACATTGAACCAGCAGTGGTGTATCGGAAACTAATACTGGTCTCACAGGGAATGCTCAAATCACCGACTGTAAGTAGAGTCTGTATTCTTGTACTTAAGGCGGCATTGGGCTTTTTGTATTTAATTCCGATGCGATTTCTGTGTTTCATCGTCAATGTGAGAGTCCAAGGGATACATTGAAACTGCTGTGTTGTATCGGAAACTAATACTGGTGTCACAGGATTGGATCAAAGCACAGACTCTAAGAAGTCTGACTCTTCTTGCACTTAAGGCGGCATTGTGCCTTTTGTATTTCATTCCGATGCGTGTTCTGTGTTTCATCGTCAATGTGAAGGAGCAAGGAATACATTGGACCTGCAGTGGTGTATCGGAAACTAATACTGGTCTCACAGGGAATGCTCAAAGCACCGACAGTAAGAAGAGTCTCTGTTCTTGTACTTAAGGCTGCATTGTTCCTTTTGTATTTAATTCCGATGTAATTTCAGTGTTTCATCGTCAATGTGTATGTCCAAGGAATACATTGAACCTGCAGTGGTGTATCGGAAACTAATACGGGTCTCACAGGGAATGCTCAAAGCACCGACTGTACGAAGAGTGTCTATTCTTGTACTTAAGGCGGCATTGTGCCCTTTGTATTTAATTCCGATGCCATTTCTGTGTTTCACCGTCGATGTGAAAGTCCAAGGAATACACTGAACCTCCAGTGGTGTATCGGAAACTAATACTGCTCTCAGAGGGAATGCTCAAAACACCGACAGTAAGAAGAGTCTGTATTCTTGTACTTAAGGCGGCATTGTGCCTTTTGTATTTAATTCTGATGCGATTTCCGTGTTTCATCGTCAATGTGAAGGTCCAGGGAATACATTGAACCTGCAGAGGCGTATCGGAAACTAATACGGGTCACACTGGAAAGGATCAAAACACAGACTCTAAGAAGTCTCACTCTGCTTGTACGTAAGGCGCCATTGTGCCCTTTGTATTTAATTCCGATGTAATTTCAGTGTTTCATCGTCAATGCGTATTTCCAAGGAATACATTGAACCTGCAGTGGTGTATCGGAAACTAATACTGGTCCCACAGAGAATGTTCAAAGCACCGACAGTAAGAAGAGTCTCTATTCTTCTACTTAAGGCGACATTGTTCCTTTTGTATTTAAATCCGATGTAATTTCAGTGTTTCATCGTCAATGTGTATGTCCAAGGAATACATTGAACCTGCAGTGGTGTATCGGATACTAATACTGGTCTCACAGGGAATGCTCAAAGCACCGACTAAAAGAAGAGTCTCTATTCTTGTACTTAAGGCGGCATTGTGCCATTTTGTATTTAATTCCGATGCCATTTCTGTGTTTCATCGTCAATGTGTAGGTCCACGGAATACATTGAACCTGCAGTGGTGTATCAGAAACTAATACTGGTCTCACAGGGAATGCTCTAAGCACCGACTGTAAGTAGAGTCTGTATTCTTGAATTTAAGGTGGCATTGTGCCTTTTGTATTTAATTCCGGTGCGATTTCTGTGTTTCATCGTCAATGTGAAGGTCCAAGGAATACATTGTACCTGCAGTGGTGTGTCGGAAACTAATACTGGTCTCACAGGGAATGCTCAAAGCACCGAATGTAAGTAGAGTCTCTACTCTTGTACTTAAGGCGGAATTGTGCACTTTGTATTTAATTCCGATGCCATTTCTGTGTTTCATCGTCGATGTGTATGTCCATAGAAACATTGAACCTGAAGTGGTGTACCGGATACTAATACTGGTCTCACAGGGAATGCTCAAAGCACCGACAGTAAGTAGAGTCTGTATTCTTTTACTTAAGGCGGCATTGTGCCTTTTGTATTTAATTCCGATGCGATTTATGTGTTTCATCGTCAATGTGAAGGTCCAAGGAATACATTGAACCTGCAGTGGTGTATCGGAAACTAATACTGGTCTCACAGGGAATGCTCAAAGCACCGACTGTAAGAAGAGTGTCTATTCTTGTACTTAAGGCGGCATTGTTCCCTTTGTATTTAATTCCGATGCCATTTCTGTGTTTCATCGTCGATGTGAAAGTCCAAGGAATACACTGAACCTGCAGTGGTGTATCGGAAACTAATACTGCTCTCACAGGGAATGCTCAAAGCACCGACTGTAAGAAGAGTCTCTATTCTTGTACTTAAGGCGGAATTGTGCCTTTTGTATTTAATTCCGATGCGATTTCTGTGTGTAATCGTCAATGTGAAGGTCCAAGAAATACATTGAACCTGCAGTGGCGTATCGGAAACTAATACGGGTCACACTGGAAAGGATCAAAACACAGACTCTAAGAAGTCTCACTCTGCTTGTACGTAAGGCGCCATTGTGCCCTTTGTATTTAATTGCGATGTAATTTCAGTGTTTCATCGTCAATGCGTATTTCCAAGGAATACATTGAACCTGCAGTGGTGTATCGGAAACTAATACTGGTCCCACAGAGAATGTTCAAAGCACCGACAGTATGAAGAGTCTCTATTCTTCTACTTAAGGCGACATTGTTCCTTTTGTATTTAAATCCGATGTAATTTCAGTGTTTCATCGTCAATGTGTATGTCCAAGGAATACATTGAACCTGCAGTGGTGTATCGGAAACTAATACTGGTCTCACAGGGAATGCTCAAAGCACCGACTGTAAGAAGAGTGTCTATTCTTGTACTTAAGGCGGCATTGTGCCCTTTGTATTTAATTCCGATGCCATTTCTGTGTTTCATCGTCGATGTGAAAGTCCAAGGAATACACTGAACCTGCAGTTTTGTATCGGAAACTAATACTGCTCTCACAGGGAATGCTCAAAGCACCGACTGTAAGAAGAGTCTCTATTCTTGTACTTAAGGCGGAATTGTGCCTTTTGTATTTAATTCCGATGCGATTTCTGTGTGTAATCGTCAATGTGAAGGTCCAAGAAATACATTGAACCTGCAGTGGCGTATCGGAAACTAATACGGGTTGCACAGGAAAGGATCAAAACACAGAGTCTAAGAAGTCTCACTCTGCTTATACTTAAGGAGTCATTGTGCCCTTTGTATTTAATTCCGATGTAATTTCAGTGTTTCATCGTCAATGCGTATTTCCAAGGAATACATTGATCCTGCAGTGGTGTATCGGAAACTACTACTGGTTTCACAGGGAATGCTCAAATCACCGACTGTAAGTAGAGTCTGTATTCTTGTACTTAAGGCGGCATTGGGCTTTTTGTATTTAATTCCGATGCGATTTCTGTGTTTCATCGTCAATGTGAGAGTGCAAGGAATACATTGAAACTGCAGTGTTGTATCGGAAACTAATACTGGGTCACAGGATTGGATCATAGCACAGACTCTAAGAAGTCTGACTCTTCTTGCACTTAAGGCGGCATTGTGCCTTTTGTATTTCATTCCGATGCGTGTTCTGTGTTTCATCGTCAATGTGAAGGAGCAAGGAATACATTGGACCTGCAGTGGTGTATCGGAAACTAATACTGGTCTCACAGGGAATGCTCAAAGCACCGACAGTAAGAAGAGTCTCTGTTCTTGTACTTAAGGCTGCATTGTTCCTTTTGTATTTAATTCCGATGTAATTTCAGTGTTTCATCGTCAATGTGTATGTCCAAGGAATACATTGAACCTGCAGTGGTGTATCGGAAACTAATACGGGTCTCACAGGGAATGCTCAAAGCACCGACTGTACGAAGAGTGTCTATTCTTGTACTTAAGGCGGCATTGTGCCCTTTGTATTTAATTCCGATGCCATTTCTGTGTATCATCGTCGATGTGAAAGTCCAAGGAATACACTGAACATCCAGTGGTGTATCGGAAACTAATACTGGTCTCACAGGGAATGTTCAAAGCACCGAGTGTAAGAAGAGTCTCTATTCTTGTACTTAAGGCGGCATTGTGCGTTTTGTATTTAATGCCGATGCGATTTCTGTGTATAATCGTCAATGTGAAGGTCCAAGGTATACATTGAACCTGCAGTGGTGAATCGGAAACTAATACTGGTCTCACAGGGAATGCTCAAAGCACCGACTGTAAGAAGAGTCTCTGATCTTGTAGTTATGGCGGCATTGTGCCTTTTGTATTTAATTCCGATGCGATTTCTGTGTTTCATCGTCAATGTGAAGGTCCAAGGAGTACATTGAACCAGCAGTGGTGTATCGGAAACTAATACAGGTCTCACAGGGACTGCTCAAACCACCGACTGTAAGAAGAGTCTCTATTCTTGTACTTGTGGCGTCATTCTGCCCTTTGTATTTAATTCCGATGCGATTTCTGTGTTTCATCGTCAATGTGAAGGTCCAAGGAATACATTGAAACTGCAGTGTTGTATCGGAAACTAATACTGGTGTCACAGGATTGGATCAAAGCACAGACTCCAAGAAGTATCACACTTCTTGCACTTAAGGCGTCATTGTGCCCTTTGTATTTAATTCCGTGGTAATTTCTGTGTTTCATCGTCGATGTGAAAGTCCAAGGAATACACTGAACCTGCAGTGGTGTATCGGAAACTAATACTGGTCTCAGAGGGAATGCTCAAACACCATCAGTAAGAAGAGTCTCTATTCTTGTACTTAAGGCGACATTGTTCCTTTTGTATTTAATTCCGATGTAATTTCAGTGTTTCATCGTCAATGTGTATGTCCAAGGCATACATTGAATCTGAAGTGGTGTATCGGATACTAATACTGGTCTCCCAGGGAATGCTCAAAGCACCGACTGTAAGAAGAGTCTCTATTCTTGTACTTAAGGCGGCAGTGTGCCTTTTTGTATTTAATTCCGATGCGATTTCTGTGTTTCATCGTCAATGTGAAGGTCTAAGGAATACATTGAACCTGCATTAGTGTATCGGAAACTAATACTGGTCTAACAGGGAATGCTCAAAGCACCGACTGTAAGTAGAGACTGTATCCTTGTACTTAAGGCGGCATTGTGCCTTTTTGTATTTAATACCGATTCGATTTCTGTGTTTCATCGTCAATGTGAAGGTCCAAGGAATACATTGAACCTGCAGTGGTGTATCAGAAACTAATACTGGTCACACACGGAATGCTCAAATCACCGACTGTAATAAGAGTCTCTGTTCTTGTACTTAAGGCGGCATTGGGCTTTTTGTATTTAATTCCGATGCGATTTCTGTGTTTCATCGTCAATGTGAGAGACCAAGGAATACATTGAAACTGCAGTGTTGTATCGGAAACTAATACTGGTGTCACAGGATAGGATCAAAGCACAGACTCTAAGAAGTCTCACTCTTCTTGCTCTTAAGGCGGCATTGTGCCTTTTGTATTTCATTCCGATGCGAGTTCTGTGTTTCATCGTCATTGTGAAGGTGCAAGGAAAACATTGGACCTGCAGTAGTGTATCGGAAACTAATACTGGTCTCAGAGGGAATGCTCAAAACACCGACAGCAAGAAGAGTCTCTATTCTTGTACTTAAGGCGGCATTGTGCCATTTATATTTAATTCCGATACCGTATCTGTGTTTCATCGTCGATGTGTATGTCCAAGGAATACATTGAACCTGCAGTGGTGTACCGGATACTAACACTGGTCTCACAGGGAGTGCTCAAATTACCGACTGTAAGAAGAGTCTCTATTCTTGTACTTAAGGCGGCATTGTGCGTTTTTGTATTTAATTCCGATGCGATTTCTGTGTTTCATTGTCAATGTGAAGGTCCGAGGAATACATTGAACCTGCACTGGTGTATCGGAAACTAATACTGGTCTCACTGGGAATGCTCAAAGCACCGACTATAAGTAGAGTCTGTATTCTTGTACTTAAGGCATCATCGTGCTATTTGCATTTAATTCCGATGCGATTTCTGTGTTTCATCGTCAATGTGAAGGTCCAAGGAATACATTGAACCTTCAGTGGTGTATCGGAAACTAATACTGGTCTCACAGGGAATGCTCAAAGCACCGACTGTATGGAGAGTCTCTATTCTTGTACTGAAGGCGGCATTGTGCCTTTTGTATTTAATTCCGATGCGATTTCTGTGTATAATCGTTAATGTGAAGGTCCACGGAATACATTGAACCTGCAGTGGTGTATCGGAAACTAATACTGGTCTCACAGGGAATGCTCAAAGCACCGACTGTAAGAAGAGTGCTAATTCGTGTACTTAAGGCGGCATTGTGCCCTTTGTATTTAATTCCGATGCGATTTCTGTGTTTCATCGTCAATGTGAAAGTCCTAGGAATACACTGAACCTGCAGTGGTGTATCGGAAATTAATACTGGTCTAACAGGGAATGCTCAATGCACCGACTGTAAGAAGAGTCTCTATTCTCGTACTTAAGGCTGCATTGTGCCTTTTATATTTAATTCCGATGTAATTTCAGTGTTTCATCGACAATGTGTATGTCCAAGGAATACATTGAACCTGCAGTGGTGTATCGGATACTAATACTGGTCTCACAGGGAATGCTCAAAGCACCGACTGTAAGAAGAGTCTCTATTCTTGTACTTAAGGCGGAATTGTGCCTTTTTGTATTTAATTCCGATGCGATTTCTGTGTTTCATCGTCAATGTGGAGGTCCAAGGAATACATTGAACCTGCAGTGGTGTATAGGAAACTAATACTAGTCTCACAGGGAATACTCAAAGCACCGACTGTAAGTAGAGTCTGTATTCTTGTACTTAAGGCGGCATTGTGCCTTTTGTATTTAATTCCGATGCGATTTCTGTGTTTCATCGTCAATGTGAAGGTCCAAGGAATACATTGAACCAGCAGCGGTGTATCGGAAACTAATACTGGTCTCACAGGGATGCTCAAAGCACCGACTGTAAGTAGAGTCTGTATTCTTGTACTTAAGCGGCATCGTGCTTTTTGTATTTAATTCCGATGCGATTTCTGTGTTTCATCGTCAATGTGAAGGTCCAAGGAATACATTGAACCTTGCAGTGGTGTATCGGAAACTAATACTGGTCTCACAGGGAATGCTCAAAGCACCGACTGTATGAAGAGTCTCTATTCTTGTACTTAAGCCGGCATTGTGCCTTTTGTTTTTAATTCCGATGCGATTTCTGTGTATAATCGTCAATGTGAAGGTCCAAGGAATACATTGAACCTGCAGTGGTGTATCGGAAACTAATACTGGTCTCACAGGGAATGCTCAAAGCACCGACTGTAAGAAGAGACTCTATTCTTGTACTTAAGGCGGCATTGGGCCGTTTGTATTTAATTCCGATGCGATTTCTGTCTTTCATCGTCAATGTGAAGGTCCAAGGAATGCATTGTACCTGCAGTGGTGTATCGGAAACTAATACTGGTCTCACAGGGAATGCTCAAAGCACCGACTGTAAGAAGAGTGTCTGTTCTCGTACTTAAGGCGGCAGTGGGCCGTTTGTATTTAATTCCGATGCGATTTCTGTCTTTCATCGTCAATGTGAAGGTCCAAGGAATGCATTGAACCTGCAGTGGTGTATCGGAAACTAATACTGGTCTCACAGGGAATGTTCGAAGCACCGACTGTATGAAGAGTCTCTATTATTGTACTTAAGGCGGCAATGTGCCGTTTGTATTTAATTCCGATGCGATTTCTGTGTACAATCGTCAATGTGAAGGTACAAGGTATACATTGAACCTGCAGTGGTGAATCGGAAACTAATACTGGTCTCACAGGGAATGCTCAAAACACCGACAGAAAGAAGAGTCCCTATTCTTGTACTTAAGGCGACATTGTTCATTTTGTATTTAATTCCGATGTAATTTCAGTGTTTCATCGTCAATGTGTATGTCCAAGGAATACATTGAACCTGCAGTGGTGTATCGGATACTAATACTGGTCTCACAGGGAATGCTCAAAGCACCGACTGTAAGAAGAGTCTCTATTCTTGTACTTAAGGCGTAATTGTGCCTTTTTGTATTTAATTACGATGCGATTTCTGTGTTTCATCGTCAATGTGAAGGTCCATGAAATACAATGAACCTGCAGTGGTGTATCGAAAACTAATACTGGTCTCACAGGGAATGCTCAAAGCACCGACTGTAAGTAGAGTCTGTATTCTTGTACTTAAGGCGGAATTGTGCCTTCAGTATTTAATTTCGATGCGATTTCTGTGTTTCATCGTCAATGTGAAGGTCCAAGGAATACATTGAACCTGCAGTGGTGTATCGGAAACTAATACTGGTCTCACAGGGAATGTTCAAAGCACCGACTGTAAGAAGAGCGTCTATCCTTGTACTTATAGCGGCATTGTGCCCTTTGTATTTATTTCCGATGCCATTTCTGTGTTTCATCGTCGATGTGAAAGTCCAAGGAATACACTGCACCTGCAGTGGTGTATCGGAAACTAATACTGGTCTCTCAGGGAATGCTCAAAGCACCGACTGTAAGAAGAGTCTCTATTCTTGTACTTAAGGCAGCATTGTGCCATTTGTATTTAATTCCGATGCGATTTCTGTGTGTAATCGTCAATGTTAAGGTCCAAGGAATACATTTAACCTGCAGTGGCGTATCGGAAACTAATACGAGTCACACAGGAAAGGATCAAAACACAGACTCTAAGAAGTCTCACTCTGCTTGTACTTAAGGCGTCATTGTGCCCTTTGTATTTAATTCCGATGTAATTTCAGTGTTTCATCGTCAATGTGTATTTCCAAGGAATACATTGAACCTGCAGTGGCGTATCTGAAACTAATACTGGTCTCACAGGGAATGTTCGAAGCAACGACTGTATGAAGAGTCTCTATTATTGTACTTAAGGCGGCATTGTGCCTTTTGTATTTAATTCCGATGTAATTTCAGTGTTTCATCGTCAATGTGTATGTCCAAGGAATACATTAAATCTGCAGTGGTGTATCGGATACTAATACTGGTCTCACAGGGAATGGACAAAGCACAGACTGTAAGAAGAGTCTCTATTCTTGTACTTAAGGCGGCATTGTGCTTTTTGTATTTAATTCCAATGCGATTTCTGTGTTTCATCGTCAATGCGATGGTATAAGGAACACATTGAACCTGCAGTGGTGTATCGGAAACTAATACTGATCACAGAGGGAATCCTCAAAACACCGACAGCAAGAAGATTCTCTATTCTTGTACTTAAGGCGACATTGTTCCTTTTGTATTTAATTCCGATGTAATCTCAGTGTTTCATCGTCAATGTGTATGTCCAAGGAATACATTGAACACTCAGTGGTGTATCGGATACTAATACTGGTCTCACCGGAAATGCTCAAAGCACCGACTGTAAGTAGAGTCTGTATTCTAGTACTTAAGGCGGCATTGTGATTTTTGTATTTAATTCCGATGCGATTTCTGTGTTTCATCGTCAATGTGGAGGTCCAAGGAATACATTGAACCTGCAGTGGTGTATCGGAAACTAATACTGGTCTCACAGGGAATGCTCAAATCACCGACTGTAAGAAGAGTGTCTATTCTTGTACTTAAGGCGGCATTGTGCCCTTTGTATTTAATTCTGATGCCATTTCTGTGTTTCATCGTCGATGTGTATGTCCAAGGAATACATTGAACCTGAAGTGGTGTAGCGGATACTAATACTGGTCTCACAAGTAATGCTCAAAGCACCGACTGTAAGAAGAGTCTTTATTCTTGTACTTAAGGCGGCATTCTGCCTATCGTATTTATTTCCGATGCGATTTCTGTGTCTCATCGTCAATGTGAAGGTCCAAGGAATACATTGAACATGCAGTGGTGTATCGGAAACTAATACTGGTCTCACAGGGAATGCTCAAAGCACAGACTGTAAGAAGAGTGTCTATTCTTGTACTTAAGGCGGCATTGTGCCCTTTGTATTTAATTCCGATGCCATTTCTGTGTTTCATCGTCAATGTGAAAGTCCAAGGAATACACTGAACCTGCAGTGGTGTATCGGAAACTAATACTGGTCTCACAGGGAATGCTCAAGGCACCGACTGTAAGAAGAGTCTCTATTCTTGTACTTAAGGCGGCATTGTGCCTTTTGTATTTAATTCCGATGCGATTTCTGTGTAATATCGTCAATGTGAAGGTCCAAGGAATACATTGAACCTGCAGTGGTGTATCGGAAACTAATACTGGTCTCACAGGGAATGCTCAAAGCACCGACTGTAAGAAGAGTGTCTATTCTTGTACTTAAGGCGGCATTTTGCCTTTTGTATTTAATTCCAATGCGATTTCTGTGTTTCATCTTCAATGTGAAGGTCCAAGGAATACATTGAACCTGCAGTGGTGTATCGGAAACTAATACTGGTCTCACAGGGAATGCTCAAAGCACCGACTGTAAGTAGAGTCTGTATTCTTGTACTTAAGGCGGCATCGTGCTTTTTGTATTTAATTCCGATGCGATTTCTATGTTTCATCGTCAATGTGAAGGTCCAAGGAATACATTGAACCTGCAGTGGTGTATCGGAAACTAATACTGGTCTCACAGGGAATGTTCGAAGCACCGACTGTATGAAGAGTCTCTCTTATTGTACTTAAGGCGGCATTGTGCCTTTTGTATTTAATTCCGATGCGATTTCTGTGTATAATCGTCAATGAGATGGTCCAAGGTATACATTGAACCTGCAGTGGTGAATCGGAAACTAATACTGGTCTCACAGGGAATGCTCAAAACACAGACAGAAAGAAGAGTTTCTATTCTTGTACTTAAGGCGGCATTGTTCCTTTTGTATTTAATTCCGATGTAATTTCAGTGTTTCATCGTCAATGTGTATGTCCAAGGAATACAATGAACCTGCAGTGGTGTATCGAAAACTAATACTGGTCTCACAGGGAATGCTCAAAGCACGGACTGTAAGTAGTGTCTGTATTCTTGTACTTAAGGCGGCATTGTGCCTTCAGTATTTAATTCCGATGCGATTTCTGTGTTTCATCGTCAATGTAAAGGTCCAAGGAATACATTGAACCTGCAGTGGTGTATCGGAAACTAATACTGGTCTCGCAGGGAATGTTCAAAGCACCGACTGTAAGAAGAGTGTCTATTCTTGTACTTAGGGCGGCGTTGTGCCCTTTGTATTTAATACCGATGCCATTTCTTTGTTTCATTGTCGATGTGTATGTCCAAGGAATACATTGAACCTGAAGTGGTGTACCGGATACTAATAGTGGTCTCACAAGGAATGCTCAAAGCACCGACTGTAAGAAGAGTGTCTATCCTTGTACTTAAGGCGGCATTGTGCATTTTGTATTTATTTCAGATGCCATTTCTGTGTTTCATCGTCGATGTAAAAGTCCAAGGAATACACTGCACCTGCAGTGGTGTATCGGAAACTAATACTGGTCTCTCAGGAAATGCTCAAAGCACCGACTGTAAGAAGAGCCTCTATTCTTGTACTTAAGGCAGCATTGTGCCATTTGTATTTAATTCCGATGCGATTTCTGTGTGTAATCGTCAATGTGAAGGTCCAAGGAATACATTGAACCTGCAGTGGCGTATCGGAAACTAATACGGGTCACACAGGAAAGGATCAAAACACAGACTCTAAGAAATCTCACTCTGCTTGTACTTAAGGCGTCATTGTGCCCGTTGTATTTAATTCCGATGTAATTTCAGTGTTTCATCGTCAATGTGTATTTCCAAGGAATACATTGGACCTGCAGTGGCATATCTGAAACTAATACTGGTCTCACAGGGAATGCTCAAAGCACCGACAGTAAGAAGAGTCTCTATTCTTGTACTTAGGGCGGCATTGTTCCTTTTGTATTTAATTCCGATGTAATTTCAGTGTTTCATCGTCAATGTGTATGTCCAAGGAATACATTGAATCTGCAGTGGTGTATCGGATACTAATACTGGTCTCACAGGGAATGGACAAAGCACAGACTGTAAGAAGAGTCTCTATTCTTGTACTTAAGGCGGCATTGTGCTTTTTGTATTTAATTCCAATGTGATTTCTGTGTTTCATCGTCAATGCGATGGTCCAAGGAATACATTGAACCTGCAGTGGTGTATTGGAAACTAATACTGGTCTCAGAGGGAATGCTCAAAACACCGACAGCAAGAAGAGTCTCTATTCTTGTACATAAGGCGACATTGTTCCTTTTGTATTTAATTCCGATGTAATTTCAGTGTTTCATTGTCAATGTGTATGTCCAAGGAATACATTGAACACTCAGTGGTGTATTGGAAACTAATACTGGTCTCACAGGGAATGCTCAAAGCACCGACTGTAAGTAGAGTCTGTATTCTTGTACTTAAGGCGACATTGTTCCTTTTGTATTTAATTCCGATGTAATTTCAGTGTTTCATTGTCAATGTGTATGTCCAAGGAATACATTGAACACTCACTGGTGTATTGGAAACTAATACTGGTCTCACAGGGAATGCTCAAGGCACCGACTGTAAGTAGAGTCTGTATTCTTGTACTTAAGCGGCATCGTGCTTTTTATATTTAATTCAGATGCGATTTATGTGTTTCATCGTCAATGTGAAGGTCGAAGGAATACATTGAAACTTGCAGTGGTGTATCGGAAACTAATACTGGTCTCACAGGGAATGCTCAACACACCGACTGTATGAAGGGTCTCTATTCTTGTACTTAAGCCGGCATTGTGCCTTTTGTATTTAATTCCGATGCGATTTCTGTGTATAATCGTCAATGTGAAGGTCCAAGGAATACATTGAACCTGCAGTGGTGTATCGGAAACTAATACTGGTCTCACAGGGAATGCTCTAAGCACCGACTGTAAGGAGAGTCTCTATTCTTGTACTTAAGGCGGCATTGGGCCGTTTGTATTTAATTCCGATGCGATTTCTGTCTTTCATCGTCAATGTGAAGGTCCAAGGAATACTATGAACCTGCAGTGGTGTATCGGAAACTAATACTGGTCTCACAGGGAATGCTCAAAGCACCGACTGTAAGAAGAGTGTATATTCTTGTACTTAAGGCGGCATTATGCCCTTTGTATTTAATTCCGATGCCATTTCTGTGTTTCATCGCTGATGTGAAAATCCAAGGAATACACTGAACCTGCAGTGGTGTATCGGAAACTAATACTGGTCTCACAGGGAATGCTCAAAGCACCGACTGTAAGAAGAGTCTCTATTCTTGTACTTAAGGCGGCATTTTGCCTTTTGTATTTAATTCCGATGCGATTTCTGTGTAATATCGTCAATGTGAAGGTCCAAGGTATACATTGAACCTGCAGTGGTGAATCGGAAACTAATACTGGTCTCACAGGGAATGCTCAAAGCACCGACTGTAAGAAGAGTCCCTATTCATGTACATAAGGCGGCATTGTGCCTTTTGTATTTAATTCCGTTGCAATTTCTGTGTTTCATCGTCAATGTGAAGGTCCAAGGAATACATTGGACCTGCAGTGGTGTATCGGAAACTAGTACTGGTCTCAGAGGGAGTGCTCAAAACACGACAGTAAGAAGAGTCTCTATTCTTGTACTTAAGGCGACAATGTTCCTTTTGTATTTAATTCCGATGTAATTTCAGTGTTTCATCGTCAATGTGTATGTCCAAGAAATACATTGAACCAGCAATGGTGTATCGGATACTAATACTGGTCTCACAGGGAATCCTCAAATCACCGACTGTAAGAAGAGTCTCTATTGTTGTACTTAAGGCGGCATCGTGGCTTTTGTATTTAATTCCGATGCGATTTCTGTGTATAATCGTCAATGTGAAGGTCCAAGGAATACATTGAACCTGCAGTGGTGTATCAGAAAGTTATACTGGTCTCACAGGGAATGCTCAAAACACCTACTGTAAGAAGAGTCTCTATTCTTGTACTTAAGGCGGCATTGAGCCGTTTGTATTTAATTCCGATGCGATTTCTGTCTTTCATCGTCAATGTGAAGGTCCAAGGAATACATTGAACCTGCAGTGGTGTATCGGAAACTAATACTGGTCTCACAGGGAATGCTCAAAGCACCGACTGTAAGTAGAGTCTGTATTCTTGTACTTAAGGCGGCATTGTGCATTTTGTATTTAATTCCGATGCCATTTCTGTGTTTCATTGTCAATGTGAAGGTCCAAGGAATACATTGAACCTGCAGTGGTGTATCGGAAACTAATACTGGTCTCACAGGGAATGCTCAAAGCACCGACTGTAAGAAGAGTGTCTATTCTTGCACTTAAGGCGGAATTGTGCCTTTTGTATTTAATTCCATTGCGATTTCTGTGTTTCATCTTCAATGTGAAGGTCCAAGGAATACATTGAACCTGCAGTGGTGTATCGGAAAGTAATACTGGTCTCACAGGGAATGCTCAAGGCACCGACTGTAAGTAGAGTCTATATTCTTGTACTTAAGGCGGCATCGTTCTTTTTGTATTAAATTCCGACGCGATTTCTATGTTTCATCGTCAATGTCAAGGTCCAAGGAATACATTGAGCCTGCAGTGGTGTATCGGAAACAAATACCGGTGTCACAGGGAATGCTCAAAGCACCGACTGTATGAAGAGTCTCTATTATTGTACTTAAGGCGGCATTGTGCCTTTTGTATTTAATTCCGATGCGATTTCTGTGTATAATCGTCAATGAGAAGGTCCAAGGAATACTTTGAACCTGCAGTGGTGTATCGGAAACTAATACTGGTCTCACAGGGATTGCTCAAAGCACCGACTGTAAGAAGAGTCTCTATTCTTGTACTTAAGGCGGCATTGGGCCGTTTGTATTTAATTCCGATGCGACTTCTGTCTTTCATCGTCAATGTGAATTCCAAGGAATACATTGAACCTGCAGTGGTGTATCGGAAGCTAATACTGGTCTCACAGGGAATGCTCAAAGCACCGACTGTAAGAAGAGTGTCTATTCTTGTACTTAAGGCGGCATTGTGCCCTTTGTATTTAATTCCGATGCCATTTCTGTGTTTCATCGTCGATGTGAATGTCCAAGGAATACACTGAACCTGCAGTGGTGTATCGGAAACTAATACTGGTCTCACAGGGAATGCTCAAAGCACCGACTGTAAGAAGAGTCTCTATTCTTAAACTTAATGCGGCATTGTGCCTTTTGTATTTATTTCCGATGCGATTTCTGTGTATAATCGTCAATGTGAAGGTCCAAGGTATACATTGAACCTGCAGTGGTGAATCGGAAACTAATACTGGTCTCACAGGGAATGCTCAAAACACCGACAGAAAGAAGAGTCTCTATTCTTGTACTTAAGGCGACATTGTTCCTTTTGTATTTAATTCAGATGTAATTTCAGTGTTTCATCGTCAATGTGTATGTCAAAGGAATACATTGAACCTGCAGTGGTGTATCGGATACTAATACTGCTCTCACAGGCAATGCTCAAAGCACCGACTGTAAGAAGAGTCTCTATTCTTGTACTTAAAGCGTAATTGTGGCTTTTTGTATTTAATTCCCATGCGATTTCTGTGTGTCATCGTCAATGTTAAGGTCCATGAAATACAATGAACCCGCAGTGGTGTATCGAAAACTAATACTGGTCTCACAGGGAATGCTCAAAGCACCGACTGTAAGTAGAGTATGTATTCTTGTACTTAAGGCGGCATTGTGCCTTCAGTATTTAATTCCGATGCGATTTCTGTGTTTCATCGTCAATGTGAAGGTCCAAGGAATACATTGAACCTGCAGTGGTGTATCGGAAACTAATAGTGGTCTCACAGGGAATGTTCAAAGCACCGACTGTAAGAAGAGTGTCTATTCTTGTACTTAAGGCGGCATTGTGCCCTTTGTATTTAATTCCGATGCCATTTCTGTGTTTCATCGTCTATGTGAAGGTCCGAGGAATACATTGAACCCGCAGTGGTGTATCGGAAACTAATACTGGTCTCACAGGGAATGCTCAAAGCACCGACTGTAAGAAGAGTTTCTATTCTTGTAGTTAAGGAGGCATTGTGGCTTTTGTATTTAATTCCGATGTAATATCAGTGTTTCATAGTCAATGGGTATGTCCAAGGAATACATTGAACCTGCAGTGGTGTATCGGAAACTAATTCTGGTCTCACAGGGAATGCTCAAAAGCACCGACAGTAAGAGAAGTCTCTATTCTTGTACTTAAGGCGGCATTGTGCATTTTGTATTTAATTCCAATGCGATTTCTGTGTTTCATCGTCAATGCGATGGTCCAAGGAATACATTGAACCTGCAGTGGTGTATCGGAAACATACTGGTCTCTCAGGAAATGCTCAAAGCACCGACTGTAAGAAGAGTCTGTATTCTTGTACTTAAGGCGGCATCGTGCCTTTTGTATTTATTCCGATGCGATATCTGTGTTTCATCGTCAATGTGAAGGTCCAAGGAATACATTGGACCTGCAGTGGTGTATCGGAAACTAATACTGGTCTCACAGGGAATGCTCAAATCACCGTCTGTAAGAAGAGTCTCTATTCTTGTACTTAAGGGGGCATTGTGCCTTCTGTATTTAATTCCAATGCGATTTCTGTGTATAATCGTCAATTTGAAGGTCCAAGGAATACGTTGATCCTGCAGTGGTGTATCGGAAACTAATACTGGTCTCTCAGGGAATGCTCAAAGCAACGACTGTAAGAAGAGACTCTATTCTTGTACTTAAGGCGGCACTGGACCTTTTGCATTTAATTCCGACGCGATTTCTGTCTTTCATCATCAATGTGAAGGTCCAAGGAATACATTGAACCTGCAGTGGTGTATCAGAAACTAATACTGGTCTCACAGGGAATGCTCAAAGCACCGACTGTAAGAAGAGTGTCTATTCTTGTACTTAAGGCGGCATTGTGCCCTTTGTATTTAATTCCGATGCCATTTCTGTGTTTCATCGTCGATGTGAATGTCCAAGGAATACACTGGACCGTCAGTGGTGTATCGGAAACTAATACTGGTCTCACAGGGAATGCTCAAAGCACCGACTGTAAGAAGAGTGTCTATTCTTGTACTTAAGGCGGCATTGTGCCCTTTGTATTTAATTCCGATGCCATTTCTGTGTTTCATCGTCGATGTGAATGTCCAAGGAATACACTGAACCTGCAGTGGTGTATCGGAAACTAATACTGGTCTCACAGGGAATGCTCAAAGCACCGACTGTAAGAAGAGTCTCTATTCTTAAACTTAATGCGGCATTGTGCCTTTTGTATTTATTTCCGATGCGATTTCTGTGTATAATCGTCAATGTGAAGGTCCAAGGTATACATTGAACCTGCAGTGGTGAATCGGAAACTAATACTGGTCTCACAGGGAATGCTCAAAACACCGACAGAAAGAAGAGTCTCTATTCTTGTACTTAAGGCGACATTGTTCCTTTTGTATTTAATTCAGATGTAATTTCAGTGTTTCATCGTCAATGTGTATGTCAAAGGAATACATTGAACCTGCAGTGGTGTATCGGATACTAATACTGGTCTCACAGGCAATGCTCAAAGCACCGACTGTAAGAAGAGTCTCTATTCTTGTACTTAAAGCGTAATTGTGGCTTTTTGTATTTAATTCCGATGCGATTTCTGTGTGTCATCGTCAATGTTAAGGTCCATGAAATACAATGAACCTGCAGTGGTGTATCGAAAACTAATACTGGTCTCACAGGGAATGCTCAAAGCACCGACTGTAAGTAGAGTATGTATTCTTGTACTTAAGGCGGCATTGTGCCTTCAGTATTTAATTCCGATGCGATTTCTGTGTTTCATCGTCAATGTGAAGGTCCAAGGAATACATTGAACCTGCAGTGGTGTATCGGAAACTAATAGTGGTCTCACAGGGAATGTTCAAAGCACCGGCTGTAAGAAGAGTGTCTATTCTTGTACTTAAGGCGGCATTGTGCCCTTTGTATTTAATTCCGATGCCATTTCTGTGTTTCATCGTCTATGTGAAGGTCCGAGGAATACATTGAACCCGCAGTGGTGTATCGGAAACTAATACTGGTCTCACAGGGAATGCTCAAAGCACCGACTGTAAGAAGAGTTTCTGTTCTTGTAGTTAAGGAGGCATTGTGGCTTTTGTATTTAATTCCGATGTAATATCAGTGTTTCATCGTCAATGGGTATGTCCAAGGAATACATTGAACCTGCAGTGGTGTATCGGAAACTAATTCTGGTCTCACAGGGAATGCTCAAAAGCACCGACAGTAAGAGGAGTCTCTATTCTTGTACTTAAGGCGGCATTGTGCATTTTGTATTTAATTCCAATGCGATTTCTGTGTTTCATCGTCAATGCAATGGTCCAAGGAATACATTGAACCTGCAGTGGTGTATCGGAAACATACTGGTCTCTCAGGAAATGCTCAAAGCACCGACTGTAAGAAGAGTCTGTATTCTTGTACTTAAGGCGGCATTGTGCCTTTTGTATTTATTCCGATGCGATATCTGTGTTTCATCGTCAATGTGAAGGTCCAAGGAATACATTGGACCTGCAGTGGTGTATCGGAAACTAATACTGGTCTCACAGGGAATGCTCAAATCACCGTCTGTAAGAAGAGTCTCTATTCTTGTACTTAAGGGGGCATTGTGCCTTCTGTATTTAATTCCAATGCGATTTCTGTGTATAATCGTCAATTTGAAGGTCCAAGGAATACGTTGATCCTGCAGTGGTGTATCGGAAACTAATACTGGTCTCTCAGGGAATGCTCAAAGCAACGACTGTAAGAAGAGACTCTATTCTTGTACTTAAGGCGGCACTGGACCTTTTGCATTTAATTCCGACGCGATTTCTGTCTTTCATCATCAATGTGAAGGTCCAAGGAATACATTGAACCTGCAGTGGTGTATCAGAAACTAATACTGGTCTCACAGGGAATGCTCAAAGCACCGACTGTAAGAAGAGTGTCTATTCTTGTACTTAAGGCGGCATTGTGCCCTTTGTATTTAATTCCGATGCCATTTCTGTGTTTCATCGTCGATGTGAATGTCCAAGGAATACACTGGACCGTCAGTGGTGTATCGGAAACTAATACTGGTCTCACAGGGAATGCTCAAAGCACCGACTGTAAGAAGAGTGTCTATTCTTGTACTTAAGGCGGCATTGTGCCCTTTGTATTTAATTCCGATGCCATTTCTGTGTTTCATCGTCGATGTGAGTGTCCAAGGAATACACTGAACCTGCAGTGGTGTATCGGAAACTAATACTGGTCTCACAGGGAATGCTCAAAGCACCGACTGTAAGAAGAGTCTCTATTCTTAAACTTAATGCGGCATTGTGCCTTTTGTATTTATTTCCGATGCGATTTCTGTGTATAATCGTCAATGTGAAGGTCCAAGGTATACATTGAACCTGCAGTGGTGAATCGGAAACTAATACTGGTGTCACAGGGAATGCTCAAAACACCGACAGAAAGAAGATTCTCTATTCTTGTACTTAAGGCGACATTGTTCCTTTTGTATTTAATTCAGATGTAATTTCAGTGTTTCATCGTCAATGTGTATGTCAAAGGAATACATTGAACCTGCAGTGGTGTATCGGATACTAATACTGGTCTCACAGGCAATGCTCAAAGCACCGACTGTAAGAAGAGTCTCTATTCTTGTACTTAAAGCGTAATTGTGGCTTTTTGTATTTAATTCCGATGCGATTTCTGTGTGTCATCGTCAATGTTAAGGTCCATGAAATACAATGAACCTGCAGTGGTGTATCGAAAACTAATACTGGTCTCACAGGGAATGCTCAAAGCACCGACTGTAAGTAGAGTATGTATTCTTGTACTTAAGGCGGCATTGTGCCTTCAGTATTTAATTCCGATGCGATTTCTGTGTTTCATCGTCAATGTGAAGGTCCAAGGAATACATTGAACCTGCAGTGGTGTATCGGAAACTAATAGTGGTCTCACAGGGAATGTTCAAAGCACCGACTGTAAGAAGAGTGTCTATTCTTGTACTTAAGGCGGCATTGTGCCCTTTGTATTTAATTCCGATGCCATTTCTGTGTTTCATCGTCTATGTGAAGGTCCGAGGAATACATTGAACCCGCAGTGGTGTATCGGAAACTAATACTGGTCTCACAGGGAATGCTCAAAGCACCGACTGTAAGAAGAGTTTCTATTCTTGTAGTTAAGGAGGCATTGTGGCTTTTGTATTTAATTCCGATGTAATATCAGTGTTTCATCGTCAATGGGTATGTCCAAGGAATACATTGAACCTGCAGTGGTGTATCGGAAACTAATTCTGGTCTCACAGGGAATGCTCAAAAGCACCGACAGTAAGAGGAGTCTCTATTCTTGTACTTAAGGCGGCATTGTGCATTTTGTATTTAATTCCAATGCGATTTCTGTGTTTCATCGTCAATGCGATGGTCCAAGGAATACATTGAACCTGCAGTGGTGTATCGGAAACATACTGGTCTCTCAGGAAATGCTCAAAGCACCGACTGTAAGAAGAGTCTGTATTCTTGTACTTAAGGCGGCATTGTGCCTTTTGTATTTATTCCGATGCGATATCTGTGTTTCATCGTCAATGTGAAGGTCCAAGGAATACATTGGACCTGCAGTGGTGTATCGGAAACTAATACTGGTCTCACAGGGAATGCTCAAATCACCGTCTGTAAGAAGAGTCTCTATTCTTGTACTTAAGGGGGCATTGTGCCTTCTGTATTTAATTCCAATGCGATTTCTGTGTATAATCGTCAATTTGAAGGTCCAAGGAATACGTTGATCCTGCAGTGGTGTATCGGAAACTAATACTGGTCTCTCAGGGAATGCTCAAAGCAACGACTGTAAGAAGAGACTCTATTCTTGTACTTAAGGCGGCACTGGACCTTTTGCATTTAATTCCGACGCGATTTCTGTCTTTCATCATCAATGTGAAGGTCCAAGGAATACATTGAACCTGCAGTGGTGTATCAGAAACTAATACTGGTCTCACAGGGAATGCTCAAAGCACCGACTGTAAGAAGAGTGTCTATTCTTGTACTTAAGGCGGCATTGTGCCCTTTGTATTTAATTCCGATGCCATTTCTGTGTTTCATCGTCGATGTGAATGTCCAAGGAATACACTGGACCGTCAGTGGTGTATCGGAAACTAATACTGGTCTCACAGGGAATGCTCAAAGCACCGACTGTAAGAAGAGTGTCTATTCTTGTACTTAAGGCGGCATTGTGCCCTTTGTATTTAATTCCGATGCCATTTCTGTGTTTCATCGTCGATGTGAATGTCCAAGGAATACACTGAACCTGCAGTGGTGTATCGGAAACTAATACTGGTCTCACAGGGAATGCTCAAAGCACCGACTGTAAGAAGAGTCTCTATTCTTAAACTTAATGCGGCATTGTGCCTTTTGTATTTATTTCCGATGCGATTTCTGTGTATAATCGTCAATGTGAAGGTCCAAGGTATACATTGAACCTGCAGTGGTGAATCGGAAACTAATACTGGTGTCACAGGGAATGCTCAAAACACCGACAGAAAGAAGATTCTCTATTCTTGTACTTAAGGCGACATTGTTCCTTTTGTATTTAATTCAGATGTAATTTCAGTGTTTCATCGTCAATGTGTATGTCAAAGGAATACATTGAACCTGCAGTGGTGTATCGGATACTAATACTGGTCTCACAGGCAATGCTCAAAGCACCGACTGTAAGAAGAGTCTCTATTCTTGTACTTAAAGCGTAATTGTGGCTTTTTGTATTTAATTCCGATGCGATTTCTGTGTGTCATCGTCAATGTTAAGGTCCATGAAATACGATGAACCTGCAGTGGTGTATCGAAAACTAATACTGGTCTCACAGGGAATGCTCAAAGCACCGACTGTAAGTAGAGTATGTATTCTTGTACTTAAGGCGGCATTGTGCCTTCAGTATTTAATTCCGATGCGATTTCTGTGTTTCATCGTCAATGTGAAGGTCCAAGGAATACATTGAACCTGCAGTGGTGTATCGGAAACTAATAGTGGTCTCACAGGGAATGTTCAAAGCACCGACTGTAAGAAGAGTGTCTATTCTTGTACTTAAGGCGGCATTGTGCCCTTTGTATTTAATTCCGATGCCATTTCTGTGTTTCATCGTCTATGTGAAGGTCCGAGGAATACATTGAACCCGCAGTGGTGTATCGGAAACTAATACTGGTCTCACAGGGAATGCTCAAAGCACCGACTGTAAGAAGAGTTTCTATTCTTGTAGTTAAGGAGGCATTGTGGCTTTTGTATTTAATTCCGATGTAATATCAGTGTTTCATCGTCAATGGGTATGTCCAAGGAATACATTGAACCTGCAGTGGTGTATCGGAAACTAATTCTGGTCTCACAGGGAATGCTCAAAAGCACCGACAGTAAGCGGAGTCTCTATTCTTGTACTTAAGGCGGCATTGTGCATTTTGTATTTAATTCCAATGCGATTTCTGTGTTTCATCGTCAATGCGATGGTCCAAGGAATACATTGAACCTGCAGTGGTGTATCGGAAACATACTGGTCTCTCAGGAAATGCTCAAAGCACCGACTGTAAGAAGAGTCTGTATTCTTGTACTTAAGGCGGCATTGTGCCTTTTGTATTTATTCCGATGCGATATCTGTGTTTCATCGTCAATGTGAAGGTCCAAGGAATACATTGGACCTGCAGTGGTGTATCGGAAACTAATACTGGTCTCACAGGGAATGCTCAAATCACCGTCTGTAAGAAGAGTCTCTATTCTTGTACTTAAGGGGGCATTGTGCCTTCTGTATTTAATTCCAATGCGATTTCTGTGTATAATCGTCAATTTGAAGGTCCAAGGAATACGTTGATCCTGCAGTGGTGTATCGGAAACTAATACTGGTCTCTCAGGGAATGCTCAAAGCAACGACTGTAAGAAGAGACTCTATTCTTGTACTTAAGGCGGCACTGGACCTTTTGCATTTAATTCCGACGCGATTTCTGTCTTTCATCGTCAATGTGAAGATCCTAGGAATACATTGAACCTGCAGTGGTGTATCAGAAACTAATACTGGTCTCACAGGGAATGCTCAAAGCACCGACTGTAAGAAGAGTGTCTATTCTTGTACTTAAGGCGGCATTGTGCCCTTTGTATTTAATTCCGATGCCATTTCTGTGTATAATCGTCAATGTGAAGGTCCAAGGAATACATTGAACCTGCAGTGGCGTATCGGAAACTAATACGGGTCACACAGGAAAGGATCAAAACACAGACTCTAAGAAGTCTCACTCTGCTTGTACTTAAGGCGTCATTGTGCCCGTTGTATTTAATTCCGATGTAATTTCAGTGTTTCATCGTCAATGTGTATTTCCAAGGAATACATTGGACCTGCAGTGGCATATCTGAAACTAATACTGGTCTCACAGGGAATGCTCAAAGCACCGACTGTAAGAAGAGTCTCTATTCTTGTACTTAAGGGGGCATTGTTCCTTTTGTATTTAATTCCGATGTAATTTCAGTGTTTCATCGTCAATGTGTATGTCCAAGGAATACATTGAATCTGCAGTGGTGTATCGGATACTAATACTGGTCTCACAGGGAATGGACAAAGCACAGACTGTAAGAAGAGTCTCTATTCTTGTACTTAAGGCGGCATTGTGCTTTTTGTATTTAATTCCAATGTGATTTCTGTGTTTCATCGTCAATGCGATGGTCCAAGGAATACATTGAACCTGCAGTGGTGTATTGGAAACTAATACTGGTCTCAGAGGGAATGCTCAAAACACCGACAGCAAGAAGAGTCTCTATTCTTGTACATAAGGCGACATTGTTCCTTTTGTATTTAATTCCGATGTAATTTCAGTGTTTCATTGTCAATGTGTATGTCCAAGGAATACATTGAACACTCAGTGGTGTATTGGAAACTAATACTGGTCTCACAGGGAATGCTCAAAGCACCGACTGTAAGTAGAGTCTGTATTCTTGTACTTAAGGCGACATTGTTCCTTTTGTATTTAATTCCGATGTAATTTCAGTGTTTCATTGTCAATGTGTATGTCCAAGGAATACATTGAACACTCACTGGTGTATTGGAAACTAATACTGGTCTCACAGGGAATGCTCAAGGCACCGACTGTAAGTAGAGTCTGTATTCTTGTACTTAAGCGGCATCGTGCTTTTTATATTTAATTCAGATGCGATTTATGTGTTTCATCGTCAATGTGAAGGTCGAAGGAATACATTGAACCTTGCAGTGGTGTATCGGAAACTAATACTGGTCTCACAGGGAATGCTCAACACACCGACTGTATGAAGGGTCTCTATTCTTGTACTTAAGCCGGCATTGTGCCTTTTGTATTTAATTCCGATGCGATTTCTGTGTATAATCGTCAATGTGAAGGTCCAAGGAATACATTGAACCTGCAGTGGTGTATCGGAAACTAATACTGGTCTCACAGGGAATGCTCTAAGCACCGACGGTAAGGAGAGTCTCTATTCTTGTACTTAAGGCGGCATTGGGCCGTTTGTATTTAATTCCGATGCGATTTCTGTCTTTCATCGTCAATGTGAAGGTCCAAGGAATACTATGAACCTGCAGTGGTGTATCGGAAACTAATACTGGTCTCACAGGGAATGCTCAAAGCACCGACTGTAAGAAGAGTGTATATTCTTGTACTTAAGGCGGCATTATGCCCTTTGTATTTAATTCCGATGCCATTTCTGTGTTTCATCGCTGATGTGAAAATCCAAGGAATACACTGAACCTGCAGTGGTGTATCGGAAACTAATACTGGTCTCACAGGGAATGCTCAAAGCACCGACTGTAAGAAGAGTCTCTATTCTTGTACTTAAGGCGGCATTGTGCCTTTTGTATTTAATTCCGATGCGATTTCTGTGTAATATCGTCAATGTGAAGGTCCAAGGTATACATTGAACCTGCAGTGGTGAATCGGAAACTAATACTGGTCTCACAGGGAATGCTCAAAGCACCGACTGTAAGAAGAGTCCCTATTCATGTACATAAGGCGGCATTGTGCCTTTTGTATTTAATTCCGTTGCAATTTCTGTGTTTCATCGTCAATGTGAAGGTCCAAGGAATACATTGGACCTGCAGTGGTGTATCGGAAACTAGTACTGGTCTCAGAGGGAGTGCTCAAAACACGACAGTAAGAAGAGTCTCTATTCTTGTACTTAAGGCGACAATGTTCCTTTTGTATTTAATTCCGATGTAATTTCAGTGTTTCATCGTCAATGTGTATGTCCAAGAAATACATTGAACCAGCAATGGTGTATCGGATACTAATACTGGTCTCACAGGGAATCCTCAAATCACCGACTGTAAGAAGAGTCTCTATTGTTGTACTTAAGGCGGCATCGTGGCTTTTGTATTTAATTCCGATGCGATTTCTGTGTATAATCGTCAATGTGAAGGTCCAAGGAATACATTGAACCTGCAGTGGTGTATCAGAAAGTTATACTGGTCTCACAGGGAATGCTCAAAACACCTACTGTAAGAAGAGTCACTATTCTTGTACTTAAGGCGGCATTGAGCCGTTTGTATTTAATTCCGATGCGATTTCTGTCTTTCATCGTCAATGTGAAGGTCCAAGGAATACATTGAACCTGCAGTGGTGTATCGGAAACTAATACTGGTCTCACAGGGAATGCTCAAAGCACCGACTGTAAGTAGAGTCTGTATTCTTGTACTTAAGGCGGCATTGTGCATTTTGTATTTAATTCCGATGCCATTTCTGTGTTTCATTGTCAATGTGAAGGTCCAAGGAATACATTGAACCTGCAGTGGTGTATCGGAAACTAATACTGGTCTCACAGGGAATGCTCAAAGCACCGACTGTAAGAAGAGTGTCTATTCTTGCACTTAAGGCGGAATTGTGCCTTTTGTATTTAATTCCATTGCGATTTCTGTGTTTCATCTTCAATGTGAAGGTCCAAGGAATACATTGAACCTGCAGTGGTGTATCGGAAAGTAATACTGGTCTCACAGGGAATGCTCAAGGCACCGACTGTAAGTAAAGTCTATATTCTTGTACTTAAGGCGGCATCGTTCTTTTTGTATTAAATTCCGACGCGATTTCTATGTTTCATCGTCAATGTCAAGGTCCAAGGAATACATTGAGCCTGCAGTGGTGTATCGGAAACAAATACCGGTGTCACAGGGAATGCTCAAAGCACCGACTGTATGAAGAGTCTCTATTATTGTACTTAAGGCGGCATTGTGCCTTTTGTATTTAATTCCGATGCGATTTCTGTGTATAATCGTCAATGAGAAGGTCCAAGGAATACATTGAACCTGCAGTGGTGTATCGGAAACTAATACTGGTCTCACAGGGATTGCTCAAAGCACCGACTGTAAGAAGAGTCTCTATTCTTGTACTTAAGGCGGCATTGGGCCGTTTGTATTTAATTCCGATGCGACTTCTGTCTTTCATCGTCAATGTGAATTCCAAGGAATACATTGAACCTGCAGTGGTGTATCGGAAGCTAATACTGGTCTCACAGGGAATGCTCAAAGCACCGACTGTAAGAAGAGTGTCTATTCTTGTACTTAAGGCGGCATTGTGCCCTTTGTATTTAATTCCGATGCCATTTCTGTGTTTCATCGTCGATGTGAATGTCCAAGGAATACACTGAACCTGCAGTGGTGTATCGGAAACTAATAATGGTCTCACAGGGAATGCTCAAAGCACCGACTGTAAGAAGAGTCTCTATTCTTAAACTTAATGCGGCATTGTGCCTTTTGTATTTATTTCCGATGCGATTTCTGTGTATAATCGTCAATGTGAAGGTCCAAGGTATACATTGAACCTGCAGTGGTGAATCGGAAACTAATACTGGTCTCACAGGGAATGCTCAAAACACCGACAGAAAGAAGAGTCTCTATTCTTGTACTTAAGGCGACATTGTTCCTTTTGTATTTAATTCAGATGTAATTTCAGTGTTTCATCGTCAATGTGTATGTCAAAGGAATACATTGAACCTGCAGTGGTGTATCGGATACTAATACTGGTCTCACAGGCAATGCTCAAAGCACCGACTGTAAGAAGAGTCTCTATTCTTGTACTTAAAGCGTAATTGTGGCTTTTTGTATTTAATTCCGATGCGATTTCTGTGTGTCATCGTCAATGTTAAGGTCCATGAAATACAATGAACCTGCAGTGGTGTATCGAAAACTAATACTGGTCTCACAGGCAATGCTCAAAGCACCGACTGTAAGTAGAGTATGTATTCTTGTACTTAAGGCGGCATTGTGCCTTCAGTATTTAATTCCGATGCGATTTCTGTGTTTCATCGTCAATGTGAAGGTCCAAGGAATACATTGAACCTGCAGTGGTGTATCGGAAACTAATAGTGGTCTCACAGGGAATGTTCAAAGCACCGACTGTAAGAAGAGTGTCTATTCTTGTACTTAAGGCGGCATTGTGCCCTTTGTATTTAATTCCGATGCCATTTCTGTGTTTCATCGTCTATGTGAAGGTCCGAGGAATACATTGAACCCGCAGTGGTGTATCGGAAACTAATACTGGTCTCACAGGGAATGCTCAAAGCACCGACTGTAAGAAGAGTTTCTATTCTTGTAGTTAAGGATGCATTGTGGCTTTTGTATTTAATTCCGATGTAATATCAGTGTTTCATCGTCAATGGGTATGTCCAAGGAATACATTGAACCTGCAGTGGTGTATCGGAAACTAATTCTGGTCTCACAGGGAATGCTCAAAAGCACCGACAGTAAGAGGAGTCTCTATTCTTGTACTTAAGGCGGCATTGTGCATTTTGTATTTAATTCCAATGCGATTTCTGTGTTTCATCGTCAATGCGATGGTCCAAGGAATACATTGAACCTGCAGTGGTGTATCGGAAACATACTGGTCTCTCAGGAAATGCTCAAAGCACCGACTGTAAGAAGAGTCTGTATTCTTGTACTTAAGGCGGCATTGTGCCTTTTGTATTTATTCCGATGCGATATCTGTGTTTCATCGTCAATGTGAAGGTCCAAGGAATACATTGGACCTGCAGTGGTGTATCGGAAACTAATACTGGTCTCACAGGGAATGCTCAAATCACCGTCTGTAAGAAGAGTCTCTATTCTTGTACTTAAGGGGGCATTGTGCCTTCTGTATTTAATTCCAATGCGATTTCTGTGTATAATCGTCAATTTGAAGGTCCAAGGAATACGTTGATCCTGCAGTGGTGTATCGGAAACTAATACTGGTCTCTCAGGGAATGCTCAAAGCAACGACTGTAAGAAGAGACTCTATTCTTGTACTTAAGGCGGCACTGGACCTTTTGCATTTAATTCCGACGCGATTTCTGTCTTTCATCATCAATGTGAAGGTCCAAGGAATACATTGAACCTGCAGTGGTGTATCAGAAACTAATACTGGTCTCACAGGGAATGCTCAAAGCACCGACTGTAAGAAGAGTGTCTATTCTTGTACTTAAGGCGGCATTGTGCCCTTTGTATTTAATTCCGATGCCATTTCTGTGTTTCATCGTCGATGTGAATGTCCAAGGAATACACTGGACCTGCAGTGGTGTATCGGAAACTAATACTGGTCTCACAGGGAATGCTCAAAGCACCGACTGTAAGAAGAGTGTCTATTCTTGTACTTAAGGCGGCACTGTGCCCTTTGTATTTAATTCCGATGCCATTTCTGTGTTTCATCGTCGATGTGAATGTCCAAGGAATACACTGAACCTGCAGTGGTGTATCGGAAACTAATACTGGTCTCACAGGGAATGCTCAAAGCACCGACTGTAAGAAGAGTCTCTATTCTTAAACTTAATGAGGCATTGTGCCTTTTGTATTTATTTCCGATGCGATTTCTGTGTATAATCGTCAATGTGAAGGTCCAAGGTATACATTGAACCTGCAGTGGTGAATCGGAAACTAATACTGGTCTCACAGGGAATGCTCAAAACACCGACAGAAAGAAGAGTCTCTATTCTTGTACTTAAGGCGACATTGTTCCTTTTGTATTTAATTCAGATGTAATTTCAGTGTTTCATCGTCAATGTGTATGTCAAAGGAATACATTGAACCTGCAGTGGTGTATCGGATACTAATACTGGTCTCACAGGCAATGCTCAAAGCACCGACTGTAAGAAGAGTCTCTATTCTTGTACTTAAAGCGTAATTGTGGCTTTTTGTATTTAATTCCGATGCGATTTCTGTGTGTCATCGTCAATGTTAAGGTCCATGAAATACAATGAACCTGCAGTGGTGTATCGAAAACTAATACTGGTCTCACAGGGAATGCTCAAAGCACCGACTGTAAGTAGAGTATGTATTCTTGTACTTAAGGCGGCATTGTGCCTTCAGTATTTAATTCCGATGCGATTTCTGTGTTTCATCGTCAATGTGAAGGTCCAAGGAATACACTGAACCTGCAGTGGTGTATCGGAAACTAATAGTGGTCTCACAGGGAATGTTCAAAGCACCGACTGTAAGAAGAGTGTCTATTCTTGTACTTAAGGCGGCATTGTGCCCTTTGTATTTAATTCCGATGCCATTTCTGTGTTTCATCGTCTATGTGAAGGTCCGAGGAATACATTGAACCCGCAGTGGTGTATCGGAAACTAATACTGGTCTCACAGGGAATGCTCAAAGCACCGACTGTAAGAAGAGTTTCTATTCTTGACGTTAAGGAGGCATTGTGGCTTTTGTATTTAATTCCGATGTAATATCAGTGTTTCATCGTCAATGGGTATGTCCAAGGAATACATTGAACCTGCAGTGGTGTATCGGAAACTAATTCTGGTCTCACAGGGAATGCTCAAAAGCACCGACAGTAAGAGGAGTCTCTATTCTTGTACTTAAGGCGGCATTGTGCATTTTGTATTTAATTCCAATGCGATTTCTGTGTTTCATCGTCAATGCGATGGTCCAAGGAATACATTGAACCTGCAGTGGAGTATCGGAAACATACTGGTCTATCAGGAAATGCTCAAAGCACCGACTGTAAGAAGAGTCTGTATTCTTGTACTTAAGGCGGCATTGTGCCTTTTGTATTTATTCCGATGCGATATCTGTGTTTCATCGTCAATGTGAAGGTCCAAGGAATACATTGGACCTGCAGTGGTGTTTCGGAAACTAATACTGGTCTCACAGGGAATGCCCAAATCACCGTCTGTAAGAAGAGTCTCTATTCTTGTACTTAAGGGGGCATTGTGCCTTCTGTATTTAATTCCAATGCGATTTCTGTGTATAATCGTCAATTTGAAGGTCCAAGGAATACGTTGATCCTGCAGTGGTGTATCGGAAACTAATACTGGTCTCTCAGGGAATGCTCAAAGCAACGACTGTAAGAAGAGACTCTATTCTTGTACTTAAGGCGGCACTGGACCTTTTGCATTTAATTCCGACGCGATTTCTGTCTTTCATCATCAATGTGAAGGTCCAAGGAATACATTGAACCTGCAGTGGTGTATCAGAAACTAATACTGGTCTCACAGGGAATGCTCAAAGCACCGACTGTAAGAAGAGTGTCTATTCTTGTACTTAAGGCGGCATTGTGCCCTTTGTATTTAATTCCGATGCCATTTCTGTGTTTCATCGTCGATGTGAATGTCCAAGGAATACACTGGACCTGCAGTGGTGTATCGGAAACTAATACTGGTCTCACAGGGAATGCTCAAAGCACCGACTGTAAGAAGAGTGTCTATTCTTGTACTTAAGGCGGCATTGTGCCCTTTGTATTTAATTCCGACGCCATTTCTGTGTTTCATCGTCGACGTGAATGTCCAAGGAATACACTGAACCTGCAGTGGTGTATCGGAAACTAATACTGGTCTCACAGGGAATGCTCAAAGCACCGACTGTAAGAAGAATCTCTATTCTTGTACTTAAGGCGGTATTGTGCCTTTTGTATTTCATTCCGATGCTATTTCTGTGTATAATCGTCAATGTGAAGCTCAAAGGAATACATTGAACTTGCAGTGGTGTATCGGAAACTAATACTGGTCTCACAGGGAATGCTCAAAGCACCGACTGTAAGAAGAGTCTCTATTCTTGTACTTAAGGCGGCATTGGGCCTTTTGTATTTAATTCCGATTTGATTTCTGTGTTTCATCGTCAATGTGAAGGTCCGAGGAAGGCATTCAACCTACAATGGTGTATCGGAAACTAATACTGGTCTCACAGGGAATGCTTAAAGCACCGACTCTAAGAAGAGTCTCTATTCTTGTACTTCAGGCGACATTGTTCCTTTTGTATTTAATTCCGATGTAATTTCAGTGTTTCATCGTCAATGTGTATGTCCAAGGAATACATTGAACCTGCAGTGGTGTATCGGAAACTAATACTGGTCTCAATGGGAATGCTCAAACGACCGACTGTAAGTAGAGTCTGTATTCTTGTACTTAATGCTACATTGTGCCTTTTGTATTTAATTCCGATGCGATTTCTGTGTTTCATCGTCAATGTGAATGTCCAAGGAATACACTGAACCTGCAGTGGTGTATCGGAAACTAATACTGGTCTCACAGGGAATGCTCAAAGCACCGACAGTAAGAAGAGTCTCTATTCTTAAACTTAATGCGGCATTGTGCCTTTTGTATTTATTTCCGATGCGATTTCTGTGTATAATCGTCAATGTGAAGGTCCAAGGTATACATTGAACCTGCAGTTTTGAATCGGAAACTAATACTGGTCTCACAGGGAATGCTCAAAACACCGACAGAAAGAAGAGTCTCTATTCTTATACTTAAGGCGACATTGTTCCTTTTGTATTTAATTCAGATGTAATTTCAGTGTTTCATCGTCAATGTGTATGTCAAAGGAATACATTGAACCTGCAGTGGTGTATCGGATACTAATACTGGTCTCACAGGCAATGCTCAAAGCACCGACTGTAAGAAGAGTCTCTATTCTTGTACTTAAAGCGTAATTGTGGCTTTTTGTATTTAATTCCGATGCGATTTCTGTGTTTCATCGTCAATGTTAAGGTCCATGAAATACAATGAACCTGCAGTGGTGTATCGAAAACTAATACTGGTCTCACAGGGAATGCTCAAAGCACCGACTGTAAGTAGAGTATGTATTCTTGTACTTAAGGCGACATTGTGCCTTCAGTATTTAATTCCGATGCGATTTCTGTGTTTCATCGTCAATGTGAAGGTCCAAGGAATACATTGAACCTGCAGTGGTGTATCGGAAACTAATAGTGGTCTCACAGGGAATGTTCAAAGCACCGACTGTAAGAAGAGTGTCTATTCTTGTACTTAAGGCGGCATTGTGCCCTTTGTATTTAATTCCGATGCCATTTCTGTGTTTCATCGTCTATGTGAAGGTCCGAGGAATACATTGAACCCGCAGTGGTGTATCGGAAACTAATACTGGTCTCACAGGGAATGCTCAAAGCACCGACTGTAAGAAGAGTTTCTATTCTTGTAGTTAAGGAGGCATTGTGGCTTTTGTATTTAATTCCGATGTAATATCAGTGTTTCATCGTCAATGGGTATGTCCAAGGAATACATTGAACCTGCAGTGGTGTATCGGAAACTAATTCTGGTCTCACAGGGAATGCTCAAAAGCACCGACAGTAAGAGGAGTCTCTATTCTTGTACTTAAGGCGGCATTGTGCATTTTGTATTTAATTCCAATGCGATTTCTGTGTTTCATCGTCAATGCGATGGTCCAAGGAATACATTGAACCTGCAGTGGTGTATCGGAAACATACTGGTCTCTCAGGAAATGCTCAAAGCACCGACTGTAAGAAGAGTCTGTATTCTTGTACTTAAGGCGGCATTGTGCCTTTTGTATTTATTCCGATGCGATATCTGTGTTTCATCGTCAATGTGAAGGTCCAAGGAATACATTGGACCTGCAGTGGTGTATCGGAAACTAATACTGGTCTCACAGGGAATGCTCAAATCACCGTCTGTAAGAAGAGTCTCTATTCTTGTACTTAAGGGGGCATTGTGCCTTCTGTATTTAATTCCAATGCGATTTCTGTGTATAATCGTCAATTTGAAGGTCCAAGGAATACGTTGATCCTGCAGTGGTGTATCGGAAACTACTACTGGTCTCTCAGGGAATGCTCAAAGCAACGACTGTAAGAAGAGACTCTATTCTTGTACTTAAGGCGGCACTGGACCTTTTGCATTTAATTCCGACGCGATTTCTGTCTTTCATCATCAATGTGAAGGTCCAAGGAATACATTGAACCTGCAGTGGTGTATCAGAAACTAATACTGGTCTCACAGGGAATGCTCAAAGCACCGACTGTAAGAAGAGTGTCTATTCTTGTACTTAAGGCGGCATTGTGCCCTTTGTATTTAATTCCGATGCCATTTCTGTGTTTCATCGTCGATGTGAATGTCCAAGGAATACACTGGACCTGCAGTGGTGTATCGGAAACTAATACTGGTCTCACAGGGAATGCTCAAAGCACCGACTGTAAGAAGAGTGTCTATTTTTGTACTTAAGGCGGCATTGTGCCCTTTGTATTTAATTCCGATGCCATTTCTGTGTTTCATCGTCGATGTGAATGTCCAAGGAATACACTGAACCTGCAGTGGTGTATCGGAAACTAATACTGGTGTCACAGGGAATGCTCAAAGCACCGACTGTAAGAAGAATCTCTATTCTTGTACTTAAGGCGGTATTGTGCCTTTTGTATTTCATTCCGATGCTATTTCTGTGTATAATCGTCAATGTGAAGGTCCAAGGAATACATTGAACCTGCAGTGGTGTATCGGAAACTAATACTGGTCTCACAGGGAATGCTCAAAGCACCGACTGTAAGAAGAGTCTCTATTCTTGTACTTAAGGCGGCATTGGGCCTTTTGTATTTAATTCCGATGTAATTTCAGTGTTTCATCGTCAATGTGTATGTCCAAGGAATACATTGAACCTGCAGTGGTGTATCGGAAACTAATACTGGTCTCAATGGGAATGCTCAAACGACCGACTGTAAGTAGAGTCTGTATTCTTGTACTTAATGCTACATTGTGCCTTTTGTATTTAATTCCGATGCGATTTCTGTGTTTCATCGTCAATGTGAAGGTCCAAGGAATACATTGAACCTGCAGTACTGTATCGGAAACTAATACTGGTCTCACAGGGAATGCTCACAGCACCGACTGTAAGAAGAGTGACTATTCTTGTACTTAAGGTGGCATTGTGCAGTTTGTATTTAATTCCGATGCCATTTCTGTGTATCATCGTCGATGTGTATGTCCAAGGAATACATTGAATCTGCAGTGGTGTATCGGATACTAATACTGGTCTTACAGGGAACGCTCCAAGCACAGACTGTAAGAATAGTCTCTATTCTTGTACTTAAACCGGCATTGTGCCTTTTGTATTTAATTCCGATGCGATTCCGGTGTTTCATCGTCAATGTGAAGGTCCAAGGAATACATTGAACCTGCAGTGGCGTACCGGAAACTAATACAGGTCGCACAGGTAAGGATCAAAACACAGACTTTAAGAAGTCTCACTCTTCTTGCACTTATGGCGGCATTGTGGCTTTTGTATTTAATTCCGATGTAATTACAGTGTTTCATCGTCAATGTGTATGTTCAAGGTATACATCGAATCTGCAGTGGTGTATCGGATACTAATACTGGTCTCACAGGGAATGCTCAAAGCACAGACTGTAAGAAGAGTCCCTAGTCTTGTACTTAAGGCGGCATTGTGCCTTTTGTATTTAATTCCGATGTGATTTCTGTGTTTCATCGTCAATGTGAAGGTCCAAGGAATACATTGAACCAGCAGTGGTGTATCGGAAACTAATACTAGTCTCACAATGAATGCTCAAACACTGTCTGCAAGAAGAGTGTCTATTCTTGTAGTTAAGGCGGCATTGTGCCTTTTGTATTTAATTCCGTTGCCATATCTGTGTTTCATCGTCAATGTGAAGGTCCAAGGAATGCACTGAACCTGCAGTGGTGTATCGCAAACTAATACTGGTCTCACAGGGAATGCTCAAAGCACCGACTGTAAGTAGAGTCTGTATTATTGTACTTACGGCGGCATTGTGCCTTTTGTGTTTAATAAGAATGCGATTTCTGTGTTTCATCGTCAATGTGAAAGTCCAAGGAATACATTGATCTTGCAGTGGTGTATGGGAAACTAATACTGGTCTCACAGGGAATGCTCAAAGCACTGACTGTAAGAAGAGTGACTATTCCTGCACTTAATGCGGCATTGTGCCTTTTGTATTTAATTCCGATGCCATTTCTTTGCATCATCGTCAATGTGAAGGTCTAAGGAGTACACTGAACCTTCAGGGGTGTATCGGAATCTAATACTGGTCTCACAGGGAATGCTCAAAGCACAGACTGTAAGAAGAGTCTCTGTTCTTGTACTTAAGGCGGCATTGTGCCATTTGTATTTAATTCCGATGCGATTTCTGTATTTCATCGTCAATTTGAAGGTCCAAGGAATACATTTAACCTGCAGTGGCGTATCGAAAACTGATACAGGTCGCACAGGAAAGGATCAAATCACAGACTCTAAGAAGTCTCACTGTTCTTGCACTTATGGCGGCATTGTGCCTTTTGTATTTAATTCCGATGTAATTTTAGTGTTTCATCGTCAATGTGTATGTCGAAGGAATACATTGAACCTGCAGTGGTGTATCGGAAACTAATACTGGTCTCACAGGGAATGCTCATAGCACCGACAGTAAGAAGAGTCCCTATTCTTGTACTTAAAGCGGCATTGTGGCTTTTGTATTCAATTCCGATGCAATTTCTGTGTTTCATTGTCAATGTGAAGGTCCAAGGAATACATTGAACCTGCTGTGGTGTATCGGAAACTAATGCTGGTTTTACAGGGAATGCTCAAAACACCGACAGTAAGAAGAATCTCTATTCTTGTACTTAAGGCTATATTGTTCCTTTTGTATTTAATTCCGATGTAATTTCAGTGTTTCATCGTCAATGTGTATGTCCAAGGAATACATTGAATCTCCAGTGGTGAATCGGATACTAATACTGGTCTCACAGGAATGCTCAAAGCACACTCTGTATGAAGCGTCTCTATTCTTGTACTTAAGGCGTCATTGAGCCTTTTGTATTTAATTCCAACGCGATTTCTGTGTTTCATCGTCAATGTGAAAGTCCAAGGAATACATTGAACATGCAGTGGTGTATCGGAAACTAATACTGGTCTCACAGGGAATGCTCAAAGCACCGACAGTAAGTGGAGTCTCTATTCTTGTACTTAAGGTGGCATTGTTCCTTTTGTATTTAATTCCGATGTAATTGCAGTGTTTCATCGTCAATGTGTTGTTCCAAGGAATACATTGAATCTGCAGTGATGTATCGGAAACTAATACTGGTCTCACAGGGAATGATCAAAGCACCGACTGTAAGAAGAATCTCTATTCTTGTACTTAAGGCGGTATTGTGCCTTTTGTATTTAATTCCGATGCTATTTCTGTGTATAATCGTCAATGTGAAGGTCCAAGGAATACATTGAACCTGCAGTGGTGTATCGGAAACTAATACTGGTCTCACATAGAATACTCGACGCACCAGCTGTGAGAAGAGTCTCTATTCTTGTACTTAAGGCGGCATTGAGCCTTTTGTATTTAATTCCGATGCGATTTCTGTGTGTAATCGTCAATGTGAAGGTCCAAGGAATACATTGAACCTGCATTGGCGTATCGGAAACTAATACGGGTCGCACACTAAAGGATCAAAACATAATCTCTAAGAAGTCTCAGCCTTCTTGCACTTATGGCGGCATTGGGCCTTTTGTATTTAAATCCGATGTAATTTCAGATTTTCATCGTCCATGTGTATGTCCAAGGAATACATCGGAAACTAATACTGCTCGCACAGGGAATACTCGAAGCACCGACTGTAAGAGAGTCTCTATTCTTGTACTTAAGGACGCATTGTGCCTTTGGCATTTAATTCCGATGCGATTTCTGTGTTTCATCATCAATGTGAAGGTCCAAGGAATACATTGAACCTGCAGTGGTATATCGGAAACTAATACTGGTCTCACAGGAAAGGATCATAGCACAGACTCTAAGAAATCTCACTCTGCTTGTACTTAAGGCGTCATTGTGCCCTTTGTATTTAATTCCGATGTAATTTCAGTGTTTCATCGTCAATGTGCATTACCAAGGAATACATTGAACCTGCAGTGGTGTATCGGAAACTAATACTGGTCTCACAGGGAATTGTCAAAGCACCGACTGTAAGAAGAGTCTCTATTCTTGTACTTAAGGCGGCATTGTGCATTTTGTATTTAATTCCGATGCGATTTATGTGTATAATCGTCAATGTGAAGGTCCAAAGAATACATTGAACCTGCAGTGGTGTATCGGAAACTAATACTGGTCTCACAGGGAATGCTCAAAGCACCGACTGTAAGAAGAGTCTCTATTCTTGAACTTAAGGCGGCATTGTGCCATTGGTATTTAATTCCGATGCGATTTATGTGTTTCTTCGTCAATGTGAAGGTCCAAGGAATACATTGAACCTGCAGTGGTATATCGGAAACCATTACTGGTCTCACAGGAAAGGATCAAATCACAGACTCTAAGAAGTCTCACTGTTCTTGCACTTATGGCGGCATTGTGTCTTTGTATTTAATTCCGATGTAATTTCAGTGTTTCATCGTCAATCTGTATGTCCAAGCAATACATTGAACCTGCAGTGGTGTATCGGAAACTAATACTGGTCTCACAGGGAATGCTCAAAGCACCGACTGTAAGAAGAGTCTCTATTCTTGTACTTAAGGCGGCATTGTGCTTTTTGTATATAATTACGATGCAATTTCTGTGTGTCATCGTCAATGTGAAAGTCCAAGGAATACATTGAACCTCCAGTGGTGTATCGGAAACTAATACTGGTCTCACAGGGATTGCTCAAAGCACCGACTGTAAGAAGAGTCTCTATTCTTGTACTTAAGGCGGCATTGTGCCTTTTGTATTTAATTCCGATGCGATTTCTGAGTTTAATCGTCAATGTGAAGGTCCAAGGAATACATTGAACCTGCAGTGGTGTTTCGGAAACTAATACTGGTCTCACAGGGAATGCTCAAAGCACCGACTGTAAGTAGAGTCTGTATTCTTGTACTTAAGGCGGCATTGTGCCTTTTGTGTTTAATTCCGATGCGATTTCTGTGTTTCATCGTCAATGTGAAAGTCCAAGGAATACATTGAACTTGCAGTGATGTATCGGAAACTAATACTGGTCTCACAGGGAATGCTCAAAGCACTGACTGTAAGAAGAGTGTCTATTCCTGTACTTAATGCGGCATTGTGCCTTATGTATTTAATTCCGATGCCATTTCTGTGTTTCATCGTCAATGTGAAGGTCCAAGGAATGCACTGAACCTGCAGTGGTGTATCGCAAACTAATACTGGTCTCACAGGGAATGCTCAAAGCACCGACTGTAAGTAGAGTCTGTATTATGGTACTTACGGCGGCATTGTGCCTTTTGTGTTTAATAAGAATGCGATTTCTGTGTTTCATCGTCAATGTGAAAGTCCAAGGAATACATTGAACTTGCAGTGGTGTATGGGAAACTAATACTGGTCTCACAGGGAATGCTCAAAGCACTGACTGTAAGAAGAGTGACTATTCCTGTACTTAATGCGGCATTGTGCCTTTTGTATTTAATTCCGATGCCATTTCTTTGCATCATCGTCAATGTGAAGGTCTAAGGAGTACACTGAACCTTCAGGGGTGTATCGGAATCTAATACTGGTCTCACAGGGAATGCTCAAAGCACAGACTGTAAGAAGAGTCTCTGTTCTTGTACTTAAGGCGGCATTGTGCCATTTGTATTTAATTCCGATGCGATTTCTGTATTTCATCGTCAATTTGAAGGTCCAAGGAATACATTTAACCTGCAGTGGCGTATCGAAAACTGATACAGGTCGCACAGGAAAGGATCAAATCACAGACTCTAAGAAGTCTCACTGTTCTTGCACTTATGGCGGCATTGTGCCTTTTGTATTTAATTCCGATGTAATTTTAGTGTTTCATCATCAATGTGTATGTCGAAGGAATACATTGAACCTGCAGTGGTGTATCGGAAACTAATACTGGTCTCACAGGGAATGCTCATAGCACCGACAGTAAGAAGAGTCCCTATTCTTGTACTTAAAGCGGCATTGTGGCTTTTGTATTCAATTCCGATGCAATTTCTGTGTTTCATTGTCAATGTGAAGGTCCAAGGAATACATTGAACCTGCTGTGGTGTATCGGAAACTAATGCTGGTTTTACAGGGAATGCTCAAAACACCGACAGTAAGAAGAATCTCTATTCTTGTACTTAAGGCTATATTGTTCCTTTTGTATTTAATTCCGATGTAATTTCAGTGTTTCTTCGTCAATGTGTATGTCCAAGGAATACATTGAATCTCCAGTGGTGAATCGGATACTAATACTGGTCTCACAGGAATGCTCAAAGCACAGACTGTATGAAGCGTCTCTATTCTTGTACTTAAGGCGTCATTGAGCCTTTTGTATTTAATTCCAATGCGATTTCTGTGTTTCATCGTCAATGTGAAAGTCCAAGGAATACATTGAACATGCAGTGGTGTATCGGAAACTAATACTGGTCTCACAGGGAATGCTCAAAGCACCGACAGTAAGTGGAGTCTCTATTCTTGTACTTAAGGTGGCATTGTTCCTTTTGTATTTAATTCCGATGTAATTGCAGTGTTTCATCGTCAATGTGTATGTCCAAGGAATACATTGAATCTGCAGTGATGTATCGGAAACTAATACTGGTCTCACAGGGAATGATCAAAACACCGACTGTAAGAAGAATCTCTATTCTTGTACTTAAGGCGGTATTGTGCCTTTTGTATTTAATTCCGATGATATTTCTGTGTATAATCGTCAATGTGAAGGTCCAAGGAATACATTGAACCTGCAGTGGTGTATCGGAAACTAATACTGGTCTCACATAGAATACTCGACGCACCAGCTGTGAGAAGAGTCTCTATTCTTGTACTTAAGGCGGCATTGAGCCTTTTGTATTTAATTCCGATGCGATTTCTGTGTGTAATCGTCAATGTGAAGGTCAAAGGAATACATTGAACCTGCATTGGCGTATCGGAAACTAATACGGGTCGCACATTAAAGGATCAAAACATAATCTCTAAGAAGTCTCAGTCTTCTTGCACTTATGGCGGCATTGGGCATTTTGTATTTAAATCCGATGTAATTTCAGTTTTTCATCGTCCATGTGTATGTCCAAGGAATACATCGGAAACTAATACTGCTCGCACAGGGAATACTCGAAGCACCGACTGTAAGAGAGTCTCTATTCTTGTACTTAAGGACGCATTGTGCCTTTGGTATTTAATTCCGATGCGATTTCTGTGTTTCATCATCAATGTGAAGGTCCAAGGAATACATTGAACCTGCAGTGGTATATCGGAAACTAATACTGGTCTCACAGGAAAGGATCATAGCACAGACTCTAAGAAATCTCACTCTGCTTGTACTTAAGGCGTCATTGTGCCCTTTGTATTTAATTCCGATGTAATTTCAGTGTTTCATCGTCAATGTGCATTACCAAGGAATACATTGAACCTGCAGTGGTGTATCGGAAACTAATACTGGTCTCACAGGGAATTGTCAAACCACCGACTGTAAGAAGAGTCTCTATTCTTGTACTTAAGGCGGCATTGTGCATTTTGTATTTAATTCCGATGCGATTTATGTGTATAATCGTCAATGTGAAGGTCCAAAGAATACATTGAACCTGCAGTGGTGTATCGGAAACTAATACTGGTCTCACAGGGAATGCTCAAAGCACCGACTGTAAGAAGAGTCTCTATTCTTGAACTTAAGGCGGCATTGTGCCATTGGTATTTAATTCCGATGCGATTTATGTGTTTCTTCGTCAATGTGAAGGTCCAAGGAATACATTGAACCTGCAGTGGTATATCGGAAACCATTACTGGTCTCACAGGAAAGGATCAAATCACAGACTCTAAGAAGTCTCACTGTTCTTGCACTTATGGCGGCATTGTGTCTTTGTATTTAATTCCGATGTAATTTCAGTGTTTCATCGTCAATCTGTATGTCCAAGCAATACATTGAACCTGCAGTGGTGTATCGGAAACTAATACTGGTCTCACAGGGAATGCTCAAAGCACCGACTGTAAGAAGAGTCTCTATTCTTGTACTTAAGGCGGCATTGTGCCTTTTGTATATAATTACGATGCAATTTCTGTGCGTCATCGTCAATGTGAAAGTCCAAGGAATACATTGAACCTCCAGTGGTGTATCGGAAACTAATACAGGTCTCACAGGGATTGCTCAAAGCACCGACTGTAAGAAGAGTCTCTATTCTTGTACTTAAGGCGGCATTGTGCCTTTTGTATTTAATTCCGATGCGATTTCTGAGTTTAATCGTCAATGTGAAGGTCCAAGGAATACATTGAACCTGCAGTGGTGTTTCGGAAACTAATACTGGTCTCACAGGGAATGCTCAAAGCACCGACTGTAAGTAGAGTCTGTATTCTTGTACTTAAGGCGGCATTGTGCCTTTTGTGTTTAATTCCGATGCGATTTCTGTGTTTCATCGTCAATGTGAAAGTCCAAGGAATACATTGAACTTGCAGTGATGTATCGGAAACTAATACTGGTCTCACAGGGAATGCTCAAAGCACTGACTGTAAGAAGAGTGTCTATTCCTGTACTTAATGCGGCATTGTGCCTTATGTATTTAATTCCGATGCCATTTCTGTGTTTCATCGTCAATGTGAAGGTCCAAGGAATACACTGAACCTGCAGTGGTGTATCGGAAACAAATACTGGTCTCACAGGAAATGCTCAAAGCACCGACTGTAAGAAGAGTCTCTATTCTTGTACTTAAGGCGGCATTATTCTTTTTGTATTTAATTCCGATGCGATTTCTGTGATTAATCGTCAATGTGAAGGTCCAAGGAATACATTGAACCTGCAGAGGTGTATCGGAAACTAATACTGGTCTCACAGGGAATGCTCAAAGCACCGACTGAAAGAAGAGTCTCTGATCTTGTACTTAAGGCAGCATTGTGCCTTTTGTATTTAATTCCGATGCGATTTCTGTGTTTCATCGTCAATTTGAAGGTCCAGTGAATACATTTAACTTGCAGTGGCGTATCGAAAAATAATACGGGTCGCACAGGAAAGGATCAAATCACAGACTCTAAGAAGTCTCACTGTTCTTGCATTTATGGCGGCATTGTGGCTTTTGTATTTAATTCCGATGAAATTTCTGTGTTTCATCGTCAATGTGAAGGTGGAAGGAATACATTGAACCTGCTGTGGTGTATCTGAAACTAATACTGGTCTTACAGGGAATGCCCAAAGCACCGACTGTTAGAAGAGTCTCTATTCTTGTACTTAAGGCATCATTGTGCCTTTTGTATTTAATTCCGATGGAATTTCAGTGTTTCATCGTCAATGTGAATGTCCAAGGAATACATTGAATCTCCAGTGGTGTTTCGGAAACTAATACTTGTCTCACAGGGAAAGCTCAAAGCACCGACCGTAAGATGAGTCTCTTTTCTTGCACTTAAGGCGGCATTGTGCCTTTTGTATTTGATTCCGATGCGATTTCTGTGCATCATCGTCAATGTGAAGATCCTAGGAATACATTGAACGAGCAGTGGTGTATCGGAAACTAATACTGGTCTCACAGGGAATGCTCAAAGCACCGACTGTAAGAAGAGTGTCTATTCTTGTGCTTAAGGCGGCATTGTGCCCTTTGTATTTAATTCCGATGCCATGTCTGTGTTTCATTGTCGATGTGAAAGTCCAAGGAATACACTGAACCTGCAGTGGCGAATCGGAAACTAATACTGGTCTCACAGGGAATGCTCAAAGCACCGACTGTAAGAAGAGTCTCTATTCTTGTACTTAAGGTGGCATTGTGCCTTTTGTATTTTATTCCGATGCGATTTCTGTGTATAATCGTCAATGTGAAGGTCCAAAGAATACATTGAACCTGCAGTGGTGTATGGGAAACTAATACTTGTCTCACAGGCAATGCTCGAAGCACCGACTGTAAGAAGAATCTCTATTCTTGAACGTAAGGCGTTATTGTGCCATTGGTATTTAATTCCGATGCGATTTATGTGTTTCTTTGTCAATGTGAAGGTCCAAGGAATACATTGAACCTGTAGTGGTATATCGGAAACCAATACAGGTCTCACAGGAAAGGATCAAAACACAGACTCTAAGAAGTCTCACTCTGCTTGTACTTAAGGCGTCATTGTGCCCTTTGTATTTAATTCCGATGCAATTTCAGTGTTTCATCGTCAATGTGTATGTCCACGGAATACATTGAACCTGCAGTATTGTATCGGAAAATAATACTGGTCTCACAGGGAACGCCCAAAGCACAGACTGTAAGAATAGTCTCTATTCTTGTACTTGAAACGGCATTGTGCCTTATGTATTTAATTCCAATGCGATTTCTGTGTTTCATCGTCAATTTGAAGGTCCAAGGAATACATTGAACCTGCAGTGGTGTATCGGAAACTAATACTGGTCTCACAGGCAATGCTCGAAGCACCGACTGTAAGAAGAATCTCTATTCTTGAACGTAAGGCGTTATTGTGCCATTGGTATTTAATTCCGATGCGATTTATGTGTTTCTTTGTCAATGTGAAGGTCCAAGGAATACATTGAACCTGTAGTGGTATATCGGAAACCAATACAGGTCTCACAGGAAAGGATCAAAACACAGACTCTAAGAAGTCTCACTCTGCTTGTACTTAAGGCGTCATTGTGCCCTTTGTATTTAATTCCGATGCAATTTCAGTGTTTCATCGTCAATGTGTATGTCCACGGAATACATTGAACCTGCAGTATTGTATCGGAAAATAATACTGGTCTCACAGGGAACGCCCAAAGCACAGACTGTAAGAATAGTCTCTATTCTTGTACTTGAAACGGCATTGTGCCTTATGTATTTAATTCCAATGCGATTTCTGTGTTTCATCGTCAATTTGAAGGTCCAAGGAATACATTGAACCTGCAGTGGTGTATCGGAAACTAATACTGGTCTCACAGGGAATGCTCAGAGCACCGACTGTAAGTAGAGTCTGTATTCTTGTACTTAAGGCGGCATTGTGCCTTTTGTGTTTAATTCCGATGCGATTTCTGTGTTTCTTCGTCAATGTGAACGTCCAAGGAATACATTGAAGTTGCAGTGGTGTATCGGAAACTAATACTGGTCTCACAGGGAATGCTCAAAGCACTGACTGTAAGAAGAGTGTCTATTCCTGTACTTAATGTGGCATTGTGCCTTTTGTATTTACATCCGATGCCATTTCTGTGTTTCATCGTCAATGTGAAGGTCCAAGAAATACACTGAACCTGCAGAGGTGTATCGGAAACTAATACTGGTCTCACAGGGAATGCTCAAAGCACCGACTGTAAGAAGAGTCTCTATTCTTGTACTTAAGGCGGCATTGTGCCTTTTGTATAAATTTCCGATGTGATTTCTGTGTTTAATCGACAATGTGAAGGTCCAAGGAATACATTGAACCTGCAGTGGTGTATCGGAAACTAATACGGGTCGCACAGGAAAGGATCAAATCACAGACTCTAAGAAATCTCACTCTTCATGCACTTATGGCGGCATTGTGCCTTTTGTATTTAATTTCAATGTAATTTTAGTGTATCATAGTGAATGTGTATGTCCAAGGAATACATTGAACCTGCAGTGGTGTATCGGAAACTAATACTGGTCTCACAGGGAATACTCGAAACACCGACTGTGTGAAGAGACTATATTCTTGTACTTAGGGCGGCATTGTGCCTTTTGTATCTAATTCCGATGCGATTTCTGTGTTTCATCGTCAATGTGAGGATCCAAGGAATGCATTGAACCTGCAGTGGCGTATCGGAAACTAATACGGGTCGCACAGGGAGAATCAAAACACAGACTCTAAGAAGTCGCACTCTTCTTGCACTTATGGCGGCATTGGGCCTTTTGTATTTAATTCCGATGTAATTTCAGTGTTTCGTCGTCAATGTGTATGTCCAAGGAATACATTGAAACTGCAGTGGTGTATCGGAAACTAATACTGCTCTCCTAGGAAAGGATCAAATCGCAGACTCTAAGAAATCTCACTCTGCTTGTACTTAAGGCGTCATTGTGCCCTTTGTATTTAATTCCGATGTAATTTTAGTGTTTCATCGTCAATGTGTAGTTCCAAGGAATACATTGAACTTGCAGTGGTGTATCGGAAATTAATACTGGTCTCACAGGGAATGCTCAAAGCACCGACAGTAAGAAGAGTCTCTATTCTTGTACTTAAGGCGGCATTGTTCCTTTTGTATTTAATTCCGATGTAATTTCAGTGTTTCATCGTCAATGTGTATGTCCAAGGAATACATTGAATCTGCAGTGGTGTATCGGATACTAATACTGGTCTCACAGGGAGTGCTGAAAGCACAGACTGTAAGAAGAGTCTCTATTCTTGTACATAAGGCGGCATTGTGCCTTTTGTGTTTAATTCCAATGCGATTTCTGTGTTTCATCGTCAATGTGAAGTTCCAAGGAATACATTGAACCTGCAGTGGTGTATCGGAAACTAATACTTGTCTCACAGGGAATGCTCAAATTCACCGACTGTGAGTAGAGTCTGTATTCTTGTACTTAAGGCGGCATTGTGCCTTTTGTATTTAATTCCGATGCGATTTCTGTGCTTCATTATCAATGTGAAGGTCCAAGGAATACATTGAACCAGCAGTGGTGTATCGGAAACTAATACTGGTCTCACAGGGAATGCTCAAAGCACCGACTATAAAAAGAGTGTCTATTCTTGTACTTAAGGCGGCTTTGTTCCCTTTGTATTTAATTCCGATTCCATTTCTGTGTTTCATCGTCGATGTGAAAGTCCAGGGAATACACTGAACCTGCAGTGGTTTATCGGAAACTAATACTGGTCTCACAGGGAATGCTCAAACCACCGACTGTAAGAAGAGTCTCTATGCTTATACTTAAGGCGGCATTGTGCCTTTTGTATTTAATTCCGATGCGATTTCTGTGTATAATCGTCAATGTGAAGGTCCAAAGAATACATTGAACCTGCAGTGGTGTATCGGAAACTAACACTGGTCTCACAGGGAATGCTCAAAGCACCGACTGTAAGAAGAGTCTCTATTCTTGTACTTAAGGCATCATTGTGCCTTTTCTATTTAATTCCGATGTAATTTCAGTGTTTCATCGTCAATGTGAATGTCCGAGGAATACATTGAACCTCCAGTGGTGTTTCGGAAACAAATATTGGTCTCACAGGCAATATTCAAAAGCACCGACTGTAAGAAGAGTGTCTATTCTTGTGCTTAAGGCGGCATTGTGCCCTTTGTATTTAATTCCGATGCAATGTCTGTGATTCATCGTCGATGTGAAAGTCCAAGGAATACACTGAACCTGCAGTGGCGAATCGGAAACTAATACTGGTCTCACAGGGAATGCTCAAAGCACCGACTGTAAGAAGAGTCCCTATTCTTGTACTTAAGATGGCATTGTGCCTTTTGTATTTAATTCCGATGCGATTTCTGTGTATAATCGTCAATGTGAAGGTCCAAAGAATACATTGAACCTGCAGTGGTGTATCGGAAACTAATACTGGTCTCACAGGGAATGCTCGAAGCACCGACTGTAAGAAGAGTCTCTATTCTTGACCTTAAGGCGGCATTGTGCCATTGGTACTTAATTCCGATGCGATTTATGTGTTTCTTTGTCAATGTGAATGTCCAAGGAATACATTGAACCTGTAGTGGTGTATCGGAAACTAATACTGGTCTCACAGGGAATGCTCAAAAGCACCGACTGTAAGAAGAGTCTCTATTCTTGTTCTTAAGGCGGCATTGTGCCTTTTGTATTTAATTCCGATGCGATTTATGAGTTTCTTCGTCAATGTGAAGGTCCAAGGAATACATTGAACCTGCAGTGGTATATCGGAAACCATTACTGGTCTCACAGGAAAGGATCAAAGCACAGACTCTAAGAAGTCTCACTGTTCATCCACTTATGGCGGCATTGTGCCTTTTGTATTTAATTCCGATGTAATTTTAGTGTTTCATCGTCAATGTGTATGTCGAAGGAATACATTGAACCTGCAGTGGCGTATCGGAAACTAATACTGGTACCACAGGGAATGCTCAAAGCACCGACAATAAGAAGAGTCTCTATTCTTTTACTTAAGGCAGCATTGTGGCTTTTGTATTTAATTCCGATGCAATTTTTGTGTTTCATCGTCAATGTGAGGATCCAAGGAATGCATTGAACCTGCAGTGGCGTATCGGAAACTAATACGGGTCGCACAGGGACAATCAAAACACAGACTCTAAGAAGTCGCACTCTTCTTGCACTTATGGCGGCATTGGGCCTTTTGTATTTAATTCCGATGTAATTTCAGTGTTTCGTCGTCAATGTGTATGTCCAAGGAATACATTGAACCTTCAGTGGTGTATCGGAAACTAATACTGGTCACACAGGGAATGCTCAAAGCACCGAGTGTTTATTCTTGTACTTAAGGCGGCATTGTGCCCTTTGTATTTAATTCCGATGCCATTTCTGTGTTTCATCGTCAATGTGAAGATCCAAGGAATACATTGAACCTCCAGTGGCGTATCGGAAACTAATACTGGTCTCACAGGGAATGCTCAAAGCACCGACCGTAAGAAGAGTCTCTATTCTTGTACTTAAGGCGGCATTGTGCCTTTTGTATTTAATTCCGATGCGATTTCTGTGTTTAATCGTCAATGTGAAGGTCCAAGGAATACATTGATCCTGCAGTGGCGTATCGGAAACTAGTACGGGTCGCACAGGAAAATATCAAAACACAGTCTCTAAGAAGTCTCACTCTTCTTGCACTTATGGCGGCATTGGGCCTTTTGTATTTAATTCCGATGTAATTTCAGTGTTTCGTCGTCAATGTGTATGTCAAAGGAATACATTGAACCTGCAGAGGTGTATCGGAAACTAATACTGGTCTCACAGGGAGTGCTCAAAGCACCGACAGTATGAGGAGCCTCTATTCTTGTACTTAAGGTGGCATGGTTCCTTTTGTATTTAATTCCGATGTAATTGCAGTGTTTCATCGTCAATGTGTATGTCCTAGGAATACATTGAATCTGCAGTGGTGTATCGGATACTAATACTGGACTCACAGGGTGCGCTCAAAGCACAGACTGTAAGAATAGTCTCTATTCTTGTACTTAAAGCGGCATTGTGCCTTATGTATTTAATTCCAATGCGATTTCTGTGTTTTATCGTCAATGTGAAGGTCCAAGGAATACTTTGGACCTGCAGTGGTGTATCGGAACCTAATACTGGTCTCACAGGGAATACTCGACGCACCGGCTGTGAGAAGAGTCTCTATTCTCGTACTTAAGGTGGCATTGAGCCTTTTGTATTTATTTCAGATGCCATTTCTGTGTTTCATCGACGATGTGTATTTCCTAGGAATACATTGAACCTAAAGTGGTGTACCGGATACTAATACTGGTCTCACAGGGAATGCTCAAAGCAGCGAATGCGAGAAGAGTCTCTATTCTTGTACTTAAGGCGACATTGTGCCTTTTTGTATTTAATTCCTTTGCGATTTCTGTGTGTAATCGTCAATGTGAAGGTCCAAGGAATACATTGAACCTGCATTAGCGTATCGGAAACTAATACGGGTCGCACAGGAAAGGATCAAAACATAGACTCTAAGAAGTCTCACTCTTCTTGCACTTATGGCGGCATTGGGCCTTTTGTATTTAATTCCGATGTAATTTCAGTTTTTCATCGTCAATGTGTATGTCCAAGGAATACATTGAAACTGCAGTGGTGTATCGGAAACTAATACTGCTCTCCTAGGAAAGGATCAAATCGCAGACTCTAAGAAATCTCACTCTGCTTGTACTTAAGGCGTCATTGTGCCCTTTGTATTTAATTCCGATGTAATTTTAGTGTTTCATCGTCAATGTGTATTTCCAAGGAATACATTGAACTTGCAGTGGTGTATCGGAAATTAATACTGGTCTCACAGGGAATGCTCAAAGCACCGACAGTAAGAAGAGTCTCTATTCTTGTACTTAAGGCGGCATTGTTCCTTTTGTATTTAATTCCGATGTAATTTCAGTGTTTCATCGTCAATGTGTATGTCCAAGGAATACATTGAATCTGCAGTGGTGTATCGGATACTAATACTGGTCTCACAGGGAGTGCTGAAAGCACAGACTGTAAGAAGAGTCTCTATTCTTGTACATAAGGCGGCATTGTGCCTTTTGTGTTAATTCCAATGCGATTTCTGTGTTTCATGGTCAATGTGAAGTTCCAAGGAATACATTGAACCTGCAGTGGTGTATCGGAAACTAATACTTGTCTCACAGGGAATGCTCAAATTCACCGACTGTGAGTAGAGTCTGTATTCTTGTACTTAAGGCGGCATTGTGCCTTTTGAATTTAATTCCGATGCGATTTCTGTGCTTCATTATCAATGTGAAGGTCCAAGGAATACATTGAACCAGCAGTGGTGTATCGGAAACTAATACTGGTCTCACAGGGAATGCTCAAAGCACCGACTATAAAAAGAGTGTCTATTCTTGTACTTAAGGCGGCATTGTTCCCTTTGTATTTAATTCCGATTCCATTTCTGTGTTTCATCGTCGATGTGAAAGTCCAGGGAATACAGTGAACCTGCAGTGGTTTATCGGAAACTAATACTGGTCTCACAGGGAATGCTCAAACCACCGACTGTAAGAAGAGTCTCTATGCTTATACTTAAGGCGGCATTGTGCCTTTTGTATTTAATTCCGATGCGATTTCTGTGTATAATCGTCAATGTGAAGGACCAAAGAATACATTGAACCTGCAGTGGTTTATCGGAAACTAACACTGGTCTCACAGGGAATGCTCAAAGCACCGACTGTAAGAAGAGTCTCTATTCTTGTACTTAAGGCATCATTGTGCCTTTTCTATTTAATTCCGATGTAATTTCAGTGTTTCATCGTCAATGTGAATGTCCGAGGAATCCATTGAACCTCCAGTGGTGTTTCGGAAACTAATACTGGTCTCACAGGCAATATTCAAAAGCACCGACTGTAAGAAGAGTGTCTATTCTTGTGCTTAAGGCGGCATTGTGCCCTTTGTATTTAATTCCGTTGCCATGTCTGTGATTCATCGTCGATGTGAAAGTCCAAGGAATACACTGAACCTGCAGTGGCGAATCGGAAACTAATACTGGTCTCACAGGGAATGCTCAAAGCACCGACTGTAAGAAGAGTCCCTATTCTTGTACTTAAGATGGCATTGTGCCTTTTGTATTTAATTCCGATGCGATTTCTGTGTATAATTGTCAATGTGAAGGTCCAAAGAATACATTGAACCTGCAGTGGTGTATCGGAAACTAATACTGGTCTCACAGGGAATGCTCGAAGCACCGACTGTAAGAAGAGTATCTATTCCTGACCTTAAGGCGGCATTGTGCCATTGGTACTTAATTCCGATGCGATTTATGTGTTTCTTTGTCAATGTGAATGTCCAAGGAATACATTGAACCTGTAGTGGTGTATCGGAAACTAATACTGGTCTCACAGGGAATGCTCAAAGCACCGACTGTAAGAAGAGTCTCTATTCTTGTTCTTAAGGCGGCATTGCGCCTTTTGTATTTAATTCCGATGCGATTTATGAGTTTCTTCGTCAATGTGAAGGTCCAAAGAATACATTGAACCTGCAGTGGTATATCGGAAACCATTACTGGTCTCACAGGAAAGGATCAAAGCACAGACTCTAAGAAGTCTCACTGTTCATGCACTTATGGCGGCATTGTGCCTTTTGTATTTAATTCCGATGTAATTTTAGTGTTTCATCGTCAATGTGTATGTCGAAGGAATACATTGAACCTGCAGTGGCGTATCGGAAACTAATACTGGTCCCACAGGGAATGCTCAAAGCACCGACAGTAAGAAGAGTCTCTATTCTTTTACTTAAGGCAGCATTGTGGCTTTTGTATTTAATTCCGATGCAATTTTTGTGTTTCATCGTCAATGTGAAGGTCCAAGGAATACATTGAACCTCCAGTGGTGTATCGGAAACTAATACTGGTCTTACAGGGAATGCTCAAAGCACCGACTGTAAGAAGAGTCTCTGTTCTTGTACTTAAGGCATCATTGTGCCTTTTCTATTCAATTCCGATGTAATTTCAGTGTTTCATCGTCAATGTGAATGTCCAAGGAATACATTGAACCTCCAGTGATGTTTCCTAAACTAACACTGGTCTCACAGGGAATATTCAAAAGCACCGACTGTAAGAAGAGTGTCTATTCTTGTGCTTAAGGCGGCATTGTGCCCTTTGTATTTAATTCCGATGACATGTCTGTGATTCATCGTCGATGTGAAAGTCCAAGGAATACACTGAACCTGCAGTGGCGAATCGGAAACTAATACTGGTCTCACAGGGAATGCTCAAAGCACTGACTGTTAGAAGAGTCCCTATTCTTGTACTTAAGATGGCATTGTGCCTTTTGTATTTAATTCCGATGCGATTTCTGTGTATAATCGTCAATGAGAAGGTCCAAAGAATACATTGAACCTGCAGTGGTGTATCGGAAACTAATACTGGTCTCACAGGGAATGCTCGAAGCACCGACTGTAAGAAGAGTCTCTATTCTTGACCTTAAGGCGGCATTGTGCCATTGGTACTTAATTCCGATGCGATTTATGTAATTCTTTGTCAATGTGAAGGTCCAAGGAGTACATTGAACCTGTAGTGGTGTATCGGAAACTAATACTGGTCTCACAGGGAATGCTCAAAGCACCGACTGTAAGAAGAGTCTCTATTCTTGTTCTTAAGGCTGCATTGTGCCTTTTGTATTTAATTCCGAAGTGATTTCTGTGTTTAATCATCAATGTGAAGGTCCAAGGAATACATTGAACCTGCAGTGGTGTATCGGAAACTAATACTGCTCTCACAGGGAATGCTCAAAGCACCGACTGTAGGAAGAGCCTCTATTCTTGTACTTAAGGCGGTATTGTGCCTTTTGTATTTAATTCCGATGCGATTTCTGTGTATCATCGTCAATTTGAAGGTCCAAGGAATACATTGAACCTGCTGTGGTGTATCGGAAACTAATTCTGGTCTCACAGGGAATGCTCAAAGCACCGACAGTAAGAAGAGTCTCAATTCTTGTACTTAAAGCGGCATTGTGGCTTTTGTATTTAATTCCGATGCGATTTCTGTGTTTCATCGTCAATGAGAAGGTCCAAGGAATACATTGAACCTGCTGTGGTGTATCGGAAACTAATGCTGGTCTTACAGGTAATGCTCAAAACACCGACAGTAAGAAGAGTCTCTATTCTTGTACATAAGGCGATATTGTTCCTTTTGTATTTAATTCCGATGTAATTTTAGTGTTTCATCGTCAATGTGTATGTACAAGGAATACATTGAACCTGCAGTGGTGTATCAGATACTAATATTGGTCTCACAGGGAATGCTCAAAACACCGACTGTAAGAAGATTCTCTATTCTTGTACTTAAGGCGGCATTGTGAATTTGTATTTAATTCAGATGCGATTTCTGTGTTTCATCGTCAATGTGAAGGTCCAAGGAATACATTGAACCTGCAGTGGCGTATCGGAAACTAATACGGGTCGCACAGGAAAGGATCAAAACACAGACTTTAAGAAGTCTCACTCTTCTTGCACTTATGGCGGCAATGAGCCTTTTGTATTTAATTCCGATGTAATTTCAGTGTTTCATCGTCAATGTGTATGTCCAAGGAATACATTGAATCTGCAGTTGTGAATCGGATACTAATACTGGTCTCACAGGAATGCTCAAAGCACAGACTATAAGAAGAGTCTCTATTCTTGTACTTAAGGCGGCATTGAGCCTTTTGTATTTAATTCCAATGCGATTTCTGTGTTTCATCGTCAATGTGAAAGTCCAAGGAATACATTGAACATGCAGTGGTGTAACGGAAACTAATACTGGTCTCTCAGGGAATGCTCAAAGCACCGACAGTAAGAGGAGTCCCTATTCTTGTAGTTAAGGTGGCATTTTTCCTTTTGTATTTAACTCCGATGTAATTGCAGTGTTTCATCGTCAATGTGTTGTCCAAGGAATACATTGAATCTGCAGTGGTGTATCGGATACTAATACTGGTCTCACAGGGAACGCTCAAAGCACAGACTGTAAGAATAGTCTCTATTCTTGTACTTAAAGCGGCATTGTGCCTTATGTATTTAATTCCAATGCGATTTCTGTGTTTCATCGTCAATGTGAAGTTCCAAGGAATACTTTGGACCTGCAGTGGTGTATCGGAACCTAATACTGGTCTCACAGGGAATACTCGACCCACCGGCCGTGAGAGGGGTCTCTATTCTTGTACTTAAGGCGGCATTGTTCCTTTTGTATTTAATTTCGATGTAATTTCAGTGTTTCATCGTCAATTTGTATGTCCAAGGAATACATTGAATCTGCAGTGGTGTATCGGAAACTAATACTGGTCTCACAGGGAATGCTCAAAGCACCGACTGTAAGAAGAGTTTCTATTCTTGTACTTAAGGCGGCATTGTGCTTTTTGTATTTAATTCCGATGCGATTTCTGTGTATTATCGTCAATGTGAAGGTCCAAAGAATACATTGAACCTGCAGTGGTGTATCGGAAACTAATACTAGTCTCACAGGGAATGCTCAAAGCACCGACTGTAAGAAGAGTCTCTATTCTTGTACTTAAAGCGGCATTGTGGCTTTTGTATTTAATTCCGATGCGATTTCTGTGTTTCATCGTCAATGCGAAGGTCCAAGGAATACATTGAACCTGCTGTGGTGTATCGGAAGCTAATGCTGGTCTTACAGGGAATGCTCAAAACACCGACAGTAAGAAGAGTCTCTATTCTTGTGCATAAGGCGATATTGTTCCTTTTGTATTTAATTCCGATGTAATTTCAGTGTTTCATCGTCAATGTGTATGTACAAGGAATACATTGAACCTGCAGTGGTGTATCAGATACTAATATTGGTCTCACAGGGAATGCTCAAAACACCGACTGTAAGAAGTTTCTCTATTCTTGTACTTAAGGCGGCATTGTGAATTTGTATTTAATTCAGATGCGATTTCTGTGTTTCATCGTCAATGTGAAGGTCCAAGGAATACATTGAACCTGCAGTGGCGTATCGGAAACTAATACGGGTCGCACAGGAAAGGATCAAAACACAGACTTTAAGAAGTCTCACTCTTCTTGCACTTATGGCGGCAATGAGCCTTTTGTATTTAATTCCGATGTAATTTCAGTGTTTCATCGTCAATGTGTATGTCCAAGGAATACATTGAATCTGCAGTTGTGAATCGGATACTAATACTGGTCTCACAGGAATGCTCAAAGCACAGACTATAAGAAGAGTCTCTATTTTTAAACTTAAGGCGGCATTGAGCCTTTTGTATTTAATTCCAATGCGATTTCTGTGTTTCATCGTCAATGTGAAAGTCCAAGGAATACATTGAACATGCAGTGGTGTAACGGAAACTAATACTGGTCTCTCAGGGAATGCTCAAAGCACCGACAGTAAGAGGAGTCCCTATTCTTGTACTTAAGGTGGCATTTTTCCTTTTGTATTTAATTCCGATGTAATTGCAGTGTTTCATCGTCAATGTGTTGTGGAAGGAATACATTGAATCTGCAGTGGTGTATCGGATACTAATACTGGTCTCACAGGGAACGCTCAAAGCACAGACTGTAATAATAGTCTCTATTCTTGTACTTAAAGCGGCATTGTGCCTTATGTATTTAATTCCAATGCGATTTCTGTGTTTCATCGTCAATGTGAAGTTCCAAGGAATACTTTGGACCTGCAGTGGTGTATCGGAACCTAATACTGGTCTCACAGGGAATACTCGACGCACCGGCTGTGAGAGGGGTCTCTATTCTTGTACATAAGGCGGCATTGTTCCTTTTGTATTTAATTCCGATGTAATTTCAGTGTTTCATCGTCAATTTGTATGTCCAAGGAATACATTGAATCTGCAGTGGTGTATCGGAAACTAATACTGGTCTCACAGGGAATGCTCAAAGCACCGACTGTAAGAAGAGTTTCTATTCTTGTACTTAAGGCGGCATTGTGCTTTTTGTAATTAATTCCGATGCGATTTCTGTGTATTATCGTCAATGTGAAGGTCCAAAGAATACATTGAACCTGCAGTGGTGTATCGGAAACTAATACTGGTCTTACAGGGAATGCTCAAAGCACCGACTGTAAGAAGAGTCTCTGTTCTTGTACTTAAGGCATCATTGTGCCTTTTCTATTCAATTCCGATGTAATTTCAGTGTTTCATCGTCAATGTGAATGTCCAAGGAATACATTGAACCTCCAGTGATGTTTCCTAAACTAACACTGGTCTCACAGGGAATATTCAAAAGCACCGACTGTAAGAAGAGTGTCTATTCTTGTGCTTAAGGCGGCATTGTGCCCTTTGTATTTAATTCCGATGACATGTCTGTGATTCATCGTCGATGTGAAAGTCCAAGGAATACACTGAACCTGCAGTGGCGAATCGGAAAGTAATACTGGTCTCACAGGGAATGCTCAAAGCACTGACTGTTAGAAGAGTCCCTATTCTTGTACTTAAGATGGCATTGTGCCTTTTGTATTTAATTCCGATGCGATTTCTGTGTATAATCGTCAATGAGAAGGTCCAAAGAATACATTGAACCTGCAGTGGTGTATCGGAAACTAATACTGGTCTCACAGGGAATGCTCGAAGCACCGACTGTAAGAAGAGTCTCTATTCTTGACCTTAAGGCGGCATTGTGCCATTGGTACTTAATTCCGATGCGATTTATGTAATTCTTTGTCAATGTGAAGGTCCAAGGAGTACATTGAACCTGTAGTGGTGTATCGGAAACTAATACTGGTCTCACAGGGAATGCTCAAAGCACCGACTGTAAGAAGAGTCTCTATTCTTGTTCTTAAGGCTGCATTGTGCCTTTTGTATTTAATTCCGAAGTGATTTCTGTGTTTAATCATCAATGTGAAGGTCCAAGGAATACATTGAACCTGCAGTGGTGTATCGGAAACTAATACTGCTCTCACAGGGAATGCTCAAAGCACCGACTGTAGGAAGAGCCTCTATTCTTGTACTTAAGGCGGTATTGTGCCTTTTGTATTTAATTCCGATGCGATTTCTGTGTATCATCGTCAATTTGAAGGTCCAAGGAATACATTGAACCTGCTGTGGTGTATCGGAAACTAATTCTGGTCTCACAGGGAATGCTCAAAGCACCGACAGTAAGAAGAGTCTCAATTCTTGTACTTAAAGCGGCATTGTGGCTTTTGTATTTAATTCCGATGCGATTTCTGTGTTCCATCGTCAATGAGAAGGTCCAAGGAATACATTGAACCTGCTGTGGTGTATCGGAAACTAATGCTGGTCTTACAGGTAATGCTCAAAACACCGACAGTAAGAAGAGTCTCTATTCTTGTACATAAGGCGATATTGTTCCTTTTGTATTTAATTCCGATGTAATTTTAGTGTTTCATCGTCAATGTGTATGTACAAGGAATACATTGAACCTGCAGTGGTGTATCAGATACTAATATTGGTCTCACAGGGAATGCTCAAAACACCGACTGTAAGAAGATTCTCTATTCTTGTACTTAAGGCGGCATTGTGAATTTGTATTTAATTCAGATGCGATTTCTGTGTTTCATCGTCAATGTGAAGGTCCAAGGAATACATTGAACCTGCAGTGGCGTATCGGAAACTAATACGGGTCGCACAGGAAAGGATCAAAACACAGACTTTAAGAAGTCTCACTCTTCTTGCACTTATGGCGGCAATGAGCCTTTTGTATTTAATTCCGATGTAATTTCAGTGTTTCATCGTCAATGTGTATGTCCAAGGAATACATTGAATCTGCAGTTGTGAATCGGATACTAATACTGGTCTCACAGGAATGCTCAAAGCACAGACTATAAGAAGAGTCTCTATTCTTGTACTTAAGGCGGCATTGAGCCTTTTGTATTTAATTCCAATGCGATTTCTGTGTTTCATCGTCAATGTGAAAGTCCAAGGAATACATTGAACATGCAGTGGTGTAACGGAAACTAATACTGGTCTCTCAGGGAATGCTCAAAGCACCGACAGTAAGAGGAGTCCCTATTCTTGTAGTTAAGGTGGCATTTTTCCTTTTGTATTTAACTCCGATGTAATTGCAGTGTTTCATCGTCAATGTGTTGTCCAAGGAATACATTGAATCTGCAGTGGTGTATCGGATACTAATACTGGTCTCACAGGGAACGCTCAAAGCACAGACTGTAAGAATAGTCTCTATTCTTGTACTTAAAGCGGCATTGTACCTTATGTATTTAATTCCAATGCGATTTCTGTGTTTCATCGTCAATGTGAAGTTCCAAGGAATACTTTGGACCTGCAGTGGTGTATCGGAACCTAATACTGGTCTCACAGGGAATACTCGACCCACCGGCCGTGAGAGGGGTCTCTATTCTTGTACTTAAGGCGGCATTGTTCCTTTTGTATTTAATTTCGATGTAATTTCAGTGTTTCATCGTCAATTTGTATGTCCAAGGAATACATTGAATCTGCAGTGGTGTATCGGAAACTAATACTGGTCTCACAGGGAATGCTCAAAGCACCGACTGTAAGAAGAGTTTCTATTCTTGTACTTAAGGCGGCATTGTGCTTTTTGTATTTAATTCCGATGCGATTTCTGTGTATTATCGTCAATGTGAAGGTCCAAAGAATACATTGAACCTGCAGTGGTGTATCGGAAACTAATACTAGTCTCACAGGGAATGCTCAAAGCACCGACTGTAAGAAGAGTCTCTATTCTTGTACTTAAAGCGGCATTGTGGCTTTTGTATTTAATTCCGATGCGATTTCTGTGTTTCATCGTCAATGCGAAGGTCCAAGGAATACATTGAACCTGCTGTGGTGTATCGGAAACTAATGCTGGTCTTACAGGGAATGCTCAAAACACCGACAGTAAGAAGAGTCTCTATTCTTGTGCATAAGGCGATATTGTTCCTTTTGTATTTAATTCCGATGTAATTTCAGTGTTTCATCGTCAATGTGTATGTACAAGGAATACATTGAACCTGCAGTGGTGTATCAGATACTAATATTGGTCTCACAGGGAATGCTCAAAACACCGACTGTAAGAAGTTTCTCTATTCTTGTACTTAAGGCGGCATTGTGAATTTGTATTTAATTCAGATGCGATTTCTGTGTTTCATCGTCAATGTGAAGGTCCAAGGAATACATTGAACCTGCAGTGGCGTATCGGAAACTAATACGGGTCGCACAGGAAAGGATCAAAACACAGACTTTAAGAAGTCTCACTCTTCTTGCACTTATGGCGGCAATGAGCCTTTTGTATTTAATTCCGATGTAATTTCAGTGTTTCATCGTCAATGTGTATGTCCAAGGAATACATTGAATCTGCAGTTGTGAATCGGATACTAATACTGGTCTCACAGGAATGCTCAAAGCACAGACTATAAGAAGAGTCTCTATTTTTAAACTTAAGGCGGCATTGAGCCTTTTGTATTTAATTCCAATGCGATTTCTGTGTTTCATCGTCAATGTGAAAGTCCAAGGAATACATTGAACATGCAGTGGTGTAACGGAAACTAATACTGGTCTCTCAGGGAATGCTCAAAGCACCGACAGTAAGAGGAGTCCCTATTCTTGTACTTAAGGTGGCATTTATCCTTTTGTATTTAATTCCGATGTAATTGCAGTGTTTCATCGTCAATGTGTTGTGGAAGGAATACATTGAATCTGCAGTGGTGTATCGGATACTAATACTGGTCTCACAGGGAACGCTCAAAGCACAGACTGTAAGAATAGTCTCTATTCTTGTACTTAAAGCGGCATTGTGCCTTATGTATTTAATTCCAATGCGATTTCTGTGTTTCATCGTCAATGTGAAGTTCCAAGGAATACTTTGGACCTGCAGTGGTGTATCGGAACCTAATACTGGTCTCACAGGGAATACTCGACGCACCGGCTGTGAGAGGGGTCTCTATTCTTGTACATAAGGCGGCATTGTTCCTTTTGTATTTAATTCCGATGTAATTTCAGTGTTTCATCGTCAATTTGTATGTCCAAGGAATACATTGAATCTGCAGTGGTGTATCGGAAACTAATACTGGTCTCACAGGGAATGCTCAAAGCACCGACTGTAAGAAGAGTTTCTATTCTTGTACTTAAGGCGGCATTGTGCTTTTTGTAATTAATTCCGATGCGATTTCTGTGTATTATCGTCAATGTGAAGGTCCAAAGAATACATTGAACCTGCAGTGGTGTATCGGAAACTAATACTAGTCTCACAGGGAATGCTCAAAGCACCGACTGTGTGAAGCGTCTCTATTCTTGAACTTAAGGCGGCATTGTGCCTTTGGTATTTAATTCCGATTCGATTTATGTGTTTCTTCGTCAATGTGAAGGTCCAAGGAATACATTGAACCTGTAGTGGTATATCGGAAACCATTACTGGTCTCACAGGAAAGGATCAAAGCACAGACTCTAAGAAGTCTCACTGTTCTTGCGCTTATGGCGGCATTGTGCCTTTTGTATTTAATTCCGATGTAATTTCAGTGTTTCATCGTCAATCTGTATGTCCAAGGAATACATTGAACTTGCAGTGGTGTATCGGAAACTAATACTGGTCTCACAGGGAATGCTTAAAGCACCGACTGTAAGAAGAGTCTCTATTCTTGTACTTAAGGCGGCATTGTGCCTTTTGTATATAATTACGATGCAATTTCTGTGTGTCATCGTCAATGTGAAGGTCCAAGGAATACATTGAACCTGCAGTGGTGTATCGGAAACTAATACTGGTCTCATAGGGAATGCTCAAAGCACCGACTGTAAGTAGAGTCTGTATTCTTGTACTTAAGGCGGCATTGTGCCTTTTGTATTTAATTACGATGCGATTTCTGTGTTTAATCGTCAATGTGAAGTTCCAAGGAATACATTGAACCTGCAGTGGTGTATCGGAAACTAATACTGGTCTCACAGGGAATGCTCAAAGCACCGACTGTAAGTAGAGTCCGTATTCTTGTACTTTAGGCGGCATTGTGCCTTTTGTGTTTAATTCCGATGCGATTTCTGTGTTTCATCGTCAATGTGAAAGTCCAAGGAATACATTGAACTTGCAGTGGTGTATCGGAAACTAATACTGGTCTCACAGGGAATGCTCAAAGCACTGACTGTAAGAAGAGTCTCTATTCTTGTACTTAAGGCGGCATTGTGCCTTTTGTATTTAATTACGATGCGATTTCTGTGTTTAATCGTCAATGTGAAGTTCCAAGGAATACATTGAACCTGCAGTGGTGTATCGGAAACTAATACTGGTCTCACAGGGAATGCTCAAAGCACCGACTGTAAGTAGAGTCCGTATTCTTGTACTTTAGGCGGCATTGTGCCTTTTGTGTTTAATTCCGATGCGATTTCTGTGTTTCATCGTCAATGTGAAAGTCCAAGGAATACATTGAACTTGCAGTGGTGTATCGGAAACTAATACTGGTCTCACAGGGAATGCTCAAAGCACTGACTGTAAGAAGAGTGTCTATTCCTGTACTTAAAGCGGCATTGTGCCTTATGTATTTAATTCCGGTGCCATTTCCGTGTTTCATCGTCATTGTGAAGGTCCAAGCAATACACTGAAACTGCAGTGGTGTATCGGAAACTAATACTGGTCTCACAGGGAATGCTCAAAGCACCGACTGTAAGAAGAGTCTCTATTCTTGAACTTAAGGCGGCATTGTGCCATTGGTATTTAATTCCGATGCGATTTATGTGCTTCTTTGTCAATGTGAAGGTCCAAGGAATACATTTAACCTGTAGTGGTATATCGGAAACCAATACTGGTCTCACAGGAAAGGATCAAAACACAGACTCTAAGAAGTCTCACTCTGCTTGTACTTACGGCGTCATTGTGCCCTTTGTATTTAATTCCGATGTAATTTCATTGTTTCATCGTCAATATGTATGTCCATGGAATACATTGAACCTGCAGTATTGTATCGGAAAATAATACTGGTCTCACAGGGAATGCTCAAAACACCGACAGTAAGAAGAGTCTTTATTCTTGTACTTAAGGCGATATTGAGCCTTTTGTATTTAATTCCGATGTGATTTCTGTGTTTCATCGTCAATGTGTATGTCCTAGGAATACATTGAATCTGCAGTGGTGTATCGGATACTAATACTGATCTCACAGGGAACGCTCATAGCACAGACTGTAAGAATAGTCTCTAATCTTGTACTTGAAGCGGCATTGTGCCTTATGTATTTAATTCCAATGCGATTTCTGTGTTTCATCGTCAATTTTAAGGTCCAAGGAATACATTGAACCTGCAGTGGTGTATCGGAAACTAATACTGGTCTCACGGGGAATGCTAAAAACACCGACTGTAAGAAGAGTCTGTATTCTTGTACTTAAGGCAGCATTGTTCATTTTGTATTTAATTCAGATGCGATTTCTGTGTTTCATCGTCAATGTGAGGGTCCAAGGAATACTTTGAACCTGCAGTGGTGTATCGGAAACTAATACTAGTCTCACAGGGAATGCTCAAAGCACCGACTGTAAGTAGAGTCTGTATTCTTGCACTTAAGGCAGCATTATGCCTTTTGTATTTAATTCCGATGTGATTTCTGTGTTTAATCGTCAATGTGAGGCCCAAGGAATACATTGAACCTGCAGTGGTGTATCGGAAACTAATACTGGTCTCACAGGGAATGCTCAAAGCACCGACTGAAAGAAGAGTCTCTGTTCTTGTACTTAAGGCGGCATTGTGCATTTTGTATTTAATTCCGATGCGATTACTGTGTTTCATCGTCAATTTGAAAGTCCAAGGATCACATTTAACTTGCAGTGGAGTATCGAAAAAAATACGGGTCGCACAGGAAAGGATAAAAACACAGACTCTATGAAGTCTCACTGTTCTTGCACTTATGGCGGCATTGTGCCTCTTGTATCTAATTCCGATGTAATATCAGTGTTTCATCGTCTATGTGTATGTCCAAGGAACACATTGAACCTGCAGTGGTGTATCTTAAACTAATACTGGTCTCACAGGGAATGCTCAAAACACCGACTGTAAGAAGAGTCTCTATTCTTGTACTTAAGGCGGCATTGTGGCTTTTGTATATAATTACGATGCAATTTCTGTGTGTCATCGTCAATGTGAATGTCCAAGGAATACATTGAACCTGCAGTGGTGTATCGGAAACTAATACTGGCCTCACAGGGAATGCTCAAAGCACCGACTGTAAGTATTGTTTGTATTCTTGTACTTAAGGCGGCATTGTGCCTTTGGTGTTTAATTCCGATGCGATTTCTGTGTTTCATCGTCAATGTGAACGTCCAAGGAATACATTGAACTTACAGTGGTGTATCGGAAACTAATACCGGTCTCACATGGAATCCTCAAAGCACTGACTGCAAGAAGAGTGTCTTTTCCTGTACTTAATGCCTCATTGTGCCTTTTGTATTTAATTCCGATGCCATTTCAGTGTTTCATCGTCAATGTGAAGGTCCAAGGAATACACAGAACATGCAGTGGTGTATCGGAAACTAATACTGGTCTCACAAGGAATGCTCAAAGCACCGACTGTAAGAAGAGTCTCTATTCTTGTACTTAAGGCGGTATTGTGCCTTTTGTAATTAATTCCGATGTGATTTCTGTGTTTAATCGTCAATGTGAAGGTCCAAGGAATACATTGAACCTGCAGTGGTGTATCGGAAACTAATACTGGTCTCACAGGGAATGCTCAAAGCACCGACTGTAGGAAGAGCCTCTATTCTTGTACTTAAGGCGGTATTGTGACTTTTGTATTTAATTCCGATGCGATTTCTGTGTTTCATCGCCAATTTGAAGGTCCAAGGAATACATTGAAGCTGCAGTGGCGTATCGAAAACTAATACGGGTCGCACAGGAAAGGATCAAAACACAGACTCTAAGAAGTCTCACCCTTCTTGCACTTATGGCGGCATTTTGCCTTTTGTATTTAATTCCTATGTAGTTTCAGTGTTTCATCGTCAATGTTTATGTCCAAGGAATACATTGAACCTGCAGTGGTGTATCGGAAACTAATACTGGTCTCACAGTGAATGCCCAAAGCACCGACAGTAAGAAGAGTCTCTATTCTTGTACTTAAGGCGGCATTGTGGCTTTTGTATTTAATTCCGATGCAATTTCTGTGTTTCATCGTCAATGTGAAGGTCCAAGGAATACACTGAACCTGCAGTGGTGTATCGGAAACTAATACTGGTCTCACAGGGAATGCTCAAAGCACCGACTGTTAGAAGAGTCTCTATTCTTGTACTTAAGGCATCATTGTGCCTTTTGTATTTAATTCCGATGTAATTTCAGTGTTTCATCGTCAATGAGAATGTCCAAGGAATACATTGAACCTCCAGTGGTGTTTCGGAAACTAATACTTGTCTCACAGGGAAAGCTCAAAGCACCGACCGTAAGAAGAGTCTCTTTTCTTGTACTTAAGGCGGCATTGTGCCTTTTGTATTTGATTCCGATGCGATTTCTGTGCATCATCGTCAATGTGAAGGTCCTAGGAATACATTGAACCAGCAGTGGTGTATCGGAAACTAATACTGGTCTCACAGGGAATGCTCAAAGCACCGACTGTAAGATAAGTGTCTATTCTTGTGCCTAAGGTGGCATTGTGCCCTTTGTATTTAATTCCGATGCCATGTCTGTGTTTCATCGTCGATGTGAAAGTCCAAGGAATACACTGAACCTGCAGTGGCGAATCGGAAACTAATACTAGTCTCACAGGGAATGCTCAAAGCACCGACTGTAAGAAGAGTCTCTATTCTTGAACTTAAGGCGGCATTATGCCATTGGTATTTAATTCCGATGCGATTTATGTGTTTCTTTGTCAATGTGAAGGTCCAAGGAGTACATTTAACCTGTAGTGGTATATCGGAAACCAATACTGGTCTCACAGGAAAGGATCAAAACACAGACTCTAAGAAGTCTCACTCTGCTTGTACTTAAGGCGTCATTGTGCCCTTTGTACGAGGGTCGGTCAAAAAGTAATGCCTCCCATTTTTTTTCTACTTAAAGAAATTAAGTTAAGTGAAAAATTTGAATATGGCGCCATTCCTCAAACCTTCTTCTGCAATCCACTGCAGTAGTAACTTTCTGTGTCAACAGGTGGCAGCACAGCAGAAGTTTGTAAGATGGCCGTCATCGATGTTCGTTTGAGACAGCGTTCTGTGATTGAATTCTTGAATGCAGAAGGTGAAACGCCCATACGCATTCATGAAAGACTGAAGAAGGTGTATGGTGTTGTGACAGTGGATGTCAGCACTGTTAGACGATGGGTTCGTCGTTGTAAGAAAGCTGAAGGGCAAACACCGTTGACTGACGAAAAGCGGAGCGGCAGGCCGGTGAGTGCCGTGACTCCACACAACATTCAGCAAGTTGATGACATCATTCGTGGTGACCGTCCGGTGACTGCTGATGAAGTGTGTCGCATTATTTCTCTTAGTAAAGGCAGTGTGATCACGATTATTAAACAATTGGGGTACTCAAAAGTTTGTGCACGGTGGGTTCCAAGAATGTTAACCGATCAGAATAAAGAGGCAAGGAAAACAATATCCTCCCAACACTTGCAGCGCTTCCGTTTGGAGGGAGATGAGTTTCTGAAAAAAATTGTGACCGGGGACGAAACATGGGTGCATTTTTCTGAACCCGAATCAAAGAGGCAGTCAATGGAGTGGCGTCACACAAGCTCGCCGAGGAAGAAAAAATTCAAAACTGTGCGATCGGCAGGGAAAGTTATGGCAACAGTTTTCTGGGATACAGAGGGTGTGATTCTGGTTGATTTTTTGGAGCAGGGATGCACAATAAATTCTGTTCATTACGTCACAACCCTCAACAAACTTAAAGCACGTCTTCAGCGAGTTCGTCCAACAAAATCAATGGCAGATGTTCTTCTTTTGCATGACAATGCAAGACCACACACCAGTCGTCACACCTCTGACGAGATTGTCAAAATTGGATGGGAAGTTTTGCCTCATCCCCCATACAGCCCTGACCTGGCACCATCAGACTTCCATCTGTTCGGGCCACTAAAAGAAGCTCATCGTGGGATTCATTTTGAAGATGAGGAGGCCGTCAAAACATCCGTGCGTCAATGGCTTAGGAAGCAGAGCTGTGATTTTTACCGTGCTGGGATACATGCCCTTGTTCAAAGATGGACCAAAACTGTAGAGATGGGCGGAGATTACATTGAAAAATGACAAAATGATCCTCAATGTTGTGGTATTCAACCTATGTAATTGCATTTAAATTTTGTGACAATTAAACGTAGAAAAAAAAAATAGGAGGCATTACTTTTTGACTGACCCTCGTATTTAATTCCGATGTAATTTCAGTGTTTCATCGTCAATGTGTATGTCCACGGAATGCATTGAACCTGCAGTATTGTATCGGAAAATAATACAGGTCTCACAGGGAATGCTCAAAACACCGACAGTAAGAAGAGTCTTTATTCTTGTACTTAAGGCGATATTGAGCCTTTTGTATTTAATTCCAATGCGATTTCTGTGTGTCATCGTCAATGTGAAAGTCCAAGGAATACATTGGACATGCAGTGGTGTATCGGAAACTAATACTGGTCTCACAGGGAATGCTCAAAGCACCGACAGTAAAAGGAGTCTCTATTCTTGTACTTAAGGTGGCATTGTTCCTTTTGTATTTAAATCCGATTTAATTGCAGTGATTCATCGTCAATGTGTATGTCCTAGGAATACATTGAATCTGCAGTGGTGTATCGGATACTAATACTGATCTCACAGGGAACGCTCAAAGCACAGACTGTAAGAATAGTCTCTATTCTTGTACTTGAAGCGGCATTGTGCCTTATGTATTTAATTCCAATGCGATTTCTGTGTTACATCGTCAATTTGAAGGTCCAAGGAATACATTAAACCTGCAGTGGTGTATCTTAAACTAATACTGGTCTCACGGGGAATGCTAAAAACACCGACTGTAAGTAGAGTCTGTATTCTTGTACTTAAGGCGGCATTGTGCCTTTTGTATTTAATTCCGTTGCCATTTCTGTGTTTCATCTTCAATGTGAAGGTCGAAGGAATGCACTGAAGCTGCAGTGGTGTATCGGAAACTAATACTGGTCTCACAGGGAAAGCTCAAAGCACCGACTGTAAGAAGAGTCTCTATTCTTGTACTTAAGGCATCATCGTTCTTTTTGTATTTAATTCCGATGTGATTTCTGTGTTTAATCGTCAATGTGAAGTCCAAGGAATAAACTGAACCTGCAGAGGTGTATCGGAAACTAATACTGGTCTCACAGGGAATCCTCAAAGCACTGACTGCAAGAAGAGTGTCTTTTCCTGTACTTAATGCCTCATTGTGCCTTTTGTATTTAATTCCGATGCCATTTCTGTGTTTCATCGTCAATGTGAAGGTCCAAGGAATACACTGAACCTGCAGTGGTGTATCGGAAACTAATACTGGTCACACAGGGAATGCTCAAAGCACCGACTGTAAGAAGAGTCTCTATTCTTGTACTTAAGGCGGCATTGTGCCTTTTGTAATTAATTCCGATGTGATTTCTGTGTTTAATCGTCAATGTGAAGGTCCAAGTAATACATTGAACCTGCAGTGGTGTATCGGAAACTAATACTGGTCTCACAGGGAATGCTCAAAGCACCGACTGTAAGAAGAGTCAATATTCTTGTACTTAAGGCGGCATTGTGGCTTTTGTATATAATTACGATGCAATTTCTGTGTGTCATCGTCAATGTGAATGCCCAAGGAATACATTCAACCTGCAGTGGTGTATCGGAGATTAATACTGGTCTCACAGGGAATGCTCAAAGCACCGACTGTAAGTATTGTTTGTATTCTTGTACTTAACGCGGCATTGTGCCTTTGGTGTTTAATTCCGATGCGATTTCTGTGTTTCATCGTCAATGTGAACGTCCAAGGAATACATTGAACTTGCAGTGGTGTATCGGAAACTAATACTGGTCTCACAGGGAATCCTCAAAGCACTGACTGCAAGAAGAGTGTCTTTTCCTGTACTTAATGCCTCATTGTGCCTTTTGTATTTAATTCCGATGCCATTTCTGTGTTTCATTGTCAATGTGAAGGTCCAAGGAATACACTGAACCTGCAGTGGTGTATCGGAAACTAATACTGGTCTCACAGGGAATGCTCAAAGCACCGACTGTAAGAAGAGTCTCTATTCTTGTACTTAAGGCGGCATTGTGCCTTTTGTAATTAATTCCGATGTGATTTCTGTGTTTAATCGTCAATGTGAAGGTCCAAGGTATACATTGAACCTGCAGTGGTGTATCGGAAACTAATACTGGTCTCACAGGGAATGCTCAAAGCACCGACTGTAGGAAGAGCCTCTATTCTTGTACTTAAGGCGGTATTGTGACTTTTGTATTTAATTCCGATGCGATTTCTGTGTTTCATCGCCAATTTGAAGGTCCAAGGAATGCATTGAACCTGCAGTGGCGTATCAGAAACTAATACCTGTCGCACGGGGAGGATCAAAACACAGACTCTAAGAAGTCTCAGTCTTCTTGCACTTATGGCGGCATTGTGCCTTTTCTATTTAATTCCGATGTAATTTCAGTGTTTCATCGTCAATTTGAATGTTCAAGGAATACATTGAACCTCCAGTGGCGTATCGGAAACTAATACTGGTCTCACAGGGAATGCGCAAAGCACCGACCGTAAGAAGAGTCTCTATTCTTTTACTTAAGGCGGCATTGTGCCTTTTGTATTTAATTCCGATGCGATTTCTGTGTTTAATCGTCAGTGTGAAGGTCCAAGGAAACATTGATCCTGCAGTGGCGTATCGGAAACTAGTATGGGTCGCACAGGAAAATATCAAAACACAGTCTCTAAGAAGTCTCACTCTTCTTGCACTTATGGCGGCATTGGGCCTTTTGTATTTAATTCCGATGAAATTTCAGTTTTTCATCGTCATTGTGTATGTCCAAGGAATACATTGAATCTGCAGTGGTGTATCGGAAACTAATACTGCTCTCATAGGAAAGGATCAAAGCACAGACTCTAAGAAATCTCACTCTGCTTGTACTTAAGGCGTCATTGTGCCCTTTGTATTTAATTCCGATGTAATTTCAGTGTTTCGTCGTCAATGTGTATTTCCAAGGAATACATTGAACCTGCAGTGGTGCATCGGAAACTAATACTGGTCTCACAGGGAATGCTCAAAGCACCGACTGTAAGAAGAGTCTCTATTCTTGTACTTAAGGCGTCATTGTGGCTTTTGTATATAATTACAATGCTATTTCTGTGTGTCATCGTCAATGTGAAGGTCCAAGGAATACATTGACCCTCCAGTGGTGTATCGGAAACTAATACTGGTCTCACAGGGAATGCTCAAAGCACCGACTGTAAGAAGAGTCTCGAATCATGTACTTAAGGCGGCATTGTGCCTTTTGTATTTAATTCCGATGCCATTTCTGTGTTTCATCGTCAATGTGAAGGTCCAAGGAATACACTGAACCTGCAGTGGTGTATCGGAAACTAATACTGGTCTCACAGGGAATGCTCAAAGCACCGACAGTAAGAAGAGTCTCTATTCTTGTACATAAGGCGGCATTGTGGCTTTTGTATTTAATTCCGATGGAATTTCTGTGATTCGTCGTCAATGTGAAGGTCGAAGGAATACATTGAACCTGCTGTGGTGTATCGGAAACTAATACTGGTCTCACAGGGAATACTCGAAACACCGACTGTGAGAAGAGACTATATTCTTGTACTTAGGTCGGCATTGTGCCTTTTGTATTTAATTCCGATGCGATTTCTGTGTTTCATCGTCAATGTGAAGATCCAAGGAATGCATTGAACCTGCAGTGGCGTATCGGAAACTAATACGGGTCGCACAGGGAGGATCAAAACACAGACTCTAAGAAGTCTCACTCTTCTTGCACTTATGGCGGCATTGTGCCTTTTCTATTTAATCCCGATGTAATTTCAGTGTTTCATCGTCAATTTGAATGTTCAAGGAATACATTGAACCTCCAGTGGCGTATCGGAAACTAATACTGGTCTCACAGGGAATGCTCAAAGCACCGACCATAAGAAGAGTCTCTATTCTTGTACTTATGGCGGCATTGTGCTTTTGTATTTAATTCCGATGCGATTTCTGTGTTTAATTGTCAATGTGAAGGTCCAAGGAATACATTGATCCTGCAGTTGCGTATCGGAAACTAGTACGGGTCGCACAGGAAAATATCAAAACACAGTCTCTAAGAAGTCTCACTCTTCTTGCACTTATGGCGGCAATGGGGCCTTTTGTATTTAATTCCGGTGTAATTTCAGTGTTTCTTCGTCAATGTGTATGTCCAAGCAATACATTGAACCTGCAGTGGTGTATCGGAAACAAATACTGGTCACACAGGGAATGCTCAAAGCACCGAGTGTTTATTCTTGTACTTAAGGCGGCATTGTGCCCTTTGTATTTAATTCCGATGCCATTTCTGTGTTTCATCGTCAATGTGAAGGTCCAAGGAATACATTTAACCTGCTGTGGTGTATTGGAAAGAAGCACTGGTCTTACAGGGAATGCTCAAAGCACCGACTGTTAGAAGAATCTCTATTCTTGTACTTAAGCCATCATTGTGCCTTTTGTATCTAATGCCGATGTAATTTCAGTGTTTCATCGTCAGTGTGAATGTCCAAGGAATACATTGAACCAGCAGTGGTGTATCGGAAACTAATACTGGTCTCACAGGGAATGCTCAAAGCACAGACTGCAAGAAGAGTGTCTATTCTTGCGCTTAAGCGGCATTGTGCCCTTTGTATTTAATTCCGATGCCATTTCTGTGTTACATCGTCGATGTGAAAGTCCAAGGAATACACTGAATCTGCAGTGGCGTATCGGAAACTAAAACTGGTCTCACAGGGAATGCTCAAAGCACCGTCTGTAAGAAGAGTCTCTATTCTTGCACATAAAGCGGCATTGTGCCTGTTGTATTTAATTCCGATGCGATTTCTGTGTATAATCGTCAATGTGAAGGTCCAAGGAATACATTGAACCTGCAGTGGTATATCGGAAACCGATACTGGTCTCACAGGAAAGGATCAAACACAGACTCTAAGAAGTCTCACTCTGCTTGTACTTAAGGCGTCATTGTGCCCTTTGTATTTAATTCCGATGTAATTTCAGTGTTTCATCGTCAATGTGTATGTCCAGGGAATACATTGAACCTGCAGTGGGGTATCGGAAAATAATACTGGTCTCACACGCAATGCTGAAAACACAGACAGTAAGAAGAGTCTCTATTCTTGTACTAAAGGCGATAGTGTTCCTTTTGTATTTAATTCCGATGTAATTTCAGTGTTTCATCGTCAATGTGTATGTCCAAGGAATACATTAAAACCTGCAGTTGTGTATCGGATACTAATATTGGTCTCACAGTGAATGCTCAAAGCACCGACTCTAAGAAAGTCTCTATTCTTGTACTTTCGGCGGCATTGTGCCTTTTGTATTTAATTCCGATGCGATTTCTGTGTTTCATCGTCAATGTGAAAGTCCAAGGAATACATTGAACCTGCAGTGGCGTATCGGAAACTAATACGGGTCGCACAGGAAAGGATCAAAACACAGACTTTAAAAGGTCTCACTCTTCTTGCACTTATGGCGGCATTGTGCCTTTTGTATTTAATTCCGATGTAATTTCAGTGTTTCATCGTCAATGTGTATGTCCAAGGAATACATTGAATCTGCAGTGATGAATCGGATACTAATACTGGTCTCACAGGGAAAGCTCAAAGCACCGACTGTAAGTAGAGTCTGTATTCTTGTACTTAAGGCGGCATTGTTCTTTTTGTATTCAATTCCGATGTGATTTCTGTGTTTAATCGTCAATGTGAAGGTCCAAGGAATACATTGAACCTGCAGTGGTGTATCGGAAACAAATACTGGTCTCACAGGGAATGCTCAAAGCACCGACTGTAAGTAGAGTCTGTATTCTTGTACTTAAGGCGGCATTGTTCTTTTTGTATTCAATTCCGATGTGATTTCTGTGTTTAATCGTCAATGTGAAGGTCCAAGGAATACATTGAACCTGCAGTGGTGTATCGGAAACTAATACTGGTCTCAACGGGAATGCTCAAAGCACCGACAGTAAGAGGAGTCTCTATTCTTGTACTTAAGGTGGCATTGTTCCTTTTGTATTTAATTCCGATGTAATTTTAGTGTTTCATCGTCAATGTGTATGTCCAACGAATACATTGAACCTGCAGTGGTGTATCGGAAACTAATACTGGTCTCACAGGGAATGCTCAAAGCACCGACTGTAAGAAGAGTCTCTATTCTTGTACTTAAGGCGGCATTGTGGCTTTTGTATATAATTACGATGCAATTTCTGTGTGTCATCGTCAATGTGAAGGCCCAAGGAATGCATTGAACCTGCAGTGGTGTATCGGAAACTAATACTGGTCTCACAGGGAATACTCAAATCACCGACTGTAAGAAGAGTCTCTATTCTTGTACTTAAGGCGGCATTGTGCCTTTTGTATTTGATTCCGATGCGATTTCTGTGTTTAATGGTCAATGTGAAGGTCCTAGGAATACATTGAACCTGCAGTGGTGTATCGGAAACTAATACTGGTCTCACAGGGAATGTTGAAAGCACCGACTGTAAGTAGAGTCTGTATTCTTGTACTTAAGGCGGCATTGTGCCCTTTGTGTTTAATTCCGATGCGATTTCTGTGTTTCATCGTCAATGTGAACGTCCAAGGAATACATTGAACTTGCAGTGGTGTATCGGAAACTAATACTGGTCTCACAGGGAATGCTCAATGCACTGACTGTAAGAAGAGTGTCTATTCCTGTACTTAATGCGGCATTGTGCCTTTTGTATATAATTCCGATGCCATTTCTGTGTTTCATCGTCAATGTGAAGGTCCAAGGAATACATTGAACCTGCAGTTTTCTATCAAGTACTAATACTGCTCTCACAGGGAATGCTCAAAGCACCGACTGTAAGAAGAGTCTGTATTCTTGTACTTAAGCCGGCATTGTGCCTTTTTTATTTAATTCCGATGCAATTTCTGTGTTTAATCGTCAATGTGAAGGTCCAAAGAATACATTGAAGCTGCAGTGGCGTGTCGAAAACTAATACGGGTCGCACAGGAAAGGATCAAAACACAGACTGTAAGAAGTCTCACTCTTCTTGCACTTATGGCGGCATTTTGCCTTTTGTATTTAATTCCGATGTAGTTTCAGTGTTTCATCGTCAATGTGTATGTCCAAGGAATACATTGAACCTGCAGTGGTATATCGGAAACCAGTACTGGTCTCACAGGAAAGGATCAAAGCACAGACTCTAAGAAGTCTCACTCTGCTTGTACTTAAGGCGTCATTGTGCCCTTTGTATTTAATTCCGATGTAATTTCAGTGTTTCATCGTCAATGTGTATGTCCAGGGAATACATTGAACCTGCAGTATTGTATCGGAAAATAATACTGGTCTCGCAGGGAATGCTGAAAACACCGACAGTAAGAAGAGTCTCTATTCTTGTACTTAAGGCGATATTGTTCCTTTTGTATTTAATTCCGATGTAATTTCAGTGTTTCATCGTCAATGTGTATGTCCAAGGAATACATTGAACCAGCAGTGGTGTATCGGATACTAATATTAGTCTCACAGGGAATGCTCAAAGCACCGACTCTAAGAAAGTCTCTATTCTTGTACTTAAGGCGGCATTGTGCCTTTTGAATTTAATTCCGATGCGATTTCTGTGTTTCATCGTCAATGTGAAGGTCCAAGGAATACATTGAACCTGCAGTGGGGTATCGGAAACTAATACGGGTCGCACAGGGAATGCTCACACACCGTCTGTAACAAGAGTGTCTATTCTTGTACTTAAAGCGGCATTGTGCCTTTTGTATTTAATTCCGTTGCCATTTCTGTGTTTCATCGTCAATGTGAAGGTCGAAGGAATGCACTGATTCTGCAGTGGTGTATCGGAAACTAATACTGGTCTCACAGGGAATGCTCAAAGCACCGTCTGTAAGAAGAGTCTCTATTCTTGTACATAAGGCGGCATTGTTCTTTTTGTATTCAATTCCGATGTGATTTCTGTGTTTAATCGTCACTGTGAACGTCCAAGGAATACATTGAACCTGCAGTTGTGTCTCGGAAACTAATACTGGTCTCACAGGGAATGCTCAAAGCACCGACAGTAAGAGGAGTGTCTATTCTTGTAGTTAAGATGGCATTGTTCCTTTTGTATTTAATTCCGATGTAATTTCAGTGTTTCATCGTCAATGTGTATGTCCAAGGAATACATTGAACCTGCAGTGGTGTATCGGAAACTAATACTGGTCTCACAGGGTATGCTCAAAGCACCTACTGCAAGAAGAGTCTCTATTCTTGTACTTAAGGCGGCATTGTGGCTTTTGTATATAATTACGATGCAATTTCTGTGTGTCATCGTCAATGTGAAGGTCCTAGGAATACATTGAACCTGCAGTGGTGTATCGGAAACTAATACTGGTCTCACAGGGATTGTTCAAAGCACCGACTGTAAGTAGAGTCTGTATTCTTGTACTTAAGGCGGCATTGTGCCCTTTGTGTTTAATTCCGATGCGATTTCTGTGTTTCATCGTCAATGTGAACGTCCAAGGAATACATTGAACTTGCAGTGGTGTATCGGAAACTAATACTGGTCTCACAGGGAATGCTCATTGCACTGACTGTAAGAAGAGTGTCTATTCCTGTACTTAATGCGGCATTGTGCCATTTGTATATAATTCCGATGCCATTTCTGTGTTTCATCGTCAATGTGAAGGTCCAAGGAATACATTGAACCTGCAGTTTTCTATCAAGAACTAATACTGCTCTCACAGGGAATGCTCAAAGCACCGACTGTAAGAAGAGTCTGTATTCTTGTACTTAAGCCGGCATTGTGCCTTTTTTATTTAATTCCGATGCAATTTCTGTGTTTCATCGTCAATGTGAAGGTCCAAGGAATACATTGAAGCTGCAGTGGCGTGTCGAAAACTAATACGGGTCGCACAGGAAAGGTTCAAAACACAGACTGTAAGAAGTCTCACTCTTCTTGCACTTATGGCGGCATTTTGCCTTTTGTATTTAATTCCGATGTAGTTTCAGTGTTTCATCGTCAATGTGTATGTCCAAGGAATACATTGAACCTGCAGTGGTATATCGGAAACCAGTACTGGCCTCACAGGAAAGGATCAAAGCACAGACTCTAAGAAGTCTCACTCTGCTTGTACTTAAGGCGTCATTGTGCCCTTTGTATTTAATTCCGATGTAATTTCAGTGTTTCATCGTCAATGTGTATGTCCAGGGAATACATTGAACCTGCAGTATTGTATCGGAAAATAATACTGGTCTCGCAGGGAATCCTCAAAAACCGACAGTAAGAAGAGTCTCTATTCTTGTACTTAAGGCGATATTGTTCCTTTTGTATTTAATTCCGATGTAATTTCAGTGTTTCATCGTCAATGTGTATGTCCAAGGAATACATTGAACCTGCAGTGGTGTATCGGATACTAATATTAGTCTCACAGGGAATGCTCAAAGCACCGACTCTAAGAAAGTCTCTATTCTTGTACTTAAGGCGGCATTGTGCCTTTTGAATTTAATTCCGATGCGATTTCTGTGTTTCATCGTCAATGTGAAGGTCCAAGGAATACATTGAACCTGCAGTGGTGTATCGGAAACTAATACGGGTCGCACAGGGAATGCTCACACACCGTCTGTAACAAGAGTGTCTATTCTTGTACTTAAAGCGGCATTGTGCCTTTTGTATTTAATTCCGTTGCCATTTCTGTGTTTCATCGTCAATGTGAAGGTCCAAGGAATGCACTGATTCTGCAGTGGTGTATCGGAAACTAATACTGGTCTCACAGGGAATGCTCAAAGCACCGACTGTAAGAAGAGTCTCTATTCTTGTACATAAGGCGGCATTGTTCTTTTTGTATTCAATTCCGATGTGATTTCTGTGTTTAATCGTCACTGTGAACGTCCAAGGAATACATTGAACCTGCAGTTGTGTCTCGGAAACTAATACTGGTCTCACAGGGAATGCTCAAAGCAGCGACAGTAAGAGGAGTGTCTATTCTTGTAGTTAAGATGGCATTGTTCCTTTTGTATTTAATTCCGATGTAATTTCAGTGTATCATCGTCAATGTGTATGTCCAAGGAATACATTGAACCTGCAGTGGTGTATCGGAAACTAATACTGGTCTCACAGGGTATGCTCAAAGCACCGACTGCAAGAAGAGTCTCTATTCTTGTACTTAAGTCGGCATTGTGGCTTTTGTATATAATTACGATGCAATTTCTGTGTGTCATCGTCAATGTGAAGGTCCTAGGAATACATTGAACCTGCAGTGGTGTATCGGAAACTAATACTGGTCTCACAGGGAATGCTCAAAGCACCGACTTATAAAATAAATAAAATAAAATAAAATAAAATAAAATAAAATAAAATGTTAATTATTTTATCTGTATGTTTGTCTCTCCTATGAGTCGTCAGGTTTTAATTATTCGGTATCAGACGCTTGACAATGGCTTTTTCGTAAAGGCAATGTTACTCGTAGTTGACAGTGAAATAAAACTGAAATAATCGGACTTCGTAATTAAATCGTTTCCAAAGACTGCTGCGGTAGGTGCGGACTCATAAACTAAATCTCAATATTACAATAATTTGCCAGCCATGCCAAAACGTCGTACAGAGGTGATTGTCTACTAAACAAAAAAATTACACAGTTAGTTAAATCAGATATATTCATTGAATAAGCCTACAGTTCATAATCCTACTTACTTTTATAAATATAAATTCTTTTCAGAATCGAGTGCCTAGTATGGTTGCAACTCGCAGTAATTTTCTATAACATGAAATATGGCGGTGTGCCAGACAATAAACTAAAATACGTGCTTCTCGCACCACTTCAACCAGAGCTCTCTTTTCTTAATCAAACATACGAGTAACGTAATTGTGCTTTTGTTTTATCAGCAACACAGCGCTGCAGTTGTGTGTTATAGGCTTTATTTATTTGTCACTGTTTATTTATTTAATTAATATCTCGCGTTTCCGAGGAAACTCACGCTCGGCATGCAAATGTGCCCTTATATTGCCCCCTGAATTGCGAGGCGAAAGGACACACCTGCAGGCGAGCAATTCACCTAAAGGCAGAAGAAAATCTAAGTTATCTACAACTATTTACATGACCTACATTATACTCATTATACACACTATATACAAACTTTGAATGACGCGGGTGCGCCGTAAAAGTTCTTATGTTGGCAGATAGAGTGCGCGCATGCGCAGAAGCGTCTGTGTGACTGCCGTTATGTCGTACAGTTAGATCACGCGGCACAGTATTGCAGTTCATATTGTTCGTGTGCGCGCGTTTCTCAGTCGTTGCACAAAGAAAATATTCAACCAAGATTACATATGAAGACTACATTCTATGACAGGTAACTTAGTTTTAAATTTACAATATTCATTATAACACAATACAACTTAGATTGTTGAATGTTCTTAGTTACATAGTATTGTTTTGAAATACTTCAGAGAAAAATGTCCGTATGTTTCAGGTGCGTTGACCTATACACATCGTGTCGTTATCAGAGTTCATATTCATCTGCTGCACAATAATTTTTTACAGGTTAGTATCGTCGTGGTAAAGTTTTTTGATCACAGTAACCTCGTTGTATAACAACGTGATTAATACATAAGCGTGTCCATTTCCCATTTCCATTATAGTCGTAGTGATGCAGTTCGTTGTGACTAAAAGCATTGCTTATTACAGATCAGACGTGACCCGTCGAGTAATTGGTCCACGTGCAGTTCGTTTTTTTTTTTTTTTTTTTTTTTTTTTTTTTTTTTTTTTTTACATTCCGTGGAAGCTTGGTTGCAGAACTTCGGACGGCACATAGCTGGCGTCGATCCTTTGACAGTCCAGGTAAGAGTGTCCGTCACATTTCGAGAACATTTCATTCCCTGAAGTTCCAACCAAAATTCTTCCACCCGTCGTGTTGTTTTCTGGACAGGCACGTTGTGACCATTTAGTCCAGTTAACATCTTGAAGTTAGATACTGTAGTAATGTCACTAGACGATGCACCAATTACCCACTTCACATATTCAGTTTTTTTTTTTGCTGAATATAGCTCACCTAAATGTTCGTAGTTATTAATCAAGGAAATCGTTCATCGCGTTTACATAGGTACGATGCATAATGAATGGCATTAACCGTTTCCTTCACATAGGTTTCTGCGTAGTTGCAGAGTTAGTAATGTTCGTTAATGTCCGTGAACAGAGGTTCACTATGCAATGTCTTTTTGGCACTCGTTTTGTTCAAATCTTTACATGATACATCAGTTAAAAAAATAAGTAATTATACATACACACGTCACATATTTTCTTAGCATAAACATAATACAGTTGCACATAAACATGTTTTCATCATCATTACATAGCTATAGGTTATTACATTGTGTCACATTTGATTACATGAATTGCAGATATTTACATCCTCTTTAGCGGTTTTGCTGGGATATTATAGATGTTTTTTGTGATGTCATCTGAAATTAAGATAGGTTAGACACAACATTCATTACATCAGTAGGCGAGACCAGGCGTTTTCACTACTCAATAAATATTCAAAATAGTAAGAGAGAGAAAATGTTCGATTCCTCGCGTTTTGTGCGTGTGTGTAGAGTGTCTGTGTGGCCTTGACTACTGATAGATGCTTTTCGTGTTGAGAGATGTGTGTCTAATCTATTTCTCAAAGTAAAAGATCGCTTCACAGATGACGTCTGTCAGTTCGTCAGGTGTCATACCAAGTCAGTGGTACCTACAATAACAAATGTTCCGTGAAAAATTAATATGTCATTCACTGCTACGTAATCATAAATTTTACTTTAATATTCAGTCTTCTCGGTGGAGCCGCGGCGTTGAAAGAAAAGTTCTTCTGTCTTCAACTGCGACTCTGGAACGCTGAAATGAAAATTTCTATACTACTTATTATCTGTGTTGTAGCAACAGAGTTTTTCGAGTTGCTTAGCAATATTTTGATGGGTATGACTTTGACATTATTCAGCATGAAATGCTCTAAGATCTCGGTGTGCGTATAGCCCAATAATTTTGTTAGTTCTACGATGTTGTAACAGATACGCACCAGGGTGCGGTATGTTAACAATTATATAAGGTCCTTCATATAGCAGACGCCACTTAGCGTTGCGTCGTTTGAGTGCAACAGATTTATGATGAGTACGAAGTAGTACAAGCATTCCTACCTCGAATTTTTGTTTTCTTTTTATTATGTTTCTGTGATGTTTGTTTCGTATTTGTGCGTTGTGTGTCAATGTAGTCAATACTTCTTTTATTTTCTGTTCAGGTGTGATTTCCTTGTCTGACAACTTAGGTAATGGTTCTATCCACTGATCGTTCTGTTTGCAATTGAACATGATCTCGTTAGGTGTGTAATTTGTATCGTAAATATTTAAGTTATTGTGTACGTCTTCGAAAAGACTTAGGTAGGACACCCAATTAGTATGTTTTGATGAAATATAGGTCCTCATGAATCGATTTAATTCTCGGAAAAGTCTCTCAGTCGCGTTACATTGTGGACTAAACCTCGAAATAAATATACTTTGAATGTTATTTTCCTTCAAGAAATTTCTCCATTTGTACCCAGAGTAGTATGCTGCATTATCTGATAGAATTGCTTTAGGTTTTCCCACGTGCGTCAGGTAATCACTTGAGAATCTTCGTATTATAGCACTTGCAGTGGCGGATTTTAAAGCATAAAGTTCAACATGTTTAGAAAATATATCGTAAAAAGCTAAGATATATTTGACGCCTCCAGAGCTTGCTGGATGCGGTCCACTGATGTCAGTACACAGAATTTCCAGGGGTTTACTAGGTAAAATAGAATGTAAATCTGTTTTTGTGGATAAATTCTGGGGTTTTGATTTTTGACATATGACACATGTTTTCAGTTCCCTGTAAATTTTTCTTCTCATATTGCTAAAATAACAGTATGTACTGAGCTTCGCTAAACACTTTTTTGTCCCATAATGACCCCAAACTAAGTGTGTGTGCAAAATTAAATTACGTTCAGACTCTTTGGGAATGCATACACACCAGTTAGTAGCATTTGGATGTCGGCGGTAAAATAGCACATCATTGTGTAACTTGTAATACTTAGTCAAAGGATGATTGTGTTTTTCTACCAGTAATGTTATTATTTTATACCAGTGAGGATCAGATTTTTGTAATTCAGCCATGTTTCTGCACATATCAATATAATATTGGTGATACTGCTTGTCTTGCATTAAGAGAATCCTGTAGTCATTTATATTTTCTAAGTCACTGTTGGTATCATTCATACCTTGTGGAAGTCTAGACAAAGTGTCTGCAATGGTGTTGTCCTTACCTCTTGTGTACTTAATTTCAAAAGAGTAGTTCTGAAGTGTAACTGCCCATCGTGATAGTCTAGGATGTACAAGTTTACAAGTTAACAAAAATGTCAGGGCCTGGTGATCAGTGTAAATTACTGTATGTTTTCCAAATAAATAATAATTGAATTTCTTGAATGCCCATACTATGGAAAGTGTTTCTAACTCAGTAGTGGAGTATGTACCCTCACATTCAGTTAGAGTGCGACTCGCAAACCCAATAATTCTTATCTGTTCCTCCTCTTTATTCTTTACAACTTGAAATAAGCAACAGCCCAAGCCAGTACGTGAAGCGTCACAAGTCATACAAAAATCTAAATTGAAATCTGGATGGCTCAATATGTTAGCATTCACTAAAGCATGTTTAATTGTATTAAAGTCATTCTGGCACTGTTCCAACCAGATCCAAACTTGATTCTTTCTGAGTAGATTTAGCAGATGTTTACTGTTCAAAAGTGGTTGTGGCAAAAAACGTCTGAAAAATGAACATAGCCCAAGGAATGATTTTAACTGCTTTTTAGTTCGAGGGCTAGGAAAGTTTCTGATAGCATCTAATTTACTGGGATCCGGACGTATGCTCTGTGAATTAATGATATGTCCTAAATACTTTATCTCACTGCAACCAAACTTTGATTTTCTAAGATTGGCTGTGACTCCAGCTTGTGCAAATTTTTCTAAAATTCTTTGAAGTGTGTCAACATGTTCATTCCAGGATTGTGTAGCTATCAGTATATCATCTACATAGTGTGTGACTGTCTCAACTAATTCGTCGCCAAGCACGGTATCCAGGGCTGTAATGAATACCCCAGAGCTGACATTCAGTCCGAAGGGTAGAACACAAAACTGATAGGTTCGCCCCCCGAACATAAATGCAGTATATTTCCGAGAATCAGGAGTGATACCCACCTGCCAAAACGAATTAGCGAGATCTATTGTGGAAAAATATTTTGCATCTAGAAATTTCTGTAATTGCTCTTCTAAATTTTCAGGTTTTGTGTGAACCGGTAAAATTATTTCAATAATAGCTCGTGCGTCTAACACTAACCTAATGCTTCCATTTGATTTTTTGACAACAAGTAGAGGACTACAGTAAGGTGAGGTGGATGGTTCAATGATCTTCCAGTCTAACATTTGTTTTAATTCTTGCCACACAGCAGGTCGTTGAGATAACGGTACGTTATATGTCTTATGGTAGAAGATCTTGTGAGGCTTAACTTCAATCTTGTACACATACGTGTTGACAACACCTAATCGTTTGGTAAAAACTTGTAAATATTTGGATAACACTTCCTGTAGTTTTATACGTTCATGTACACTGAGAGCTGTAGCTTCACTTATCTTATGATCAAGCAATGTTTTCAAGTCCATTAGCTCTGCGTCAGATGAGCGTGTTTGCATGTCTTGAATGTCTTTGTCAAGTACTATCTGAACCTTGTACCCAGTACAGTGTTTGTCATGCTTTAGAGTTCTCCTGTCCAAATCAATAATAATTACCCTGCTTTTATCATTTAAAATACATTTACCTTTGGAGAAGTCTATAATGCAGACCTTCTCGCTCATAATATCTATTCCTAATATGCAATTAGTCACAAGGTTTTGTACAACCAGGAATGGCCATTGTACGGTTCCATTACCTATTTTAACGTTTACAAAAACTTGCTTCGTAACCCTACATGACTTATTACCTAGTGCAGTAGTTATTTTACAGTTTTGGGCAGGAAACTCAGGCACAGGTTCCAATTCACACATCTTTTTATAAAAATTAAAAGATAAAACGCTCACAGCTGCACCTGTATCTAGGATAATAGTAGTTGGAATCCCACCTACTACACCAGTAGTGGATGCTAAAACAATTTCGTTTGTGTTTAAACGACATTGTGCACTGTCTTGTAAAAGTTCATCTGATATATTGTTATTGTGGTTGTATCTTATAAATAAAACAGGTAGTTTTTGTTTAGAATTACTCGGCATATCATTATTCTGTTGTTCAAGTGTGGTGTCAAATAACTGATTAACATTGAAGCCGCCCCCCAAGGATTCTTCAGCCACGAGCTGGGGCAAAGTAGTGACTGTTTCTAGTTTGCTGGATTAGCATTTGTACTAGGTACTGACACAGATTGAGGTTGTGCATCAGGTGTCATTTCTATTATATTCACATTCGGATATTGCCTGTTATGATCTCCAAACTTTTGCGGTTGTTGTTGCTGTTGCGCATTATAACTTACCTGTCGGTCGTAAGGTATGCTCCAATTTTGTCCTGGTGGCTGCTGTGGTAAAGCAGAGTTTGAATGAAAGTACTGATCGTTACGAGTCCAACCTTGATGCTGTCTAGGCTCGTAGTTATTATTATTTCTATTTCTGTTTGTGTTTTTGTTATTACCTTTGTATCCGTTGTTACCGTTGTAGTTATTACCGCGGTGCCTTTTGTATGGATTGCCGCATGAAATGTTATTACTGTTGTAACTATTGTTTGTATTGGAATACGCGTGTTGATTTTGATTTCCGTACTGAGACGGCATGTGAGTTTGCTGTTTTTGTCGTACCGCGTATCCAACTGTGGGCGCGCCAGAATTGTGTTGGCAAGCCTGCATGTTTTGCATACCACTAGTGTAAACATTGTGGCTGCTGTTTTGCCGCGCGAAGCGCTGATCTTCAAGTAACATGTCAACCGAATCTAAAGCTGTTAAAAAATAATCTGAATCGTCATCCGGGATATGTAGGAGTTTTTCTTTAATGTTGAAAGGCAATTTGGAGTTCAACGCACGGAGTATATCTCGCGTTGCGACTGGTTCGTCTAAAAAGTGTCCCATGTTCAAGTATTTTTCAAAATATCTGCGTAAGTTACCATTTTTACTGTTAAAAGTTTCAGGTTCTAAAATTTGTCTTCTGAGTCGCTCCTGAACGGATTGCGACCAGAATTTGTTCAGAAATGCACGCTCAAACTCACTGTACGTGGTACATACGTCAGCTTGACTGTATGCCCAGACAGCTGCATCGCCTTGGATGTAACCGACAATATATGAAATCTTTTTCCGGTCACTCCAAGTGCGTGGAAATGCGTTACTAAAAGATTTGAGAAAAATCACCGGATGAATGGTTCGTTTTTCTGGGATAAAAATCTGAAATTGCCTGTGTTTCATTAAGCTTTCGTCTTCCTTTGCATTATGATATGGATTTGTCCCTCTGTAATTACTGCTATGTCCAGCTGGCGAGTAATTACGATAATGTTGCTGTGCTTTACCATGATAATAGCTTGTGTTTGTGTTTGCACATCGTGGTATGTGTTGTAGTTGTGGTGTGTTTTGTTCTTGTGTGTTTGTCGTGTGCGGTATGTGTGTGTCATACTCGAATGTATATTGGTTCCTGAACTGTGCATTTTGACTGATATTTTCGTTACATTCAGACTGTGGTCGATCGGTGAATTGTCCCATGGGTGCAGTGACGGATTGTACTGCGTCACTGATCAGCTGTTTGTTATTAGTAATGTATTGCGCTACGGAGTCGTGCACCATTGTTGGTAAATTTTCACGTAAGCATCTATCAAAATGTTTGTCTTTGTTGACTACCCAATCATGAAATTCTTTATTAATATTTTGAAAATGAGCTGTGGCATCAGATTGTAAGATGTCAGTCAGGTGTTGTTCAACATTGTCAAATTTATTCTGTACGTCAGTAATTCGTTTTTCAAGGTTGTCATGTACTGAAGGATATGTTTGAATTTGTTCAGTAAGAACTTCACACGTGACATTAAGGTTTTTTACTTGTGTCTGTAAAAGTGCTACGTCAGTTGTAGTCTTTTCTTGTCTCGTATTAAGCTGGGAAAATTTAGCACTGAGTTCAGTCATCTGTTTGGTCAGTGTGGCGTCTATAAGTTCCACACGCTTACATAAAGTGTCATTACCTGTCTTGAGTGCTATGAGATCAGATTTGATTCCGTCATTTTGTGTCTTTAACTGTTCATTTTGCGTCTGTAAGGTTGCCATGTTTTCGGCGTTTTGTTTCATTAGCATTTGTAACATGTCGGCAATGTTTACCGTTTGCAAGGTCTCTGCCCCCGCCGCGTCATTAGACGTGACGTCATGCATTAACATGGGCTCTGATTGAGACTTTGAAATTTTTGTGGTGGAAGGCCTATTGTCAAAATTTTCGTCAACACTTGCGTCAATGTTTGATGAATCGTCACTACCGGTTGCTGTCGTAAAGTCATTTTCTAACATTTGTCTCTCGTCCGAGTCGGATTGCGTCTGAATAGTACGTCTTTGCTGTTCCATTTTTGCGTATTGTTTTCTAGTTATTACCATGCCACACGTGATATATGTTTCAAGAAAATATTTGACACTGATTTTAAAATAAAATACAGTTGAGCATGAATCGGTCGTAGCAACAATCGCTGTCTGTTAATTTAAAAATATAAACTGAATTTGAGATTATTGGTAATGGCTGCTGGCCATGTTACATGATATCGTACAGAAGTCGGCCATATTGTACACTCGTGTACTGGTATTGTTGCATACGTTATTGTTTAGGGAAAAGTACTGAGAATGAAATTTATCACTGAAACTGTTATGCGGAAAAGAAACACTACAGAATTTTACTGAAAAGCTAATACACTGAATTATACGTCTGGTCAAGCCTGCTAATGCAAAGATGCTGCGTCTTACCTTATTTTGCTGGAAGCTTCTTTGCGTCTTCCCGCAAAATTTTATAATTGGCAAATATCTTCTGATTTTTGTTATTTCTCATATAGTCAAGTCCAGGTCCAGAAAGTTGATTTTTCACATGAAACAAAGAGAACAATGTAACAAATGACAAAATAACAAGTCCGACACGCAGTCGCCAATATAAAATAAATAAAATAAAATAAAATAAAATAAAATATTAATTATTTTATCTGTATGTTTGTCTCTCCTATGAGTCGTCAGGTTTTAATTATTCGGTATCAGACGCTTGACAATGGCTTTTTCGTAAAGGCAATGTTACTCGTAGTTGACAGTGAAATAAAACTGAAATAATCGGACTTCGTAATTAAATCGTTTCCAAAGACTGCTGCGGTAGGTGCGGACTCATAAACTAAATCTCAATATTACAATAATTTGCCAGCCATGCCAAAACGTCGTACAGAGGTGATTGTCTACTAAACAAAAAAATTACACAGTTAGTTAAATCAGATATATTCATTGAATAAGCCTACAGTTCATAATCCTACTTACTTTTATAAATATAAATTCTTTTCAGAATCGAGTGCCTAGTATGGTTGCAACTCGCAGTAATTTTCTATAACATGAAATATGGCGGTGTGCCAGACAATAAACTAAAATACGTGCTTCTCGCACCACTTCAACCAGAGCTCTCTTTTCTTAATCAAACATACGAGTAACGTAATTGTGCTTTTGTTTTATCAGCAACACAGCGCTGCAGTTGTGTGTTATAGGCTTTATTTATTTGTCACTGATTATTTATTTAATTAATATCTCGCGTTTCCGAGGAAACTCACGCTCGGCATGCAAATGTGCCTTTATGGACTGTAAGAAGAGTCTCTATTCTTGTACTTAAGGCGGCATTGTGCCTTTTGTATTTAATTCCGATGCGATTTCTGTGTTTAATCGTCAATGTGAAGGTCCATTGAACCTGCAGTGGTGTATCGGAAACTAATACTGGTCTCACAGGGAATGCTCAAAGCACCGACAGTGAGAAGAGTCTCTATTCTTGTACTTAAGGCGGCATTGTGGCTTTTGTATTTAATTCCGATGTAATTTCAGTGTTTCATCGTCAATGTGAATGTCCAAGGAATACATTGAACCTGCAGTGGTGTATCGGAAACTAATACTGGTCTCACAGGGAATGCTCAAAGCACCGACCGTAAGAAGAGTCTCTATTCTTGTACTTAAGGGGGCATTGTGCCTATTGTATTTAATTCCGATGCAATTTCTGTGATTCATCGTCAATGTGAATGTCCAAGGAATACATTGAAGCTGCAGTGGCGTATCGAAAACTAATACGGGTCGCACAGGAAAGGATCAAAACGCAGACTCTAAGAAGTCTCACTCTTCTTGCACTTATGGCGGCATTGTGCCTTTTGTATATAATTCCGGTGTAATTTCAGTGTTTCATCGTCAATGTGTATGTCCAAGGAATACATTAAACCTGCAGTGGCGTATCGGAAACTAATACTGGTCTCACAGGGAATGCTGAAAGCACCGACGGTAAGAAGAGCCTGTATTCTTGTACATAAGGCGGCATTGTGCATTTGGTATTTAATTCCGATGCGATTTCTGTGTTTCAACGTCAATGTGAAGGTCCAAGTAATACATTGAACCTGCAGTGGTGTATCAGAAATTAATACTGGTCTCTCAGGGAATGCTCGAAGCACCGATTGTAAGATGAGTGTCCATTCTTGTACTTAGGGCGGCATTGTGCCTTTTGTATGTAATTCCGATGCGATTTCTGTGTTACGTCGTCAATGTGAAGGACCATGGAATACATTTAACCTGCAGTGGTATATCGGAAACTAATACTGGTCTCACAGGAAAGGATCAAAGCACAGTCTCTAAGAAGTCTCATTCTTCTTGTAGTTAAGGCGTCATTGTGCCATTTGTATTTAATTCCGATGTAATTTCAGTGTTTCATCGGCAATGTGTATGTCCAAGGAATACATTGAACCTGCAGTGGAGTATCGGAAACTAATACTGGTCTCACAGGGAATGCTCAAATCACCGACGGTACGAAGAGTCTCTATTCTTGTACTTAAGGCGGCATTGTTCCTTTTGTATTTAATTCCGATGTAATTTCAGTGTTTCATCGTCAATGTGTGTGTCCAAGGAATAGATTGAACCTGCAGTGGTGTATCATATACTATTACTGGTCTCACAGGGAATGCTCAAAGCACCGACTGTAAGAAGAGTCTCTATTCTTGTACTCAAGGCGGCATTGGGCCTTTTGTATTTGATTCCGATGCGATTTCTGTGTTTCATCGTCAATGTGAAGGTCCAAGGAATAAACTGAACCTGCAGAGGTGTAGCGGAAACTAATACTGGTCTCACAGGGAATGCTCAAAGCAATGACTCTAAGAAGAGTCTCTATTCTTGTACTTAAGGCGGCATTGTTCCTTTTGTATTTAATTCCGATGTAATTTCAGTGTTTCATCGTCAATGTGTATGTCCAAGGAATACATTGAACCTGCAGTGGTGTATCGGAAACTAATACTGGTCTCACAGGGAATGCTCAAAGCACCTACAGTAAGAAGAGTCTTTGTTCTTGTACTTAAGGCGGCATTGTGGCTTTTGTATTTAATTCCGATTCAATTTCTGTGTTTCATCGACAATGTGAAGGTCCAAGGAATGCATTGAACCTGCAGTGGCGTATCGGAAACTAATACTGGTCGCACAGGAGAGGATCAAAACACAGACTCTATGAAGTCTCACTCTTCTTGCACTTATGGCGGCATCGTGCCTTTTGTATATAATTCCGATGTAATTTCAGTGTTTCATCGTCAATTTGAAGGTCCAAAGAATACTTTCAACCTGCAGTGGTGTATCGGAAACTAATACTGGTCTCACAGGGAATGCTCAAAGCACCGACTGTAAGAAGAGCCTCTATTCTTGTACTTAAGGCGGTATTGTGCCTTTTGTATTTAATTACGATGCGATTACTGTGTTTCATCGTCAATTTGAAGGTCCAAGGAATACATTGAAGCTGCAGTGGCGTATCGAAAACTAATACGGGCCGCACAGGAAAGGATCAAAACACAGACTCTATGAAGTCTCACTCTTCTTGCACTTATGGCGTCATTTTGCCTTTTGTATTTAATTCCGATGTAGTTTCAGTGTTTCATCGTCAATGTGTATGTCCAAGGAATACATTGAACCTGCAGTGTGTATCGGAAACTAATACCGGTCTCACAGGGAATGCTCAAAGCACCGACAGTAAGAAGAGTCTCTATTCTTGTACTTAAGGCATCATTGTGCCTTTTGTATTTAATTCCGATGTAATATCAGTGTTTCATCGTCAATGTGAATGTCCAAGGAATACATTGAACCTCCAGTGGTGTATCGGAAACTAATACTGGTCTCACAGGGAATGCTCAAAGCACCGACTGTAAGAAGAGTCTCTATTCTTGTACTTAAGGCGGCATTGTGCCTTTTGTATTTAATTCCGATGCGATTTCTGTGTTTAATCGTCAATGTGAAGGTCCATTGAACCTGCAGTGGTGTATCGGAAACTAATACTGGTCTCACAGGGAATGCTCAAAGCACCGACAGTGAGAAGAGTCTCTATTCTTGTACTTAAGGCGGCATTGTGGCTTTTGTATTTAATTCCGATGTAATTTCAGTGTTTCATCGTCAATGTGAATGTCCAAGGAATACATTGAACCTGCAGTGGTGTATCGGAAACTAATACTGGTCTCACACGGAATGCTCAAAGCACCGACCGTAAGAAGAGTCTCTATTCTTGTACTTAAGGGGGCATTGTGCCTATTGTATTTAATTCCGATGCAATTTCTGTGATTCATCGTCAATGTGAATGTCCAAGGAATACATTGAAGCTGCAGTGGCGTATCGAAAACTAATACGGGTCGCACAGGAAAGGATCAAAACGCAGACTCTAAGAAGTCTCACTCTTCTTGCACTTATGGCGGCATTGTGCCTTTTGTATATAATTCCGGTGTAATTTCAGTGTTTCATCGTCAATGTGTATGTCCAAGGAATACATTAAACCTGCAGTGGTGTATCGGAAACTAATACTGGTCTCACAGGGAATGCTGAAAGCACCGACGGTAAGAAGAGCCTGTATTCTTGTACATAAGGTGGCATTGTGCATTTGGTATTTAATTCCGATGCGATTTCTGTGTTTCAACGTCAATGTGAAGGTCCAAGTAATACATTGAACCTGCAGTGGTGTATCAGAAATTAATACTGGTCTCTCAGGGAATGCTCGAAGCACCGATTGTAAGATGAGTGTCCATTCTTGTACTTAGGGCGGCATTGTGCCTTTTGTATGTAATTCCGATGCGATTTCTGTGTTACATCGTCAATGTGAAGGACCATGGAATATATTTAACCTGCAGTGGTATATCGGAAACTAATACTGGTCTCACAGGAAAGGATCAAAGCACAGTCTCTAAGAAGTCTCATTCTTCTTGTAGTTAAGGCGTCATTGTGCCCTTTGTATTTAATTCCGATGTAATTTCAGTGTTTCATCGGCAATGTGTATGTCCAAGGAATACATTGAACCTGCAGTGGAGTATCGGAAACTAATACTGGTCTCACAGGGAATGCTCAAATCACCGACGGTACGAAGAGTCTCTATTCTTGTACTTAAGGCGGCATTGTTCCTTTTGTATTTAATTCCGATGTAATTTCAGTGTTTCATCGTCAATGTGTGTGTCCAAGGAATAGATTGAACCTGCAGTGGTGTATCGTATACTATTACTGGTCTCACAGGGAATGCTCAAAGCACCGACTGTAAGCAGAGTCTCTATTCTTGTACTCAAGGCGGCATTGGGCCTTTTGTATTTGATTCCGATTAGATTTCTGTGTTTCATCGTCAATGTGAAGGTCCAAGGAATACATTGAACCTGCAGTGGTGTATCGGAAACTAATACTGGTCACACAGGGAATGCTCAAAGCACCGACTGTTAGAAGAGTCTCTATTCTTGTACTTAAGGCGGCATTGCGCCTTTTGTATTTAATTCCGATGCCATTTCTGTGTTTCATCGTCAATGTGAAGGTCCAAGGAATAAACTGAACCTGCAGAGGTGTAGCGGAAACTAATACTGGTCTCACAGGGAATGCTCAAAGCAATGACTCTAAGAAGAGTCTCTATTCTTGTACTTAAGGCGGCATTGTTCCTTTTGTATTTAATTCCGATGTAATTTCAGTGTTTCATCGTCAATGTGTATGTCCAAGGAATAGATTGAACCTGCAGTGGTGTACGGATACTATTACTGGTCTCACAGGGAATGCTCAAAGCACCGACTGTAAGAAGAGTCTCTATTCTTGTACTTAAGGCGGCATTGTGCCTTTTGTATTTAATTCCGATGCGATTTCTGCTTTTAATCGTCAATGTGAAGTTCCAAGGAATACATTGAACCTGCAGTGGCGTATCGGAAACGAATACTGGTCGCACAGGAGAGGATCAAAACACAGACTCTATGAAGTCTCACTCTTCTTGCACTTATGGCGGCATCGTGCCTTTTGTATTTAATACCGATGTAATTTCAGTGTTTCATCGTCAATTTGAAGGTCCAAAGAATACTTTGAACCTGCAGTGGTGTATCGGAAACTAATACTGGTCTCACAGGGAATGCTCAAAGCACCGACTGTAAGAAGAGCCTCTATTCTTGTACTTAAGGCGGTATTGTGCCTTTTGTATTTAATTCCGATGCGATTTCTGTGTTTCATCGTCAATTTGAAGGTCCAAGGAATACATTGAAGCTGCAGTGGCGTATGGAAAACTAATACGGGCCGCACAGGAAAGGATCAAAACACAGACTCTATGAAGTGTCACACTTCTTGCACTTATGGCGGAATTTTGCCTTTTGTATTTAATTCCGATGTAGTTTCAGTGTTTCATCGTCAATGTGTATGTCCAAGGAATACATTGAACCTGCAGTGGTGTATCGGAAACTAATACCGGTCTCACAGGGAATGCTCAAAGCACCGACAGTAAGAAGAGTCTCTATTCTTGTACTTAAGGCATCATTGTGCCTTTTGTATTTAATTCCGATGTAATATCAGTGTTTCATCGTCAATGTGAATGTCAAAGGAATACATTGAACCTCCAGTGGTGTATCGGAAACTAATACTGGTCTCACAGGGAATGCTCAAAGCACCGACTGTAAGAAGAGTCTCTATTCTTGTACTTAAGGCGGCATTGTGCCTTTTGTATTTAATTCCGATGCGATTTCTGCTTTTAATCGTCAATGTGAAGTTCCAAGGAATACATTGAACCTGCAGTGGCGTATCGGAAACGAATACGGGTCGCACAGGAAAGTATCAAATCACAGACTCTAAGAAATCTCATTCTTCTTGCACTTATGGCGGCATTGTGGCTTTTGTATTTAATTCCGATGTAATTTCAGTGTTTCATCGTCAATGTGTATGTCCAGGGAATACATTGAACCTGCAGTGGTGTATCGGAAACTAATGCTGGTCACACAGGGAATGCTCAAAGCACCGAGTGATTATTCTTGTACTTAAGGCGGCATTGTGCCCTTTGTATTTAATTCCGATGCCATTTCTGTGTTTCATCGTCAATGTGAAAGTCCAAGGAATACACTGAACCTGCAGTGGTGTATCGGAAACTAATACTGGTCCCACAGGGAATGCTCAAAGCACCGACAGTAAGAAGAGTCTCTATTCTTGTACTTAAGGCGGCATTATGCCTTTTGTATTTAATTCCGTTGCGAATTCTGTGTATCATCGTCAATTTTAAGGTCCAAGGAATACATTGAACCTGCAGTGGCGTATCGAAAACTAATACGGGTCGCACAGGAAAGGATCAAAACACAGACTCTAAGAAGTCTCACTCTTCTTGCACTAATGGCGGCATTGTGCCTTTTGTATATATTTCCGGTGTAATTTCAGTGTTTCATCGTCAATGTGTATGTCCAAGGAATAGATTGAACCTGCAGTGGTGTACGGATACTATTACTGGTCTCACAGGGAATGCTCAAAGCACCGACTGTAAGAAGAGTCTCTACTCTTTTACTTAAGGCGGCATTGTGCCTTTTGTATTTGATTCCGATGCGATTTCTGTGTTTCATCGTCAATGTGAAGGTCCAAGGAATACATTCAACCTGCAGTGGTGTATCGGAAACTAATACTGGAATCACAGGGAATGCTCATAGCACCGACTGTAAGGAGAGTCTCTATTCTTGTACTTAAGGCGGCATTGTGCGTTTTGGATTTAATGCCGATGCGATTTCTGTGTTTCATCGTCAATGTGAAGGTCCATGGAATACATTTAACCTGCAGTGGTGTATCGGAAACTAATACTGGTCTCACAGGAAAGGATCAAATCACAGACTCTAAGAAGTCTCATTCTTCTTGTAGTTGAGGCGTCGTTGTGCCCTTTGTATTTAATTCCGATGTAATTTCAGTGTTTCATCGGCAATGTGTATGTGCAAGGAATACATTGAACTTGCAGTGGTGTATCGGAAACTAATACTGGTCTCACAGGGAATGCTCAAAGCACCGACCGTAAGAAGAGTCTCTATTCTTGTACTTAAGGGGTCATTGTGCCTATTGTATTTAATTCCGATGCAATTTCTGTGATTCATCGTCAATGTGAATGTCCAAGGAATACATTGAAGCTGCAGTGGCGTATCGAAAACTAATACGGGTCGCACAGGAGAGGATCAAAACGCAGACTCTAAGAAGTCTCACTCTTCTTGCACTTATGGCGGCATTGTGCCTTTTGTATATAATTCCGGTGTAATTTCAGTGTTTCATCGTCAATGTGTATGTCCAAGGAATACATTAAACCTGCAGTGGTGTATCGGAAACTAATACTGGTCTCACAGGGAATGCTGAAAGCACCGACGGTAAGAAGAGCCTGTATTCTTGTACATAAGGCGGCATTGTGCATTTGGTATTTAATTCCGATGCGATTTCTGTGTTTCAACGTCAATGTGAAGGTCCAAGTAATACATTGAACCTGCAGTGGTGTATCAGAAATTAATACTGGTCTCTCAGGGAATGCTCGAAGCACCGATTGTAAGATGAGTGTCCATTCTTGTACTTAGGGCGGCATTGTGCCTTTTGTATGTAATTCCGATGCGATTTCTGTGTTACATCGTCAATGTGAAGGACCATGGAATACATTTAACCTGCAGTGGTATATCGGAAACTAATACTGGTCTCACAGAAAAGGATCAAAGCACAGTCTCTAAGAAGTCTCATTCTTCTTGTAGTTAAGGCGTCATTGTGCCCTTTGTATTTAATTCCGATGTAATTTCAGTGTTTCATCGGCAATGTGTATGTCCAAGGAATACATTGAACCTGCAGTGGAGTATCGGAAACTAATACTGGTCTCACAGGGAATGCTCAAATCACCGACGGTACGAAGAGTCTCTATTCTTGTACTTAAGGCGGCATTGTTCCTTTTGTATTTAATTCCGATGTAATTTCAGTGTTTCATCGTCAATGTGTGTGTCCAAGGAATAGATTGAACCTGCAGTGGTGTATCGTATACTATTACTGGTCTCACAGGGAATGCTCAAAGCACCGATTGTAAGAAGAGTCTCTATTCTTGTACTCATGGCGGCATTGGGCCTTTTGTATTTGATTCCGATGCGATTTCTGTGTTTCATCGTCAATGTTAAGGTCCAAGGAATACATTGAACCTGCAGTGGTGTATCGGAAACTAATACTGGTCTCACAGGGAATGCTCAAAGCACCGACTGTTAGAAGAGTCTCTATTCTTGTACATAAGGCGGCATTGTGCCTTTTGTATTTAATTCCGATGCCATTTCTGTGTTTCATCGTCAATGTGAAGGTCCAAGGAATAAACTGAACCTGCAGTGGTGTATCGGAAACCAATACTGGTCTCACAGGGAATGCTCAAAACACCGACTGTAAGAAGAGCCTCTATTCTTGTACTTAAGGCGGTATTGTGCCTTTTGTATTTAATTCCGATGCGATTTCTGTGTTTCATCGTCAATTTGAAGGTCCAAGGAATACATTGAAGTTGCAGTGGCGTATCGAAAACTAATACGGGCCGCACAGGAAAGGATCAAAACACAGACTCTATGAAGTCTCACTCTTCTTGCACTTATGGCGGCATTTTGCCTTTTGTATTTAATTCCGATGTAGTTTCAGTGTTTCATCGTCAATGTGTATGTCCAAGGAATACATTGAACCTGCAGTGGTGTATCGGAAACTAATACCGGTCTCACAGGGAATGCTCAAAGCACCGACAGTAAGAAGAGTCTCTATTCTTGTACTTAAGGCATCATTGTGCCTTTTGTATTTAATTCCGATGTAATATCAGTGTTTCATCGTCAATGTGAATGTCCAAGGAATACATAGAACCTCCAGTGGTGTATCGGAAACTAATACTGGTCTCACAGGGAATGCTCAAAGCACCGACTGTAAGAAGAGTCTCTATTCTTGTACTTAAGGCGGCATTGTGCCTTTTGTATTTAATTCCGATGCGATTTCTGCTTTTAATCGTCAATGTGAAGTTCCAAGGAATACATTGAACCTGCAGTGGCGAATCGGAAACTAATACGGGTCGCACAGGAAAGTATCAAATCACAGACTCTAAGAAATCTCATTCTTCTTGCACTTATGGCGGCATTGTCGCTTTTGTATTTAATTCCGATGTAATTTCAGTGTTTCATCGTCAATGTGTATGTCCAGGGAATACATTGAGCCTGCAGTGGTGTATCGGAAACTAATGCTGGTCACACAGGGAATGCTCAAAGCACCGAGTGATTATTCTTGTACTTAAGGCGGCATTGTGCCCTTTGTATTTAATTCCGATGCCATTTCTGTGTTTCATCGTCAATGTGAAAGTCCAAGGAATACACTGAACTTGCAGTGGTGTATCGGAAACTAATACTGGTCCCACAGGGAATGCTCAAAGCACCGACAGTAAGAAGAGTCTCTATTCTTGTACTTAAGGCGGCATTATGCCTTTTGTATTTAATTCCGTTGCGAATTCTGTGTATCATCGTCAATTTGAAGGTCCAAGGAATACATTGAACCTGCAGTGGCGTATCGAAAACTAATACGGGTCGCACAGGAAAGGATCAAAACACAGACTCTAAGAAGTCTCACTCTTCTTGCACTAATGGTGGCATTGTGCCTTTTGTATATATTTCCGGTGTAATTTCAGTGTTTTATCGTCAATGTGTATGTCCAAGGAATACATTGAACCTGCAGTGGTGTATCGGAAACTAATACTGGTCTCACAGGGAATGCTCAAATCACCGACGGTACGAAGAGTCTCTATTCTTGTACTTAAGGCGGCATTGTTCCTTTTGTATTTAATTCCGATGTAATTTCAGTTTTTCATCGTCAATGTGTATGTCCAAGGAATAGATTGAACCTGCAGTGGTGTACGGATACTATTACTGGTCTCACAGGGAATGCTCAAAGCACCGACTGTAAGAGGAGTCTCTACTCTTGTACTTAAGGCGGCATTGTGCCTTTTGTATTTGATTCCGATGCGATTTCTGTGTTTCATCGTCAATGTGAAGGTCCAAGGAATACATTGAACCTGCAGTGGTGTATCGGAAACTAATACTGGAATCACAGGGAATGCTCAAAGCACCGACTGTAAGGTGAGTCTCTATTCTTGTACTTAAGGCGGCATTGTGCGTTTTGGATTTAATGCCGATGCGATTTCTGTGTTTCATCGTCAATGTGAAAGACCATGGAATACATTTAACCTGCAGTGGTGTATCGGAAACTAATACTGGTCTCACAGGAAAGGATCAAATCACAGACTCTAAGAAGTCTCATTCTTCTTGTAGTTGAGGCGTCGTTGTGCCCTTTGTATTTAATTCCGATGTAATTTCAGTGTTTCATCGGCAATGTGTATGTCCAGGGAAGACATTGAACCTGCAGTGGTGTATCGGAAACTAATGCTGGTCACACTGGGAATGCTCAAAGCACCGAGTGATTATTGATGTACTTAAGGCGGCATTGTGCCCTTTGTATTAAATTACGATGTAATTTCAGTGTTTCATCGGCAATGTGTATGTCCAAGGAATACATTGAACCTGCAGTGGTGTATCGGAAACTAATACTGGTCCCACAGGGAATGCTCAAATCACCGACGGTAAGAAGAGTCACTATTCTTGTACTTAAGGCGGCATTGTTCCTTTTGTATTTAATTCCGATGTAATTTCAGTGTTTCATCGTGAATGTGTATGTCCAAGGAATAGATTGAACCTGCAGTGGTGTATCTTATACTATTACTGGTCTCACAGGGAATGCTCCAAGCACCGACTGTAAGAAGAGTCTCTATTCTTGTACGTAAGGCGGCATTGTGCCTTTTGTATTTGATTCCGATGCGATTTCTGTGTTTCATCGTCAATGTGAAGGTCCAAGGAATACATTGAACCTGCAGTGGTGTATCGTAAACTAATACTGGTCTCACAGGGAATGCTCAAACCACCGACTGTAAGAAGAGTCTTTATTCTTGTACTTAAGGCGGCATTGTGCCTTTTGTATTTAATTCTGATGCCATTTCTGTGTTTCATCGTCAATGTGAAGGACCAAGGAATACATTGAACCTGCAGTGGTGTATCGGAAACTAACACTGGTCTCACAGGAAATTATCAAAGCACAGACTCTAAGTATTCTCATTCTTCTTGTAGTTAAGGTGTCATTGTGCCCTTTGTATTTAATTCCGATGCGATTTCTGTGTTTCATCGTCAATGTGTATGTCCAGGGAAGACATTGAACCTGCAGTGGTGTATCGGAAACTAATGCTGGTCACACTGGGAATGCTCAAAGCACCGAGTGATTATTGATGTACTTAAGGCGGCATTGTGCCCTTTGTATTAAATTACGATGTAATTTCAGTGTTTCATCGGCAATGTGTATGTCCAAGGAATACATTGAACCTGCAGTGGTGTATCGGAAACTAATACTGGTCCCACAGGGAATGCTCAAATCACCGACGGTACGAAGAGTCTCTATTCTTGTACTTAAGGCGGCATTGTTCGTTTTGTATTTAATTCCGATGTAATTTCAGTTTTTCATCGTCAATGTGTATATCCAAGGAATAGATTGAACCTGCAGTGGTGTACGGATACTATTACTGGTCTCACAGGGAATGCTCAAAGCACCGACTGTAAGAAGAGTCTATACTCTTGTACTTAAGGCGGCATTGTGCCCTTTGTATTTGATTCCGATGCGATTTCTGTGTTTCATCGTCAATGTGAAGGTCCAAGGAATACATTGAACCCGCAGTGGTGTATCGGAAACTAATACTGGTCTCACAGGGAATGATCGAAGCACCGACTGTAAGGAGAGTCTCTATTCTTGTACTTAAGGCGGCATTGTGCGTTTTGGATTTATTGCCGATGCGATATCTGTGTTTCATCGTCAATGTGAAGGACCATGGAATACAGTTAACCTGCAGTGGTATATCGGAAACTAATACTGGTCTCACAGGAAAGGATCAATTCACAGACTCTAAGAAGACTCATTCTTCTTGTAGTTGAGGCGTAATTGTGCCCTTTGTATTTAATTCCGATGTAATTTCTGTGTTGCATCGCCAATGTGAAGGTCCAAGGAATAAACGGAACCTGCAGAGGTGTAGCGGAAACTAATACTGGTCTCACAGGGAATGCTCAAAGCACCGACTGTAAGAAGAGTCTCTATTCTTGTACTTAAGGCGGCATTGTGCCTTTTGTATTTAATTCCGATGCGATTTCTGTGTTTCATCGTCAATGTGAAGGTCCAGGGAATAAACTGGATCTGCAGAGGTGTAGCGGAAACTAATACTGGTCTCACAGGGAATGCTCAAAGCACCGACTGTAAGAAGAGTCTCTATTCTTGTACTTAAAGCGGCATTGTGCCTTTTTTATTTGATTCCGATGCGATTTCTGTGTTTCATCGTCAATGTGTATGTCCAAGGAATAGGTTGAACCTGCAGTGGTGTATCGGATACTATTACTGGTCTCACAGGGAATGCTCAAAGCGCCGACTGTAAGAAGAGTCTCTATTCTTGTACTTAACGCGGCATTGTGCCTTTTGTATTTCATTCCGATGCGATTTCTGTGTTTCATCGTCAATGTGAAGGTCAAAGGAATACATTGAACCTGCAGTGGTGTATCGGAAACTAATACTGGTCTCACAGCGAATGCTCAAAGCACCGACTGTAAGAAGAGTCTCTATTCTTGTACTTAAGGCGGCATAGTGCCTTTGGTATTTAATTCCGATGCGATTTCTGTGTTTCATCGTCAATGTGAAGGTCCAAGGAATTAATTGAACCTGCAGAGGTGTAGCGGAAACTAATACTGGTCTCACAGGGAATGCTCAAAGCACCGACTGTAAGAAGAGTCTCCATTCTTGTACTTAAGGCGGCATTGTGCCTTTGGTATTTAATTCCGATGCGATTTCTGTGTTTCATCGTCAATGTGAAGGTCCAAGGAATAAACTGAACCTGCAGAGGTGTAGCGGAAACTAATACTGGTCTCACAGGGAATGCTCAAAGCACCGACTGTAAGAAGAGCCTCTATTCTTGTACTTAAGGCGGCATTGTGCCTTTTGTATTTAATTCCGATGCGATTTCTGTGTTTCATCGTCAATGTGAAGGTCCAAGGATTAAACGTAACCTGCAGAGATGTAGCGGAAACTAATACTGGTCTCACAGGGGATGCTGAAATCACCGACTGTAAGAAGAGTCTCTATTCTTGTAGTTAAGGCGGCATTGTGCATTTTGTATTTAATTCCGTTGCGATTTCTGTGTTTCATCGTCAATGTGAAGGTCCAAGGAATAAACTGATCCTGCAGAGGTGTAGCGGAAACTAATACTGGTTTCACAGGGAGTGCTCAAAGCACCGACTGTAAGAAGAGTCTCTATTCTTGTACTTAAGGCGGCATTGTGCCTTTTGTATTTAATTCCGATGCGATTTCTGTGTTTCATCGCCAATGTGAAGGTCCAAGGAATAAACAGAACCTGCAGAGCTGTAGTGGAAACTAATACTGGTCTCACAGGGAATGCCCAAAGCACCGACTGTAAGAAGAGTCTCTATTCTTGTACTTAAGGCAGCATTGTGCCTTTTGTATTTAATTCCGATGCGATTTCTGTGTTTCATCGTCAATGTGAAGGTCCAGGGAATAAACTGAACCTGCAGAGTTGTTGCGGAAACTAATACTGGTCTCACAGGGAATGCTCAAAGCACCGACTGTAAGAAGAGTCTCTACTCTTGTACTTAAGGCGGCATTGTGCCTTTTGTATTTAATTCCGATGCGATTTCTATGTTTCATTGTCAATGTGAAGGTCCAAGGAATAAACTGAACCTGCAGAGGTGAAGCGGAAACTAATACTGGTCTCACAGGGAATGCTCAAATCACCGACTGTAAGAAGAGTCTCTATTCTTGTACTTAAGGCGGAATTGTGCCATTTAAATTTAATTCCGATGCGATTTCTGTGTTTCATCGTCAATGTGAAGGTCCAAAGAATAAACTGAACCTGCAGAGGTGTAGCGGAAACTAATACTGGTCTCACAGGGAATGCTCAATGCACCGACTGTAAGAAGAGTCTCTAGTCTTGTACTTAAGGCGGCATTGTGCATTTTGTATTTAATTCCGATGCGATTTCTGTGTTTCATCGTCAATGTGAAGGTCCAAGAAATAAGCTGAACCTGCAGAGGTGTAGCGGAAACTAATACTGGTCTCACAGGGAATGCTCAAAGCACCCACTCTAAGAAGAGTCTCTATTCTTGTACTTAAAGTAATATTGTGCCTTTTGTATTTAATTCCGATGCGATTTCTGTGTTTCATCGTCAATGTGAAGGTCCAAGGAATAAACTGAACCTGCAGAGCTGTAGCGGAAACTAATACTGGTCTCACAGGGAATGCTGAAATCACCGACTGTAAGAAGAGTCTCTATTCTTGTACTTAAGGCGGCATTGTGCCTTTTGTATTTAATTCCGATGCGATTTCTGTGTTTCATCGTCAGTGTGAAGGTCCAAGGAATAAACTGAACCTGCAGAGGTGTAGCGGAAACTAAAACTGGTCTCACAGGGAATGCTCAAAGCACCGACTGTAAGAAGAGTCTCTATTCTTGTACTTAAGGCGGCATTGTGCCTTTGGTATTTGATTCCGATGCGATTTCTGTGTTTCATCGTCAATGTGAAGGTCCAAGGAATAAACTGAACCTGCAGAGGTGTAGCGGAAACTAATACTGGTCTCACAGGGAATGCTCAAAGCGCCGACTGTAAGAAGAGTCTATATTCTTGTACTTAAGGCGGCATTGTGCCTTTGGTATTTAATTCCGATGCGATTTCTGTGTTTCATCGTCAATGTGAAGGTCCAAGGAATAAACTGAACCTGCAGAGGTGTAGCGGAAACTAATACTGGTCTCACAGGGAATGCTCAAAGCACCGACTGTAAGAAGAGTCTCTATTCTTGTACTTAAGGCGGCATTGTGCCTTTTGTATTTAATTCCGATGCGATTTCTGTGTTTCATCGTCAATGTGAACGTCCAAGGAAGAAACTCAACCTGCAGAGTTGTAGCGGAAACTAAACTGGTCTCACAGGGAATGCTGAAATCACCGACTGTAAGAAGAGTCTCTATTCTTGTAGTTAAGGCGGCATTGTGCATTTTGTATTTAATTCCGATGCGATTTCTGTGTTTCATCGTCAATGTGAAGGTCCAAGGATTAAACGTAACCTGCAGAGTTGTAGCGGAAACTAATACTGGTCTCACAGGGGATGCTGAAATCACCGACTGTAGGAAGAGTCTCTATTCTTGTAGTTAAGGCGGCATTGTGCATTTTGTATTTAATTCCGATGCGATTTCTGTGTTTCATCGTCAATGTGAAGGTCCAAGGAATAAACTGATCCTGCAGAGGTGTAGCGGAAACTAATACTGGTTTCACAGGGAATGCTCAAAGCACCGACTGTAAGAAGAGTCTCTATTCTTGTACTTAAGGCGGCATTGTGCCTTTTGTATTTAATTCCGATGCGATTTCTGTGTTTCATCGCCAATGTGAAGGTCCAAGGAATAAACTGAACCTGCAGAGCTGTAGCGGAAACTAATACTGGTCTCACAGGGAATGCTCAAAGCACCGACTGTAAGAAGAGTCTCTACTCTTGTACTTAAGGCGGCATTGTGCCTTTTGTATTTAATTCCGATGCGATTTCTATGTTTCATTGTCAATGTGAAGGTCCAAGGAATAAACTGAACCTGCAGAGGTGAAGCGGAAACTAATACTGGTCTCACAGGGAATGCTCAAATCACCGACTGTAAGAAGAGTCTCTATTCTTGTACTTAAGGCGGAATTGTGCCACTTAAATTTAATTCCGATGCGATTTCTGTGTTTCATCGTCAATGTGAAGGTCCAAAGAATAAACTGAACCTGCAGAGGTGTAGCGGAAACTAATACTGGTCCCACAGGGAATGCTCAATACACCGACTGTAAGAAGAGTCTCTAGTCTTGTACTTAAGGCGGCATTGTGCATTTTGTATTTAATTCCGATGCGATTTCTGTGTTTCATCGTCAATGTGAAGGTCCAAGAAATAAGCTGAACCTGCAGAGGTGTAGCGGAAACTAATACTGGTCTCACAGGGAATGCTCAAAGCACCCACTCTAAGAAGAGTCTCTATTCTTGTACTTAAAGTGGTATTGTGCCTTTTGTATTTAATTCCGATGCGATTTCTGTGTTTCATCGTCAATGTGAAGGTCCAAGGAATAAACTGAACCTGCAGAGGTGTAGCGGAACGTAATACTGGTCTCACAGGGAATGCTCAAAGCACCGACTGTAAGAAGTGTCCCTATTCTTGTACTTAAGGCGGCATTGTGCCTTTTGTATTTAATTCCGATGCGATTTCTGTGTTTCATCGTCAATGTGAAGGTCCAAGGAATAAACTGAACCTGCAGAGCTGTAGCGGAAACTAATACTGGTCTCACAGGGAATGCTCAAAGCACCGACTGTAAGAAGAGTCTCTATTCTTGTACTTAAGGCGGCATTGTGCTCTTTGTATTTAATTCCGATGCGATTTCTGTGTTTCATCGTCAATGTGAAGGTCCAAGGAATAAACTGAACCTGCAGAGGTGTAGCGGAAACTAAAACTGGTCTCACAGGGAATGCTCAAAGCACCGACTGTAAGAAGAGTCTCTATTCTTGTACTTAAGGCGGCATTGTGCCTTTGGTATTTGATTCCGATGCGATTTCTGTGTTTCATCGTCAATGTGAAGGTCCAAGGAATAAACTGAACCTGCAGAGGTGTAGCGGAAACTAATACTGGTCTCACAGGGAATGCTCAAAGCGCCGACTGTAAGAAGAGTCAATATTCTTGTACTTAAGGCGGCATTGTGGATTTGGTATTTAATTCCGATGCGATTTCTGTGTTTCATCGTCAATGTGAAGGTCCAAGGAATAAACTGAACCTGCAGAGGTGTAGCGGAAACTAATACTGGTCTCACAGGGAATGCTCAAAGCACCGACTGTAAGAAGAGTCTCTATTCTTGTACTTAAGGCGGCATTGTGCCTTTTGTATTTAATTCCGATGCGATTTCTGTGTTTCATCGTCAATGTGAACGTCCAAGGAAGAAACTCAACCTGCAGAGTTGTAGCGGAAACTAAACTGGTCTCACAGGGAATGCTGAAATCACCGACTGTAAGAGGAGTCTCTATTCTTGTAGTTAAGGCGGCATTGTGCATTTTGTATTTAATTCCGATGCGATTTCTGTGTTTCATCGTCAATGTGAAGGTCCAAGGAATAAACTGAACCTGCAGAGGTGTAGCGGAAACGAATACTGGCCTCTCAGGGAATGCTCAAAGCACCGACTGTAAGAAGAGTCTCTATTCTTGTACTTAAGGCGGCATTGTGCCTTTTGTATTTAATTCCGATGCGATTTCTGTGTTTCATCGCCAATGTGAAGGTCCAAGGAATAAACTGAACCTGCAGAGCTGTAGCGGAAACTAATACTGGTCTCACAGGGAATGCTCAAAGCATCGACTGTAAGAAGAGTCTCTATTCTTGTACTTAAGGCGGCATTGTACCTTTTGTATTTAATTCCGATGCGATTTCTGTGTTTCATCGTCAATGTGAAGGTCCAGGGAATAAACTTAACCTGCAGAGGTGTAGCGGAAACTAATACTGGTCTCACAGGGAATGCTCAAAGCACCGACTGTAAGAAGAGTCTCTACTCTTGTACTTAAGGCGGCATTGTGCCTTTTGTATTTATTTCCGATGCGATTTCTGTGTTTCATCGTTAATGTGAAGGTCCAAGGAATAAACTGAACCTGCAGAGGTGTAGCGGAAACTAATACTGGTCTCACAGGGAATGCTCAAAGCATCGACTGCAAGAAGAGTCTCTATTCTTGTACTTAAGGCGGCATTTTGCCTTTTGTATTTAATTCCGATGCGATTTCTGTGTTTCATTGTCAATGTGAAGGTCCAAGGAATAAACTGAACCTGCAGAGGTGTAGCGGAAACTAATACTGGTCTCACAGGGAATGCTCAAAGCACCGACTGTAAGAAGAGTCTCTATTCTTGTACTTAAGGCGGAATTGTGCCATTTGTATTTAATTCTGATGCGATTTCTGTGTTTCATCGTCAATGTGAAGGTCCAAAGAATAAACTGAACCTGCAGAGGTGTAGCGGAAACTAATACTGGTCTCACAGGGAATGCTCAATGCACCGACTGTAAGAAGAGACTCTATTCTTGTACTTAAGGCGGCATTGTGCCTTTTGTATTTAATTCCGATGCGATTTCTGTATTTCATCGTCAATGTGAAGGTCCAACAAATAAACTGAACCTGCAGAGGTGTAGCGGAAACTAATACTGGTCTCACAGGGAATGCTCAAAGCACCCACTGTAAGAAGAGTCTCTATTCTTGTACTTAAGGCGGCATTGTGCCTTTTGTATTTAATTCCGATGCGATTTCTGTGTTTCATCGTCAATGTGAAGGTCCAAGGAATAAACTGAACCTGCAGAGGTGTAGCGGAAAGTAATACCGGTCTCACAGGGAATGCTCAAAGCACCGACTGTAAGAAGGGTCCCTATTCTTGTACTTAAGGCGGCATTGTGCCTTTTGTATTTAATTCCGATGCTATTTCTGTGTTTCATCGTCAATGTGAAGGTCCAAGGAATAAACTGAACCTGCAGAGCTGTAGCGGAAACTAATACTGGTCTCACAGGGAATGCTCAAAGCACCGACTGTAGAAGAGTCTCTATTCTTGTTCTTAAGGCGGCATTGTGCCTTTTGTATTTAATTCCGATGCGATTTCTGTGTTTCGTCCTCAATGTGAATGTCCAAGGAATAAACTAAACCTGCAGAGGTGTAGCGGAAACTAATACTGGTCTCACAGGGAATGCTCAAATCACCAACTGTAAGAAGAGTCTCTACTCTTGTACTTAAGGCGGCATTGTGCCTTTTGTATTTAATTCCGATGCGATTTCTGTGTTTCATCGTCAATGTGAAGGTCCAAGGAATAAACTGAACCTGCAGAGGTGTAGCGGAAACTGATACTGGTCTCACAGGGAATGCTCAAAGCACCGACTGTAAGAAGAGTCTCTACTCTTGTACATAAGGCGGCATTGTGAATTTTGTTTTTAATTCCGATGCGATTAATGTGTTACATCGTCAATGTGAAGGTCCAAGGAATAAACTGAACATGCAGAGGTGTAGCGGAAACTAATACTGGTCTCACAGGGAATGCTCAAAGCACCGACTGTAAGTAGAGTCTCTACTCTTGTACTTAAGGCGGCATTGTGCCTTTTGTATTTAATTCCGATGCGATTTCTGTGTTTCATCGTCAATGTGAAGGTCCAAGGAATAAACTGAACCTGCAGAGGTGTAGCGGAAACTAATACTGGTCTCACAGGGCATGCTCAAAGCACCAACTGTAAGAAAACTCTCTATTCTTGTACTTAAGGCGGCATTGTGCCATTTGTATTTAATTCCGATGCGATTTCTGTGTTTCATCGTCAATGTGAAGGTCCAAGGAATAAACTGAACCTGCAGAGGTGTAGCGGAAACTAAAACTGGTCTCACAGGGAATGCTCAAAGCACCGACTGTAAGAAGAGTCTCTATTCTTGTACTTAAGGTGGCATTGTGCCTTTTGTATTTCATTCCGATGCGATTTCTGTGTTTCATCGTCAATGTGAAGGTCCAAGGAATAAACTCAACCTGCGAGGTGTAGCGGAAACTAATACTGGTCTCACAGGGAATGCTGAAATCACCGACTGTAAGAAGAGTCTCTATTCTTGTACTTAAGGCGGCATTGTGCCTTTTGTATTTAATTCCGATGCGATTTCTGTGTTTTATCGTCAATGTGAAGGTCCAAGGAATAAACTGAACCTGCAGAGGTGAAGCGGAAACTAATACTGGTCTCACAGGGAATGCTCAAATCACCGACTGTAAGAAGATACTCTACTCTTGTACTTAAGGCGGCATTGTGCCTTTTGTATTTATTTCCGATGCGATTTCTGTGTTTCATCGTTAATGTGAAGGTCCAAGGAATAAACTGAACCTGCAGAGGTGTAGCGGAAACTAATACTGGTCTCACAGGGAATGCTCAAAGCATCGACTGTAAGAAGAGTCTCTATTCTTGTACTTAAGGCGGCATTGTACCTTTTGTATTTAATTCCGATGCGATTTCTGTGTTTCATCGTCAATGTGAAGGTCCAGGGAATAAACTGAACCTGCAGAGGTGTAGCGGAAACTAATACTGGTCTCACAGGGAATGCTCAAAGCACCGACTGTAAGAAGAGACTCTACTCTTGTACTTAAGGCGGCATTGTGCCTTTTGTATTTATTTCCGATGCGATTTCTGTGTTTCATCGTTAATGTGAAGGTCCAAGGAATAAACTGAACCTGCAGAGGTGTAGCGGAAACTAATACTGGTCTCACAGGGAATGCTCAAAGCATCGACTGCAAGAAGAGTCTCTATTCTTGTACTTAAGGCGGCATTGTGCCTTTTGTATTTAATTCCGATGCGATTTCTGTGTTTCATTGTCAATGTGAAGGTCCAAGGAATAAACTGAACCTGCAGAGGTGTAGCTGAAACTAATACTGGTCTCACAGGGAATGCTCAAAGCACCGACTGTAAGAAGAGTCTCTATTCTTGTACTTAAGGCGGAATTGTGCCATTTGTATTTAATTCTGATGCGATTTCTGTGTTTCATCGTCAATGTGAAGGTCCAAAGAATAAACTGAACCTGCAGAGGTGTAGCGGAAACTAATACTGGTCTCACAGGGAATGCTCAATGCACCGACTGTAAGAAGAGACTCTATTCTTGTACTTAAGGCGGCATTGTGCCTTTTGTATTTAATTCCGATGCGATTTCTGTATTTCATCGTCAATGTGAAGGTCCAACAAATAAACTGAACCTGCAGAGGTGTAGCGGAAACTAATACTGGTCTCACAGGGAATGCTCAAAGCACCCACTGTAAGAAGAGTCTCTATTCTTGTACTTAAGGCGGCATTGTGCCTTTTGTATTTAATTCCGATGCGATTTCTGTGTTTCATCGTCAATGTGAAGGTCCAAGGAATAAACTGAACCTGCAGAGGTGTAGCGGAAAGTAATACTGGTCTCACAGGGAATGCTCAAAGCACCGACTGTAAGAAGGGTCCCTATTCTTGTACTTAAGGCGGCATTGTGCCTTTTGTATTTAATTCCGATGCAATTTCTGTGTTTCATCGTCAATGTGAAGGTCCAAGGAATAAACTGAACCTGCAGAGCTGTAGCGGAAACTAATACTGGTCTCACAGGGAATGCTCAAAGCACCGACTGTAGAAGAGTCTCTATTCTTGTTCTTAAGGCGGCATTGTGCCTTTTGTATTTAATTCCGATGCGATTTCTGTGTTTCATCGTCAATGTGAAGGTCCAAGGAATAAACTGAACCTGCAGAGGTGTAGCGGAAACTGATACTGGTCTCACAGGGAATGCTCAAAGCACCGACTGTAAGAAGAGTCTCTACTCTTGTACATAAGGCGGCATTGTGAATTTTGTTTTTAATTCCGATGCGATTAATGTGTTACATCGTCAATGTGAAGGTCCAAGGAATAAACTGAACATGCAGAGGTGTAGCGGAAACTAATACTGGTCTCACAGGGAATGCTCAAAGCACCGACTGTAAGTAGAGTCTCTACTCTTGTACTTAAGGCGGCATTGTGCCTTTTGTATTTAATTCCGATGCGATTTCTGTGTTTCATCGTCAATGTGAAGGTCCAAGGAATAAACTGAACCTGCAGAGGTGTAGCGGAAACTAATACTGGTCTCACAGGGCATGCTCAAAGCACCAACTGTAAGAAAACTCTCTATTCTTGTACTTAAGGCGGCATTGTGCCATTTGTATTTAATTCCGATGCGATTTCTGTGTTTCATCGTCAATGTGAAGGTCCAAGGAATAAACTGAACCTGCAGAGGTGTAGCGGAAACTAAAACTGGTCTCACAGGGAATGCTCAAAGCACCGACTGTAAGAAGAGTCTCTATTCTTGTACTTAAGGTGGCATTGTGCCTTTTGTATTTCATTCCGATGCGATTTCTGTGTTTCATCGTCAATGTGAAGGTCCAAGGAATAAACTCAACCTGCGAGGTGTAGCGGAAACTAATACTGGTCTCACAGGGAATGCTGAAATCACCGACTGTAAGAAGAGTCTCTATTCTTGTACTTAAGGCGGCATTGTGCCTTTTGTATTTAATTCCGATGCGATTTCTGTGTTTTATCGTCAATGTGAAGGTCCAAGGAATAAACTGAACCTGCAGAGGTGAAGCGGAAACTAATACTGGTCTCACAGGGAATGCTCAAATCACCGACTGTAAGAAGAGTCTCTATTCTTGTACTTAAGGCGGAATTGTGCCATTTAAATTTAATTCCGATGCGATTTCTGTGTTTCATCGTCAATGTGAAGGTCCTAAGAATAAACTGAACCTGCAGAGGTGTAGCGGAAACTAATACTGGTCTCACAGGGAATGCTCAATGCACCGACTGTAAGAAGAGTCTCTAGTCTTGTACTTAAGGCGGCATTGTGCATTTTGTATTTAATTCCGATACGATTTCTGTGTTTCATCGTCAATGTGAAGGTCCAAGAAATAAACTGAACCTGCAGAGGTGTAGCGGAAACTAATACTGGTCTCACAGGGAATGCTCAAAGCACCCACTGTAAGAAGAGTCTCTATTCTTGTACTTAAAGTGGTATTGTGACTTTTGTATTTAATTCCGATGCGATTTCTGTGTTTCATCGTCAATGTGAAGGTCCAAGGAATAAACTGAACCTGCAGAGGTGTAGCGGAAAGTAATACTGGTCTCACAGGGAATGCTCAAAGCACCGACTGTAAGAAGAGTCCCTATTCTTGTACTTAAGGCGGCATTGTGCCTTTTGTATTTAATTCCGATGCGATTTCTGTGTTTCATCGTCAATGTGAAGGTCCAAGGAATAAACTGAACCTGCAGAGCTGTAGCGGAAACTAATACGGGTCTCACAGGGAATGCTCAAAGCACCGACTGTAAGAAGAGTCTCTATTCTTGTACTTAAGGTGGCATTGTGCCTTTTGTATTTAATTCCGATGTGATTTCTGTGTTTCATCGTCAATGTGAAGGTCCAAGGAATAAACTGAACCTGCAGAGGTGTAGCGGAAACTAAAACTGGTCTCACAGGGAATGCTCAAAGCACCGACTGTAAGAAGAGTCTCTATTCTTGTACTTAAGGCGGCATTGTGCCTTTGGTATTTGATTCCGATGCGATTTCTGTGTTTCATCGTCAATGTGAAGGTCCAAGGAATAAACTGAACCTGCAGAGGTGTAGCGGAAACTAATACTGGTCTCACAGGGAATGCTCAAAGCACCGACTGTAAGAAGAGTCTATATTCTTGTACCTAAGGCGGCATTGTGCCTTTGGTATTTAATTCCGATGCGATTTCTGTGTTTCATCGTCAATGTGAAGGTCCAAGGAATAAACTGAACCTGCAGAGGTGTAGCGGAAACTAATACTGGTCTCACAGGGAATGCTCAAAGCACCGACTGTAAGAAGAGTCTCTATTCTTGTACTTAAGGCTGCATTGTGCCTTTTGTATTTAATTCCGATGCGATTTCTGTGTTTCATCGTCAATGTGAACGTCCAAGGAAGAAACTCAACCTGCAGAGTTGTAGCGGAAACTAAACTGGTCTCACAGGGAATGCTGAAATCACCGACTGTAAGAAGAGTCTCTATTCTTGTAGTTAAGGCGGCATTGTGCATTTTGTATTTAATTCCGATGCGATTTCTGTGTTTCATCGTCAATGTGAAGGTCCAAGGAATAAACTGAACCTGCAGAGGTGTAGCGGAAACGAATACTGGCCTCTCAGGGAATGCTCAAAGCACCGACTGTAAGAAGAGTCTCTATTCTTGTACTTAAGGCGGCATTGTGCCTTTTGTATTTAATTCCGATGCGATTTCTGTGTTTCATCGCCAATGTGAAGGTCCAAGGAATAAACTGAACCTGCAGAGCTGTAGCGGAAACTAATACTGGTCTCACAGGGAATGCTCAAAGCATCGACTGTAAGAAGAGTCTCTATTCTTGTACTTAAGGCGGCATTGTGCCTTTTGTATTTAATTCCGATGCGATTTCTGTGTTTCATCGTCAATGTGAAGGTCCAGGGAATAAACTGAACCTGCAGAGGTGTAGCGGAAACTAATACTGGTCTCACAGGGAATGCTCAAAGCACCGACTGTAAGAAGAGTCACTAATCTTGTACTTAAGGCGGCATTGTGCCTTTTGTATTTATTTCCGATGCGATTTCTGTGTTTCATCGTTAATGTGAAGGTCCAAGGAATAAACTGAACCTGCAGAGGTGTAGCGGAAACTAATACTGGTCTCACAGGGAATGCTCAAAGCATCGACTGCAAGAAGAGTCTCTATTCTTGTACTTAAGGCGGCATTGTGCCTTTTGTATTTAATTCCGATGCGATTTCTGTGTTTCATTGTCAATGTGAAGGTCCAAGGAATAAACTGAACCTGCAGAGGTGTAGCGGAAACTAATACTGGTCTCACAGGGAATGCTCAAAGCACCGACTGTAAGAAGAGTCTCTATTCTTGTACTTAAGGCGGAATTGTTCCATTTGTATTTAATTCTGATGCGATTTCTGTGTTTCATCGTCAATGTGAAGGTCCAAAGAATAAACTGAACCTGCAGAAGTGTAGCGGAAACTAATACTGGTCTCACAGGGAATGCTCAATGCACCGACTGTAAGAAGAGACTCTATTCTTGTACTTAAGGCGGCATTGTGCCTGTTGTATCTAATTCCGATGCGATTTCTGTGTTTCATCGTCAATGTGAAGGTCCAAGAAATAAACTGAACCTGCAGAGGTGTAGCGGAAACTAATACTGGTCTCACAGGGAATGCTCAAAGCACCCACTGTAAGAAGAGTCTCTATTCTTGTACTTAAGGCGGCATTGTGCCTTTTGTATTTAATTCCGATGCGATTTCTGTGTTTCATCGTCAATGTGAAGGTCCAAGGAATAAACTGAACCTGCAGAGGTGTAGCGGAAAGTAATACTGGTCTCACAGGGAATGCTCAAAGCACCGACTGTAAGAAGAGTCCCTATTCTTGTACTTAAGGCGGCATTGTGCCTTTTGTATTTAATTCCGATGCGATTTCTGTGTTTCATCGTCAATGTGAAGGTCCAAGGAATAAACTGAACCTGCAGAGCTGTAGCGGAAACTAATACTGGTCTCACAGGGAATGCTCAAAGCACCGACTGTAAGAAGAGTCTCTATTCTTGTTCTTAAGGCGGCATTGTGCCTTTTGTATTTAATTCCGATGCGATTTCTGTGTTTCATCGTCAATGTGAAGGTCCAAGGAATAAACTGAACCTGCAGAGGTGTAGCGGAAACTAATACTGGTCTCACAGGGCATGCTCAAAGCACCAACTGTAAGAAAACTCTCTATTCTTGTACTTAAGGCGGCATTGTGCCATTTGTATTTAATTCCGATGCGATTTCTGTGTTTCATCGTCAATGTGAAGGTCCAAGGAATAAACTGAACCTGCAGAGGTGTAGCGGAAACTAATACTGGTCTCACAGGGAATGCTCAAAGCACCGACTGTAAGAAGAGTCTCTATTCTTGTACTTAAGGTGGCATTGTGCCTTTTGTATTTCATTCCGATGCGATTTCTGTGTTTCATCGTCAATGTGAAGGTCCAAGGAATAAACTCAACCTGCGAGGTGTAGCGGAAACTAATACTGGTCTCACAGGGAATGGTGAAATCACCGACTGTAAGAAGAGTCTCTATTCTTGTACTTAAGGCGGCATTGTGCCTTTTGTATTTAATTCCGATGCGATTTCTGTGTTTTATCGTCAATGTGAAGGTCCAAGGAATAAACTGAACCTGCAGAGGTGTAGCGGAAACTAATACTGGTCTCACAGGGAATGCTCAAATCACCGACTGTAAGAAGAGTCTCTATTCTTGTACTTAAGGCGGCATTATGCCTCTTGTATTTAATTCCGATGCGATTTCTGTGTTTCATCGTCAATGTGAAGGTCCAAGGAATAAACTGAACCTGCAGAGGTGTAGCGGAAACTAATACTGGTCTCACAGGGCATGCTCAAAGCACCGACTGTAAGAAGACTCACTATTCTTGTACTTAAGGCGGCATTGTGCCATTTGTATTTAATTCCGATGCGATTTCTGTGTTTCATCGTCAATGTGAAGGTCCAAGGAATAAACTGAACATGCAGAGGTGTAGCGGAAACTAATGCTGGTCTCACAGGGAATGCTGAAAGCACCGACTGTCAGAAGAGTCTCTATTCTTGTACTTAAAGCGGCATTGTGCCTTTTGTATTTAATTCCGATGCGATTCCTGTGTTTCATCGGCAATGTGAAGGTCCAAGGAATAAACTGAACCTGCAGAGGTGTAGCGGAAACTATTACTGGTCTCACAGGGAATGCTCAAAGCACCGAATGTAAGAAGAGTCTCTATTCTTGTACTTAAGGCGGCATTGTGCCTTTTGTATTTAATTCCGATGCGAATTCTGTGTTTCATCGTCAAGGTGAAGGTCCAAGGAATAAACTGAACCTGCAGAGGTGTAGCGGAAACTTATACTGGTCTCACAGGGAATGCTCAAAGCACCGACTGTAAGAAGAGTCTCTATTCTTGTACTATGGGCGGCATTGTGCCTTTTGTATTTAATTCCGTTGCGATTTCTGTGTTTCATCGTCAATGTGAGGGCCCAAGGAATAAAGTGAACCTGCAGAGGTGTAGCGGAAACTAATACTGGTCTCACGGGGAATGCTCAAAGCACCGACTGTAAGAAGAGTCTCTATTATTGTACTTAAGGCGGCATTGTGGCTTTTGTATTTAATTCCGATGCGATTTCTGTGATTCATCGTCAATGTGAAGGTCCAAGGAATAAACTGAACCTGCAGAGGTGTAGCGGAAACTAATACTGGTCTCACAGGGAATGCTCAAAGCACCGACTGTACGAAGAGTCTCTACTATTGTACTTAAGGCGGCATTGTGCCTTTTGTATTTAATTCCGATATAATTTCTGTGTTTCATCGTCAATGTGAACGTCCAAGGAATAAACTGAACCTGCAGAGGTGTAGCGGAAACTAATACTGGTCTCACAGGGAATGCTCAAAGCACTGACTGTAAGAAGAGTCTCTATTGTTGTACTTAAGGCGGCATTATGCCTTTTGTATTTAATGCCGATGCGATTTCAGTGTTTCATCGTCAATGTGAAGGTCCAAGGAATAAGCTGAACCTTCAGAGGTTTAGCGGAAACTAATACTGGTCTCACAGGGAATGCTCAAAGCACCGACTGTAAGAAGAGTCTCTATTCTTGTACTTAAGGCGGCATTGTGCCTTTTATATTTAATTCCGATGTAATTTCAGTGTTTCATCGTCAATTTGAAGGTCCAAGGAATACATTGAACCTGCAGTGGTGTATCGGATACTAATACTGGTCTCACAGGGAATGCTCAAAGCACCGACTGTAAAAAGAGTCTCTATTCTTGTACTTAAGGCGGCATTGTGCCTTTTGTATTTAATTCCGATGCGATTTCTGTGTTTCATCGTCAATGTGAAGGTCTAAGGAATAAACTGAACCTGCAGAGGTGCAGCGGAAACTAATACTGGTCACACAGGGAATGCTCAAAGCACCGACTGTAAGAAGAGTCTCTATTCATGTACTTAAGGCGGCATTGTGCCTTTTGTATTTAATTGCGATGCGATTTCTGTGTTTCATCGGCAATGTGAAGGTCCAAGGAATAAACTGAACCTGCAGAGGTGTAGCGGAAAGTAATACTGGTCTCACAGGAAATGCTCAAAGCACCGACTGTAAGAAGAGTCTCTATTCTTGTACTTAAGGCGGCATTGTGGCTTTTGTATTTAATTCCGATGCGATTTCTGTGTTTCATCGTCAATGTGAAGGTCCAAGGAATAAACTGAACCTGCAGAGGTGTAGCGGAAACTAATACTGGTCTCACAGGGAATGCTCACAGCACCGACTGTAAGAAGAGTCTCTATTCTTGTACTTAAGGCGGAATTGTGCCTTTTGTATTTAATTCCGATGCGATTTCTGTGTTTCATCGTCAATGTGAAGGTCCAAGGAATAAACTGAACCTGCAGAGGTGTAGCGGAAACTAATACTGGTCTCACAGGGAATGCTGAAAGCACCGACTGTCAGAAGAGTCTCTATTCTTGTACTTAAAGCGGCATTGTGCCTTTTGTATTTAATTCCGATGCGATTCCTGTGTTTCATCGGCAATGTGAAGGTCCAAGGAATAAACTGAACCTGCAGAGGTGTAGCGGAAACTATTACTGGTCTCACAGGGAATGCTCAAAGCACCGAATTTAAGAAGAGTCTCTATTCTTGTACTTAAGGCGGCATTGTGCCTTTTGTATTTAATTCCGGTGCGAATTCTGTGTTTCATCGTCAAGGTGAAGGTCCAAGGAATAAACTGAACCTGCAGAGGTGTAGCGGAAACTTATACTGGTCTCACAGGGAATGCTCAAAGCACCGACTGTAAGAAGAGTCTCTATTCTTGTACTTAAGGCGGCATTGTGCCTTTTGTATTTAATTCCGATGCGATTTCTGTGTTTCATCGTCAATGTGAAGGTTCAAGGAATAAACTGAACCTGCAGAGGTGCAGCGGAATCTAATACTGGTCACACAGGGAATGCTCAAAGCACCGACTGTAAGGAGAGTCTCTATTCTTGTACTTAAGGCGGCATTGTGCCTTTTGTATTTAATTGCGATGCGATTTCTGTGTTTCATCGGCAATGTGAAGGTCCAAGGAATAAACTGAACCTGCAGAGGTGTAGCGGAAACTAATACTGGTCTCACAGGGAATGCTCAAAGCACCGACTGTAAGAAGAGTCTCTATTCTTGTACTTAAGGCGGCATTGTGGCTTTTGTATTTAATTCCGATGCGATTTCTGTGTTTCATCGTCAATGTGAAGGTCCAAGGAATAAACTGAACCTGCAGAGGTGTAGCGGAAACTAATACTGGTCTCACAGGGAATGCTCACAGCACCGACTGTAAGAAGAGTCTCTATTCTTGTACTTAAGGCGGAATTGTGCCTTTTGTATTTAATTCCGATGCGATTTCTGTGTTTCATCGTCAATGTGAAGGTCCAAGGAATAAACTGAACCTGCAGAGGTGTAGCGGAAACTAATACTGGTCTCACAGGGAATTCTCAAAGTACCGACTGTAAGAAGAGTCACTATTATTGTACATAAGGCGGCATTGTGCCTTTTGTATTTAATTCCGATGTAATTTCAGTGTTTCATCGTCAATGTGAAGGTCCAAGGAATACATTGAACCTGCAGTGGTGTAGCGGAAACTAATACTGGTCTCACAGGGAATGCTCAAAGCACCGACTCTAAGAAGAGTCTCTATTCTTGTACTTAAGGCGGCAATTATGCGTTTTGTATTTAATTCCGAGCGATTTCTGTGTTTCATCGACAATCTGAAGGTCCAAGGAATAAACTGAACCTGCAGAGGCGTAGCGGAAACTAATACTGGTCTCACAGGGAATGCTCAAAGCACCGACTGTAAGAAGAGTCTCTATTCTTGTACGTAAGGCGGCATTGTGCCATTTGTATTTAATTCCGATGCGATTTTTGTGTTTCATCGTCAATGTGAAGGTCCAAGGAATAAACTGAACCTGCAGAGGTGTAGCGAAAACTAATACTGGTCTCACAGGGAATGCTCAAAGCACCGACTGTAAGAAGAGTCTCTATTCTTGTACTTAAGGTGGCAATTATGCGTTTTGTATTTAATTCCGATGCGATTTCTGTGTTTCATCGTCAATGGGAAGGTCCAAGGAATAAACTGGACCTGCAGAGGTGTAGCGAAAACTAATACTGGTCTCACAGGGAATGCTCAAAGCACCGACTGTAAGAAGAGTCTCTATTCTTGTACTTAAGGCGGCATTGTGCCTTTTGTATTTAATTCCGATGCGATTCCTGTGTTTCATCGTCAATGTGAAGGTCCAAGGAATAAACTGAACCTGCAGAGGTGTAGCGGAAACTAATACTGGTCTCACAGGGAATGCTCAAAGCACCGACTGTAAGAAGAGTCTCTATTCTTGTACTTAAGGCGGCATTGTAACTTTTGTATTTAATTCCGATGCGATATCTGTGTTTCGTCGTCAATGTGAAGGTCCAAGGAATAAACTGAACCTGCAGAGGTCTAGCGGAAACTAATACTGGTCTCACAGGGAATGCTCAAAGCACCGACTGTAAGAAGAGTCCCTATTCTTGTACTTAAGGCGGCATAGTGCCTTTTGTATTTAAATCCGATGCGATATCTGTGTTTCATCGTCAATGTGAAGGTCCAAGGAATAAACGGAACCTGCAGAGGTGTAGCGGAAACTAATACTGGTCTCACAGGGAATGCTCAAAGCACCGACTGTAAGAAGTGTCTCTATTCTTGTACTTAAGGGGGCATTGTGGCTTTTGTATTTAATTCCGATGCGATTTCTGTGTTTCATCGACAATGTGAAGGTCCAAGGAATAAACTGAACCTGCAGAAGTGTAGCGGAAACTAATACTGGTCTCACAGGGAATGTTCAAACACCGACTGTAAGATGAGTCTCTATTCTTGTACTTAAGGCGGCATTGTGGCTTTTGTATTTAATTCCGATGCGATTTCTGTGTTTCATCGTCAATGTGAAGGTCCAAGGAATAAACTGAACCTGCAGAGGTGTAGCGGAAACTAATACTGGTCTCACAGGGAATGCTCACAGCACCGACTGTAAGAAGAGTCTCTATTCTTGTACTTAAGGCGGAATTGTGCCTTTTGTATTTAATTCCGATGCGATTTCTGTGTTTCATCGTCAATGTGAAGGTCCAAGGAATAAACTGAACCTGCAGAGGTGTAGCGGAAACTAATACTGGTCTCACAGGGAATTCTCAAAGTACCGACTGTAAGAAGAGTCACTATTATTGTACATAAGGCGGCATTGTGCCTTTTGTATTGAATTCCGATGTAATTTCAGTGTTTCATCGTCAATGTGAAGGTCCAAGGAATACATTGAACCTGCAGTGGTGTAGCGGAAACTAATACTGGTCTCACAGGGAATGCTCAAAGCACCGACTCTAAGAAGAGTCTCTATTCTTGTACTTAAGGCGGCAATTATGCGTTTTGTATTTAATTCCGAGCGATTTCTGTGTTTCATCGACAATGTGAAGGTCCAAGGAATAAACTGAACCTGCAGAGGCGTAGCGGAAACTAATACTGGTCTCACAGGGAATGCTCAAAGCACCGACTGTAAGAAGAGTCTCTATTCTTGTACGTAAGGCGGCATTGTGCCATTTGTATTTAATTCCGATGCGATTTTTGTGTTTCATCGTCAATGTGAAGGTCCAAGGAATAAACTGAACCTGCAGAGGTGTAGCGAAAACTAATACTGGTCTCACAGGGAATGCTCAAAGCACCGACTGTAAGAAGAGTCTCTATTCTTGTACTTAAGGTGGCAATTATGCGTTTTGTATTTAATTCCGATGCGATTTCTGTGTTTCATCGTCAATGGGAAGGTCCAAGGAATAAACTGGACCTGCAGAGGTGTAGCGAAAACTAATACTGGTCTCACAGGGAATGCTCAAAGCACCGACTGTAAGAAGAGTCTCTATTCTTGTACTTAAGGCGGCATTGTGCCTTTTGTATTTAATTCCGATGCGATTCCTGTGTTTCATCGTCAATGTGAAGGTCCAAGGAATAAACTGAACCTGCAGAGGTGTAGCGGAAACTAATACTGGTCTCACAGGGAATGCTCAAAGCACCGACTGTAAGAAGAGTCTCTATTCTTGTACTTAAGGCGGCATTGTAACTTTTGTATTTAATTCCGATGCGATATCTGTGTTTCGTCGTCAATGTGAAGGTCCAAGGAATAAACTGAACCTGCAGAGGTCTAGCGGAAACTAATACTGGTCTCACAGGGAATGCTCAAAGCACCGACTGTAAGAAGAGTCCCTATTCTTGTACTTAAGGCGGCATAGTGCCTTTTGTATTTAAATCCGATGCGATTTCTGTGTTTCATCGTCAATGTGAAGGTCCAAGGAATAAACTGAACCTGCAGAGGTGTAGCGGAAACTAATACTGGTCTCACAGGGAATGCTCAAAGCACCGACTGTAAGAAGAGTCTCTATTCTTGTACTTAAGGCGGCATTGTGCCATTTGTATTTAATTCCGATGCGATTTCTGTGTTTCATCCTCAATGTGAAGGTCCAAGGAATACATTGAACCTGTAGTGGTGTATCGGAAACTAATACTGGTTTCACAGGGAATGCTCAAAGCACCGACTGTAAGAAGAGTCTCTATTCTTGTACTTAAGGCGGCATTGTCCCTTTTGTATTCAATTCCGATGTGATATCTGTGTTGCATCGTCAGTGTGAAGGTCCAAGGAATAAACTGAACCTGCAGCGGTGTAGCGGAAACTACTACTGGTCTCACAGGGAATGCTCAAAGCACCGACTGTAAGAAGAGTCTCTATTCTTGTACTTAAGGCGGCATTGTGCGTTTTGTATTTAATTCCGATGCGATTACTGTGTTTCATCGTCAATGTGAAGGTCCAAGGAATAAACTGAACCTGCAGGGTGTAGCGGAAACTAATACTGGTCTCACAGGGAATGCTCAAAGCACCGACTGTAAGAAGAGTCTCTATTCTTGTACTTAAGGCGGCATTGTGCCTTTTGTATTTAATTCCGATGCGATTTCTGTGTTTCATCGTCAATGTGAAGGTCCAAGAAATAAACTGAACCTGCAGAGGTGTAGCGGAAACTAATACTGGTCTCACAGGGAATGCTCAAAGCACCGACTGTAAGAAGAGTCTCTATTCTTGTACTTAAGGCGGCATTGTGCCTTTTGTATGTAATTCCGATGCGATTTCTGTGTTTCATCGTCAATGTGAAGGTCCAAGGAATAAACTGAACCTGCAGAGGTGTAGCGGAAACTAATACTGGTCTCACAGGGAATGCTCAAAGCACCGACTGTAAGAAGAGTCTCTATTCTTGTACTTAAGGCGGCATTGTGCCTTTTGTATTTAATTCCGATGCGATTTCTGTGTTTCATCGTCAATGTGATGGTCCAAGGAATACATTGAACCTGCAGTGGTGTATCGGAAACTAATACTGGTCTCACAGGGAATGCTCAAAGCACCGACTGTAAGAAGAGTCTCTATTCATGTACTTAAGGCGGCATTGTCCCTTTTGTATTTAATTCCGATGTGATTTCTGTGTTGCATCGTCAATGTGAAGGTCCAAGGAATAAACTGAACCTGCAGAGGTGTAGCGGAAACTACTACTGGTCTCACAGGGAATGCTCAAAGCACCGACTGTAAGAAGAGTCTCTATTCTTGTACTTAAGGCGGCATTGTGCCTTTCGTATTTAATTCCGATGCGATTTCTGTGTTTCATCGTCAATGGGAAGGTCCAAGGAATAAACTGAACCTGCAGAGGTGTAGCGGAAACTAATACTGGTCTCACAGGGAATGCTCAAAGCACCGACTGTAAGAAGAGTCTCTATTCTTGTACTTAAGGCGGCATTGTGCCTTTTATTTTTAATTCCGATGCAATTTCTGTGTTTCATCGTCAATGTGAAGGTCCAAGAAATAAACTGAACCTGCAGAGGTGTAGCGGAAACTAATACTGGTCTCACAGGGAATGCTCAAAGCACCGACTGTAAGAAGAGTCTCTATTCTTGTACTTAAGGCGGCATTGTGCGTTTTGTATTTAATTCCGATGTAATTTCAGTGTTTCATCGTCAATGTGAAGGTCCAAGGAATACATTGAACCTGCAGTGGTGTATCGGAAACTAATACTGGTCTCACAGGGAATGCTCAAAGCACCGACTGTAAGAAGAGTCTCTATTCTTGTACTTAAGGCGGCATTGTGCCTTTTGTATTTAATTCCGATGCGATTTCTGTGTTTCATCGTCAATGTGAAGGTCGAAGGAATAAATTGAACCTGCAGTGGTGTATCGGAAACTAATACTGGTCTCACAGGGAATGCTCAAAGCACCGACTGTAAGAAGAGTCTCTATTCTTGTACTTAAGGCGGCATTGTCCCTTTTGTATTTAATTCCGATGTGATTTCTGTGTTGCATCGTCAATGTGAAGGTCCAAGGAATAAACTGAACCTGGAGAGGTGTAGCGGAAACTACTACTGGTCTCACAGGGAATGCTCAAAGCACCGACTGTAAGAAGGGTCTCTATTCTTGTACTTAAGGGTGTATTGTGCGTTTTGGATTTAATTCCGATGCGATTTCTGTATTTCATCGTCAATGTGAAGGTCCAAGGAATAAACTGAACCTGCAGAGGTGTAGCGGAAACTAATACTGGTCTCACAGGGAATGCTCAAAGCACCGACTGTAAGAAGAGTCTCTATTCTTGTACTTAAGGCGGCATTGTGCCTTTTGTATTTAATTCCGATGCGATTTCTGTGTTTCATCGTCAATGTGAAGGTCCAAGAAATAAACTGAACCTGCAGAGGTTTAGCGGAAACTAATACTGGTCTCACAGGGAATGCTGAAAGCACCGACTGTAAGAAGAGTCTCTATTCTTGTACTTAAGGCGGCATTGTGCCTTTTGTATTTAATTCCGATGCGATTTCTGTGTTTCATCGTCAATGTGAAGGTCCAAGGAATAAACTGAACCTGCAGAGGTGTAGCGGAAACTAATACTGGTCTCACAGGGAATGCTCAAAGCACCGACTGTAAGAAGAGTCTCTATTCTTGTACTTAAGGCGGCATTGTGCCTTTTGTATTTAATTCCGATGCGATTTCTGTGTTTCATCGTCAATGTGAAGGTCCAAGGAATAAACTGAACCTGCAGAGGTGTAGCGGAAACTAATACTGGTCTCACAGGGAATGCTCAAAGCACCGACTGTAAGAAAAGTCCCTATTCTTGTACTTAAGGCGGCATTGTGCATTTTGTATTTAATTCCGATGTAATTTCAGTGTTTCATCGTCAATGTGAAGGTCCAAGAAATACATTGAACCTGCAGTGGTGAATCGGAAACTAATACTGGTCTCACAGGGAATGCTCAAACCACCGACGGTAAGAAGAGTCTCTATTCTTGTACTTAAGGCGGCATTGTTTCTTTTGTAGTTAATTCCGATGTAATTTCTGTGTTTCATCGTCAATGGGTATGTCCAAGGAATAGATTGAACCTGCAGTGGTGTATCGGATACTATTACTGGTCTCACAGGGAATGTTCAAAGCACCGACTGTAAGAAGAGTCTCTGTTCTTGTACTTAAGGTGGAATTGTGCCATTTGTATTTAATTCTGATGCGATTTCTGTGTTTCATCGTCAATGTGAAGGTCCAAAGAATAAACTGAACCTGCAGAGGTGTAGCGGAAACTAATACTGGTCTCACAGGGAATGCTCAATGCACCGACTGTAAGAAGAGACTCTATTCTTGTACTTAAGGCGGCATTGTGCCTTTTGTATTTAATTCCGATGCGATTTCTGTGTTTCATCGTCAATGTGAAGGTCCAAGAAATAAACTGAACCTGCAGAGGTGTAGCGGAAACTAATACTGGTCTCACAGGGAATGCTCAAAGCACCCACTGTAAGAAGAGTCTCTATTCTTGTACTTAAGGCGGCATTGTGCCTTTTGTATTTAATTCCGATGCGATTTCTGTGTTTCATCGTCAATGTGAAGGTCCAAGGAATAAACTGAACCTGCAGAGGTGTTGCGGAAAGTAATACTGGTCTCACAGGAAATGCTCAAAGCACCGACTGTAAGAAGAGTCCCTATTCTTGTACTTAAGGCGGCATTGTGCCTTTTGTATTTAATTCCGATGCGATTTCTGTGTTTCATCGTCAATGTGAAGGTCCAAGGAATAAACTGAACCTGCAGAGGTGTAGCGGAAACTAATACTGGTCTCACAGGGAATGCTCAAAGCACCGACTGTAAGAAGAGTCTCTACTCTTGTACATAAGGCGGCATTGTGAATTTTGTATTTAACTCCGATGCGATTCCTGTGTTTCATTGTCAATGTGAAGGTCCAAGGAATAAACTGAACATGCAGAGTTGTAGCGGAAACTAATACTGGTCTCACAGGGAATGCTCAAAGCACCGACTGTAAGAAGAGTCTCTACTCTTGTACTTAAGGCGGCATTGTGCCTTTTGTATTTAATTCCGATGCGATTGCTGTGTTTCATCGTCAATGTGAAGGTCCAAGGAATAAACTGAACCTGCAGAGGTGTAGCGGAAACTAATACTGGTCTCACAGGGCATGCTCAAAGCACCGACTGTAAGAAAACTCTCTATTCTTGTACTTAAGGCGGCATTGTGCCATTTGTATTTAATTCCGAAGCGATTTCTGTGTTTCATCGTCATTGTGAAGGTCCAAGGAATAAACTGAACCTGCAGAGGTGTAGCGGAAACTAATACTGGTCTCACAGGGAATGCTCAAAGCACCGACTGTAAGAAGAGTCTCTATTCTTGTACTTAAGGTGGCATTGTGCCTTTTGTATTTCATTCCGATGCGATTTCTGTGTTTCATCGTCAATGTGAAGGTCCAAGGAATAAACTCAACCTGCAGAGGTGTAGCGGAAACTAATACTGGTCTCACAGGGAATGCTGAAATCACCGACTGTAAGAAGAGTCTCTATTCTTGTACTTAAGGCGGCATTGTGCCTTTTGTATTTAATTCCGATGCGATTTCTGTGTTTTATCGTCAATGTGAAGGTCCAAGGAATAAACTGAACCTGCAGAGGTGTAGCGGAAACTAATACTGGTCTCACAGGGAATGCTCAAATCACCGACTGTCAGAAGAGTCTCTATTCTTGTACTTAAAGCGGCATTGTGCCGTTTGTATTTAATTCCAATGCGAATTCTGTGTTTCATCGTCAAGGTGAAGGTCCAAGGAATAAACTGAACCTGCAGAGGTGTAGCGGAAACTTATACTGGTCTCACAGGGAATGCTCAAAGCACCGACTGTAAGAAGAGTCTCTATTCTTGTACTTAAGGCGGCATTGTGCCTTTTGTATTTAATTCCGATGCGATTTCTGTGTTTCATCGTCAATGTGAGGGCCCAAGGAATAAAGTGAACCTGCAGAGGTGTAGCGGAAACTAATACTGGTCTCACAGGGAATGCTCAAAGCACCGACTGTAAGAAGAGTCTCTATTATTGCACTTAAGGCGGCATTGTGGCTTTTGTATTTAATTCCGATGCGATTTCTGTGTTTCATCGTCAATGTGAAGGTCCAAGGAATAAACGGAACCTGCAGAGGTGTAGCGGAATCTAATACTGGTCTCACAGGGAATTCTCAAAGCACCGACTGTAAGAAGAGTCTCTATTACTGTACTTAAGGCGGCATTGTGCCTTTTGTATTTAATTCCGATATAATTTCTGTGTTTCATCGTCAATGTGAACGTCCAAGGAATAAACTGAACCTGCAGAGGTGTAGCGGAAACTAATACTGGTCTCACAGGGAATGCTCAAAGCACCGACTGTAAGAAGAGTCCCTATTCTTGTACTTAAGGCGGCATTATTTCTTTTGTAATTAATTCCGATGTAATTTCTGTGTTTCATCGTCAATGGGTATGTCCAAGGAATAGATTGAACCTGCAGTGGTGTATCGGATACTATTACTGGTCTCACAGGGAATGTTCAAAGCACCGACTGTAAGAAGAGTCTCTATTCTTGTACTTAAGGCGGAATTGTGCCATTTGTATTTAATTCTGATGCGATTTCTGTGTTTCATCGTCAATGTGAAGGTCCAAAGAATAAACTGAACCTGCAGAGGTGTAGCGGAAACTAATACTGGTCTCACAGGGAATGCTCAAACCACCGACGGTAAGAAGAGTCTCTATTCTTGTACTTAAGGCGGCATTGTTTCTTTTGTAATTAATTCCGATGTAATTTCTGTGTTTCATCGTCAATGGGTATGTCCAAGGAATAGATTGAACCTGCAGTGGTGTATCGGATACTATTACTGGCCTCACAGGGAATGTTCAAAGCACCGACTGTAAGAAGAGTCTCTATTCTTGTACTTAAGGCGGAATTGTGCCATTTGTATTTAATTCTGATGCGATTTCTGTGTTTCATCGTCAATGTGAAGGTCCAAAGAATAAACTGAACCTGCAGAGGTGTAGCGGAAAGTAATACTGGTCTCACAGGGAATGCTCAATGCACCGACTGTAAGAAGAGACTCTATTCTTGTACTTAAGGCGGCATTGTGCCTTTTGTATTTAATTCCGATGCGATTTCTGTGTTTCATCGTCAATGTGAAGGTCCAAGAAATAAACTGAACCTGCAGAGGTGTAGCGGAAACTAATACTGGTCTCACAGGGAATGCTCAAAGCACCCACTGTGAGAAGAGTCTCTATTCTTGTACTTAAGGCGGCATTGTGCCTTTTGTATTTAATTCCGATGCGATTTCTGTGTTTCATCGTCAATGTGAAGGTCCAAGGAATAAACTGAACCTGCAGAGGTGTAGCGGAAAGTAATACTGGTCTCACAGGGAATGCTCAAAGCACCGACTGTAAGAAGAGTCCCTATTCTTGTACTTAAGGCGGCATTGTGCCTTTTGTATTTAATTCCGATGCGATTTCTGTGTTTCATCGTCAATGTGAAGGTCCAAGGAATAAACTCAACCTGCAGAGGTGTAGCGGAAACTAATACTGGTCTCACAGGGAATGCTGAAATCACCGACTGTAAGAAGAGTCTCTATTCTTGTACTTAAGGCGGCATTGTGCCTTTTGTATTTAATTCCGATGCGATTTCTGTGTTTTATCGTCAATGTGAAGGTCCAAGGAATAAACTGAACCTGCAGAGGTGTAGCGGAAACTAATACTGGTCTCACAGGGAATGCTCAAATCACCGACTGTAAGAAGAGTCTCTATTCTTGTACTTAAGGCGGCATTATGCCTCTTGTATTTAACTCCGATGCGATTTCTGTGTTTCATCGTCAATGTGAAGGTCCAAGGAATAAACTGAACCTGCAGAGGTGTAGCAGGAGCTAATACTGGTCTCACAGGGCATGCTCAAAGCACCGACTGTAAGAAGACTCACTATTCTTGTACTTAAGGCGGCATTGTGCCATTTGTATTTAATTCCGATGCGATTTCTGTGTTTCATCGTCAATGTGAAGGTCCAAGGAATAAACTGAACCTGCAGAGGTGTAGCGGAAACTAATACTGGTCTCACAGGGAATGCTGAAAGCACCGACTGTCAGAAGAGTCTCTATTCTTGTACTTAAAGCGGCATTGTGCCGTTTGTATTTAATTCCAATGCGAATTCTGTGTTTCATCGTCAAGGTGAAGGTCCAAGGAATAAACTGAACCTGCAGAGGTGTAGCGGAAACTTATACTGGTCTCACAGGGAATGCTCAAAGCACCGACTGTAAGAAGAGTCTCTATTCTTGTACTTAAGGCGGCATTGTGCCTTTTGTATTTAATTCCGATGCGATTTCTGTGTTTCATCGTCAATGTGAGGGCCCAAGGAATAAAGTGAACCTGCAGAGGTGTAGCGGAAACTAATACTGGTCTCACAGGGAATGCTCAAAGCACCGACTGTAAGAAGAGTCTCTATTATTGTACTTAAGGCGGCATTGTGGCTTTTGTATTTAATTCCGATGCGATTTCTGTGTTTCATCGTCAATGTGAAGGTCCAAGGAATAAACGGAACCTGCAGAGGTGTAGCGGAAACTAATACTGGTCTCACAGGGAATTCTCAAAGCACCGACTGTAAGAAGAGTCTCTATTACTGTACTTAAGGCGGCATTGTGCCTTTTGTATTTAATTCCGATATAATTTCTGTGTTTCATCGTCAATGTGAAGGTCCAAGGAATAAACTGAACCTGCAGAGGTGTAGCGGAAACTAATACTGGTCTCACAGGGAATGCTCAAAGCACCGACTGTAAGAAGAGTCCCTATTCTTGTACTTAAGGCGGCATTAGTTCTTTTGTAATTAATTCCGATGTAATTTCTGTGTTTCATCGTCAATGGGTATGTCCAAGGAATAGATTGAACCTGCAGTGGTGTATCGGATACTATTACTGGTCTCACAGGGAATGTTCAAAGCGCCGACTGTAAGAAGAGTCTCTATTCTTGTACTTAAGGCGGAATTGTGCCATTTGTATTTAATTCTGATGCGATTTCTGTGTTTCATCGTCAATGTGAAGGTCCAAAGAATAAACTGAACCTGCAGAGGTGTAGCGGAAACTAATACTGGTCTCACAGGGAATGCTCAAACCACCGACGGTAAGAAGAGTCTCTATTCTTGTACTTAAGGCGGCATTGTTTCTTTTGTAATTAATTCCGATGTAATTTCTGTGTTTCATCGTCAATGGGTATGTCCAAGGAATAGATTGAACCTGCAGTGGTGTATCGGATACTATTACTGGCCTCACAGGGAATGTTCACAGCACCGACTGTAAGAAGAGTCTCTATTCTTGTACTTAAGGCGGAATTGTGCCATTTGTATTTAATTCTGATGCGATTTCTGTGTTTCATCGTCAATGTGAAGGTCCAAAGAATAAACTGAACCTGCAGAGGTGTAGCGGAAACTAATACTGGTCTGACAGGGAATGCTCAATGCACCGACTGTAAGAAGAGACTCTATTCTTGTACTTAAGGCGGCATTGTGCCTTTTGTATTTAATTCCGATGCGATTTCTGTGTTTCATCGTCGATGTGAAGGTCCAAAAAATAAACTGAACCTGCAGAGGTGTAGCGGAAACTAATACTGGTCTCACAGGGAATGCTCAAAGCACCCACTGTAAGAAGAGTCTCTATTCTTGTACTTAAGGCGGCATTGTGCCTTTTGTATTTACTTCCGATGCGATTTCTGTGTTTCATCGTCAATGTGAAGGTCCAAGGAATAAACTGAACCTGCAGAGGTGTAGCGGAAAGTAATACTGGTCTCACAGGGAATGCTCAAAGCACCGACTGTAAGAAGAGTCCCTATTCTTGTACTTAAGGCGGCATTGTGCCTTTTGTATTTAATTCCGATGCGATTTCTGAGTTTCATCGTCAATGTGAAGGTCCAAGGAATAAACTGAACCTGCAGAGCTGTAGCGGAGACTAATACTGGTCTCACAGGGAATGCTCAAAGCACCGACTGTAGGAAGAGTCTCTATTCTTGTTCTTAAGGCGGCATTGTGCCTTTTGTATTTAATTCCGATGCGATTTCTGTGTTTCATCCTCAATGTGAATGTCCAAGGAATAAACTGAACCTGCAGAGGTGTAGCGGAAACTAATACTGGTCTCACAGGGAATGCTCAAATCACCAACTGTAAGAAGAGTCTCTACTCTTGTACTTAAGTCGGCATTGTGCCTTTTGTATTTAATTCCGATGCGATTTCTGTGTTTCATCGTCAATGTGAAGGTCCAAGGAATAAACTGAACCTGCAGAGGTGTAGCGGAAACTAATACTGGTCTCACAGGGAATGCTCAAAGCACCGACTGTAAGAAGAGTCTCTATTCTTGTACTTAAGGTGGCATTGTGCCTTTTGTATTTCATTCCGATGCGATTTCTGTGTTTCATCGTCAATGTGAAGGTCCAAGGAATAAACTCAACCTGCAGAGGTGTAGCGGAAACTAATACTGGTCTCACAGGGAATGCTGAAATCACCGACTGTAAGAAGAGTCTCTATTCTTGTACTTAAGGCGGCATTGTGCTTTTGGATTTAATTCCGATGCGATTTCTGTGTTTTATCGTCAATGTGAAGGTCCAAGGAATAAACTGAACCTGCAGAGGTGTAGCGGAAACTAATACTGGTGTCACAGGGAATGCTCAAATCACCGACTGTAAGAAGACTCTCTATTCTTGTACTTAAGGCGGCATTATGCCTCTTGTATTTAATTCCGATGCGATTTCTGTGTTTCATCGTCAATGTGAAGGTCCAAGGAATAAACTGAACCTGCAGAGGTGTAGCGGAAACTAATACTGGTCTCACAGGGCATGCTCAAAGCACCGACTGTAAGAAGACTCACTATTCTTGTACTTAAGGCGGCATTGTGCCATTTGTATTTAATTCCGATGCGATTTCTGTGTTTCATCGTCAATGTGAAGGTCCAAGGAATAAACTGAACCTGCAGAGGTGAAGCGGAAACTAATACTGGTCTCACAGGGAATGCTGAAAGCACCGACTGTCAGAAGAGTCTCTATTCTTGTACTTAAAGCGGCATTGTGCCTTTTGTATTTAATTCCAATGCGATTCCTGTGTTTCATCGGCAATGTGAAGGTCCAAGGAATAAACTGAACCTGCAGAGGTGTAGCGGAAACTATTACTGGTCTCACAGGGAATGCTCAAAGCACCGAATGTAAGAAGAGTCTCTATTCTTGTACTTAAGGCGGCATTGTGCCTTTTGTATTTAATTCCGATGCGAATTCTGTGTTTCATCGTCAAGGTGAAGGTCCAAGGAATAAACTGAACCTGCAGAGGTGTAGCGGAAACTTATACTGGTCTCACAGGGAATGCTCAAAGCACCGACTGTAAGAAGAGTCTCTATTCTTGTACTTAGGGCGGCATTGTGCCTTTTGTATTTAATTCCGATGCGATTTCTGTGTTTCATCGTCAATGTGAGGGCCCAAGGAATAAAGTGAACCTGCAGAGGTGTAGCGGAAACTAATACTGGTCTCACAGGGAATGCTCAAATCACCGACTGTAAGAAGACTCTCTATTCTTGTACTTAAGGCGGCATTATGCCTCTTGTATTTAATTCCGATGCGATTTCTGTGTTTCATCGTCAATGTGAAGGTCCAAGGAATAAACTGAACCTGCAGAGGTGTAGCGGAAACTAATACTGGTCTCACAGGGCATGCTCAAAGCACCGACTGTAAGAAGACTCACTATTCTTGTACTTAAGGCGGCATTGTGCCATTTGTATTTAATTCCGATGCGATTTCTGTGTTTCATCGTCAATGTGAAGGTCCAAGGAATAAACTGAACCTGCAGAGGTGTAGCGGAAACTAATACTGGTCTCACAGGGAATGCTGAAAGCACCGACTGTCAGAAGAGTCTCTATTCTTGTACTTAAAGCGGCATTGTGCCTTTTGTATTTAATTATAATGCGATTCCTGTGTTTCATCGGCAATGTGAAGGTCCAAGGAATAAACTGAACCTGCTGAGGTGTAGCGGAAACTATTACTGGTCTCACAGGGAATGCTCAAAGCACCGAATGTAAGAAGAGTCTCTATTCTTGTACTTAAGGCGGCATTGTGCCTTTTGTATTTAATTCCGATGCGAATTCTGTGTTTCATCGTCAAGGTGAAGGTCCAAGGAATAAACTGAACCTGCAGAGGTGTAGCGGAAACTAATACTGGTCTCACAGGGAATTCTCAAAGCACCGACTGTAAGAAGAGTCTCTATTATTGTACTTAAGGCGGCATTGTGCCTTTTGTATTTAATTCCGATATAATTTCTGTGTTTCATCGTCAATGTGAACGTCCAAGGAATAAACTGAACCTGCAGAGGTGTAGCGGAAACTAATACTGGTCTCACAGGGAATGCTCAAAGCACTGACTGTAAGAAGAGTCTCTATTCTTGTACTTAAGGCGGCATTGTGCCTTTTGTATTTAATTCCGATGCGATTTCAGTGTTTCATCGTCAATGTGAAGGTCTAAGGAATAAGCTGAACCTGCAGAGGTTTAGCGGAAACTAATACTGGTCTCACAGGGAATGCTCAAAGCACCGACTGTAAGAAGAGTCTCTATTCTTGTACTTAAGGCGGCATTGTGCCTTTTATATTTAATTCCGATGTAATTTCAGTGTTTCATCGTCAATTTGAAGGTCCAAGGAATACATTGAACCTGCAGTTTTGTATCGGATACTAATACTGGTCTCACAGGGAATGCTCAAAGCACCGACTGTAAGAAGAGTCTCTATTCTTGTACTTAAAGCGGCATTGTGCCTTTTGTATTTAATTGCGATGCGATTTCTGTGTTTCATCGGCAATGTGAAGGTCCAAGGAATAAACTGAACCTGCAGAGGTGTAGCGGAAACTAATACTGGTCTCACAGGGAATGCTCAAAGCACCGACTGTAAGAAGAGTCTCTATTCTTGTACTTAAGGCGGCATTGTGGCTTTTGTATTTAATTCCGATGCGATTTCTGTGTTTCATCGTCAATGTGAAGGTCCAAGGAATAAACTGAACCTGCAGAGGTGTAGCGGAAACTAATACTGGTCTCACAGGGAATGCTCACAGCACCGACTATAAGAAGAGTCTCTATTCTTGTACTTAAGGCGGAATTGTGCCTTTTGTATTTAATTCCGATGCGATTTCTGTGTTTCATCGTCAATGTGAAGGTCCAAGGAATAAACTGAACCTGCAGAGGTGTAGCGGAAACTAATACTGGTCTCACAGGGATTTCTCAAAGTACCGACTGTAAGAAGAGTCTCTATTATTGTACATAAGGCGGCATTGTGCCTTTTGTATTTAATTCCGATGTAATTTCAGTGTTTCATTGTCAATGTGAAGGTCCAAGGAATACATTGAACCTGCAGTGGTGTAGCGGAAGCTAATACTGGTCTCACAGGGAATGCTCAAAGCACCGACTCTAAGAAGAGTCTCTATTCTTGTACTTAAGGCGGCAATTATGCGTTTTGTATTTAATTCCGAGCGATTTCTGTGTTTCATCGACAATGTGAAGGTCCAAGGAATAAACTGAACCTGCAGAGGCGTAGCGGAAACTAATACTGGTCTCACAGGGAATGCTCAAAGCACCGACTGTAAGAAGAGTCTCTATTCTTGTACTTAAGGCGGCATTGTAACTTTTGTATTTAATTCCGATGCGATTTCTGTGTTTCATCGTCAATGTGAAGGTCCAAGGAATAAACTGAACCTGCAGAGGTCTAGCGGAAACTAATACTGGTCTCACAGGGAATGCTCAAAGCACCGACTGTAAGAAGAGTCTCTATTCCTGTACTTAAGGCGGCATTGTGCCTTTTATATTTAATTCCGATGTAATTTCAGTGTTTCATCGTCAATTTGAAGGTCCAAGGAATACATTGAACCTGCAGTGGTGTATCGGATACTAATACTGGTCTCACAGGGAATGCTCAAAGCACCGACTGTAAAAAGAGTCTCTATTCTTGTACTTAAGGCGGCATTGTGCCATTTGTATTTAATTCCGATGCGATTTCTGTGTTTCATCGTCAATGTGAAGGTCCAAGGAATAAACTGAACCTGCAGTGGTGTATCGGATACTAATACTGGTCTCACAGGGAATGCTCAAAGCACCGACTTTAAGTAGAGTCTCTATTCTTGTACTTAACGGGGCATTGTGGCTTTTGTATTTAATTCCGATGCGATTTCTGTGTTTCATCGACAATGTGAAGGTCCAAGGAATAAACTGAACCTGCAGAAGTGTAGCGGAAACTAATACTGGTCTCACAGGGAGTGTTCAAACACCGACTGTAAGAAGAGTCTCTATTCTTGTACTTAAGGCGGCATTGTGCCTTTTATATTTAATTCCGATGTAATTTCAGTGTTTCATCGTCAATTTGAAGGTCCAAGGAATACATTGAACCTGCAGTGGTGTATCGGATACTAATACTGGTCTCACAGGGAATGCTCAAAGCACCGACTGTAAAAAGAGTCTCTATTCTTGTACTTAAGGCGGCATTGTGCCATTTGTATTTAATTCCGATGCGATTTCTGTGTTTCATCGTCAATGTGAAGGTCCAAGGAATAAACTGAACCTGCAGTGGTGTATCGGATACTAATACTGGTCTCACAGGGAATGCTCAAAGCACCGACTGTAGGAAGAGGCTCTATTCTTGTTCTTAAGGCGGCATTGTGCCTTTTGTATTTAATTCCGATGCGATTTCTGTGTTTCATCCCCAATGTGAATGTCCAAGGAATAAACTGAACCTGCAGAGGTGTAGCGGAAACTAATACTGGTCTCACAGGGAATGCTCAAAGCACCGACTTTAAGTAGAGTCTCTATTCTTGTACTTAACGGGGCATTGTGGCTTTTGTATTTAATTCCGATGCGATTTCTGTGTTTCATCGACAATGTGAAGGTCCAAGGAATAAACTGAACCTGCAGAAGTGTAGCGGAAACTAATACTGGTCTCACAGGGAGTGTTCAAACACCGACTGTAAGAAGAGTCTCTATTATTGTACTTAAGGCGGCATTGTGCCTTTTGTATTTAATTCCGATGCGATTTCTGTGTTTCATCGTCAATGTGAAGGTCCAAGGAATAAACTGAACCTGCAGAGGTGTAGCGGAAAGTAATACTGGTCTCACAGGGAATGCTCAAAGCACCGACTGTAAGAAGAGTCCCTATTCTTGTACTTAAGGCGGCATTGTGCCTTTTGTATTTAATTCCGATGCGATTTCTGTGTTTCATCGTCAATGTGAAGGTCCAAGGAATAAACTGAACCTGCAGAGCTGTAGCGGAAACTAATACTGGTCTCACAGGGAATGCTCAAAGCACCGACTGTAGGAAGAGTCTCTATTCTTGTTCTTAAGGCGGCATTGTGCCTTTTGTATTTAATTCCGATGCGATTTCTGTGTTTCATCCTCAATGTGAATGTCCAAGGAATAAACTGAACCTGCAGAGGTGTAGCGGAAACTAATACTGGTCTCACAGGGAATGCTCAAATCACCAACTGTAAGAAGAGTCTCTACTCTTGTACTTAAGGCGGCATTGTGCCTTTTGTATTTAATTCCGATGCGATTTCTGTGTTTCATCGTCAATGTGAAGGTCCAAGGAATAAACTGAACCTGCAGAGGTGTAGCGGAAACTAATACTGGTCTCACAGGGAATGCTCAAAGCACCGACTGTAAGAAGAGTCTCTATTCTTGTACTTAAGGTGGCATTGTGCCTTTTGTATTTCATTCCGATGCGATTTCTGTGTTTCATCGTCAATGTGAAGGTCCAAGGAATAAACTCAACCTGCAGAGGTGTAGCGGAAACTAATACTGGTCTCACAGGGAATGCTGAAATCACCGACTGTAAGAAGAGTCTCTATTCTTGTACTTAAGGCGGCATTGTGCCTTTTGTATTTAATTCCGATGCGATTTCTGTGTTTTATCGTCAATGTGAAGGTCCAAGGAATAAACTGAACCTGCAGAGGTGTAGCGGAAACTAATACTGGTGTCACAGGGAATGCTCAAATCACCGACTGTAAGAAGACTCTGTATTCTTGTACTTAAGGCGGCATTATGCCTCTTGTATTTAATTCCGATGCGATTTCTGTGTTTCATCGTCAATGTGAAGGTCCAAGGAATAAACTGAACCTGCAGAGGTGTAGCGGAAACTAATACTGGTCTCACAGGGCATGCTCAAAGCACCGACTGTAAGAAGACTCACTATTCTTGTACTTAAGGCGGCATTGTGCCATTTGTATTTAATTCCGATGCGATTTCTGTGTTTCATCGTCAATGTGAAGGTCCAAGGAATAAACTGAACCTGCAGAGGTGTAGCGGAAACTAATACTGGTCTCACAGGGAATGCTGAAAGCACCGACTGTCAGAAGAGTCTCTATTCTTGTACTTAAAGCGGCATTGTGCCTTTTGTATTTAATTCCAATGCCATTCCTGTGTTTCATCGGCAATGTGAAGGTCCAAGGAATAAACTGAACCTGCAGAGGTGTAGCGGAAACTATTACTGGTCTCACAGGGAATGCTCAAAGCACCGAATGTAAGAAGAGTCTCTATTCTTGTACTTAAGGCGGCATTGTGCCTTTTGTATTTAATTCCGATGCGAATTCTGTGTTTCATCGTCCAGGTGAAGGTCCAAGGAATAAACTGAACCTGCAGAGGTGTAGCGGAAACTTATACTGGTCTCACAGGGAATCCTCAAAGCACCGACTGTAAGAAGAGTCTCTATTCTTGTACTTAGGGCGGCATTGTGCCTTTTGTATTTAATTCCGATGCGATTTCTGTGTTTCATCGTCAATGTGAGGGCCCAAGGAATAAAGTGAACCTGCAGAGGTGTAGCGGAAACTAATACTGGTCTCACAGGGAATGCTCAAATCACCGACTGTAAGAAGACTCTCTATTCTTGTACTTAAGGCGGCATTGTGCCTTTTATATTTAATTCCGATGTAATTTCAGTGTTTCATCGTCAATTTGAAGGTCCAAGGAATACATTGAACCTGCAGTGGTGTATCGGATACTAATACTGGTCTCACAGGGAATGCTCAAAGCACCGACTGTAAAAAGAGTCTCTATTCTTGTACTTAAGGCGGCATTGTGCCATTTGTATTTAATTCCGATGCGATTTCTGTGTCTCATCGTCAATGTGAAGGTCCAAGGAATAAACTGAACCTGCAGAGGTGCAGCGGAAACTAATACTGGTCACACAGGGAATGCTCAAAGCACCGACTGTAAGAAGAGTCTCTATTCTTGTACTTAAAGCGGCATTGTGCCTTTTGTATTTAATTGCGATGCGATTTCTGTGTTTCATCGGCAATGTGAAGGTCCAAGGAATAAACTGAACCTGCAGAGGTGTAGCGGAAACTAATACTGGTCTCACAGGGAATGCTCAAAGCACCGACTGTAAGAAGAGTCTCTATTCTTGTACTTAAGGCGGCATTGTGGCTTTTGTATTTAATTCCGATGCTATTTCTGTGTTTCATCGTCAATGTGAAGGTCCAAGGAATAAACTGAACCTGCAGAGGTGTAGCGGAAACTAATACTGGTCTCACAGGGAATGCTCACAGCACCGACTATAAGAAGAGTCTCTATTCTTGTACTTAAGGCGGAATTGTGCCTTTTGTATTTACTTCCGATGCGATTTCTGTGTTTCATCGTCAATGTGAAGGTCCAAGGAATAAACTGAACCTGCAGAGGTGTAGCGGAAACTAATACTGGTCTCACAGGGATTTCTCAAAGTACCGACTGTAAGAAGAGTCTCTATTATTGTATATAAGGCGGCATTGTGCCTTTTGTATTTAATTCCGATGTAATTTCAGTGTTTCATTGTCAATGTGAAGGTACAAGGAATACATTGAACCTGCAGTGGTGTAGCGGAAGCTAATACTGGTCTCACAGGGAATGCTCAAAGCACCGACTCTAAGAAGAGTCTCTATTCTTGTACTTAAGGCGGCAATTATGCGTTTTGTATTTAATTCCGAGCGATTTCTGTGTTTCATCGACAATGTGAAGGTCCAAGGAATAAACTGAACCTGCAGAGGCGTAGCGGAAACTAATACTGGTCTCACAGGGAATGCTCAAAGCACCGACTGTAAGAAGAGTCTCTATTCTTGTACTTAAGGCGGCATTGTAACTTTTGTATTTAATTCCGATGCGATTTCTGTGTTTCATCGTCAATGTGAAGGTCCAAGGAATAAACTGAACCTGCAGAGGTCTAGCGGAAACTAATACTGGTCTCACAGGGAATGCTCAAAGCACCGACTGTAAGAAGAGTCTCTATTCCTGTACTTAAGGCGGCATAGTGCCTTTTGTATTTAAATCCGATGCGATTTCTGTGTTTCATCGTCAATGTGAAGGTCCAAGGAATAAACGGAACCTGCAGAGGTGTAGCGGACACTAATACTGGTCTCACAGGGAATGCTCAAAGCACCGACTTTAAGTAGAGTCTCTATTCTTGTACTTAACGGGGCATTGTGGCTTTTGTATTTAATTCCGATGCGATTTCTGTGTTTCATCGACAATGTGAAGGTCCAAGGAATAAACGGAACCTGCAGAAGTGTAGCGGAAACTAATACTGGTCTCACAGGGAGTGTTCAAACACCGACTGTAAGAAGAGTCTCTATTCTTGTACTTAAGGCGGCATTGTGCCTTTTATATTTAATTCCGATGTAATTTCAGTGTTTCATCGTCAATTTGAAGGTCCAAGGAATACATTGAACCTGCAGTGGTGTATCGGATACTAATACTGGTCTCACAGGGAATGCTCAAAGCACCGACTGTAAAAAGAGTCTCTATTCTTGTACTTAAGGCGGCATTGTGCCTTTTGTATTTAATTCCGATGCGATTTCTGTGTTTCATCGTCAATGTGAAGGTCCAAGGAATAAACTGAACCTGCAGAGGTGCAGCGGAAACTAATACTGGTCACACAGGGAATGCTCAGAGCACCGACTGTAAGAAGAGTCTCTATTCTTGTACTTAAGGCGGCATTGTGCCTTTTGTATTTAATTCCGATGCGATTTCTGTGTTCCATCGTCAATGTGAAGGTCCAAGGAATACATTGAACCTGCAGTGGTGTATCGGATACTAATACTGGTCTCACAGGGAATGCTCAAACCACCGACTGTAAAAAGAGTCTCTATTCTTGTACTTAAGGCGGCATTGTGCCTTTTGTATTTAATTCCGATGCGATTTCTGTGTTTCATCGTCAATGTGAAGGTCCAAGGAATAAACTGAACCTGCAGAGGTGCAGCGGAAACTAATACTGGTCACACAGGGAATGCTCAGAGCACCGACTGTAAGAAGAGTCTCTATTCTTGTACTTAAGGCGGCATTGTGCCTTTTGTATTTAATTGCGATGCGATTTCTGTGTTCCATCGGCAATGTGAAGGTCCAAGGAATAACCTGAACCTGCAGAGGTGTAGCGGAAACTAATACTGGTCTCACAGGGAATGCTCAAATCACCGACTGTAAGAAGAGTCTCTATTCTTGTACTTAAGGCGGCATTGTGGCTTTTGTATTTAATTCCGATGCGATTTCTGTGTTTCATCGTCAATGTGAAGGTCCAAGGAATAAACTGAACCTGCAGAGGTGTAGCGGAAACTAATACTGGTCTCACAGGGAATGCTCACAGCACCGACTGTAAGAAGAGTCTCTATTCTTGTACTTAAGGCGGAATTGTACCTTTTGTATTTAATTCCGATGCGATTTCTGTGTTTCATCGTCAATGTGAAGGTCCAAGGAATAAACTGAACCTGCAGAGGTGTAGCGGAAACTAATACTGGTCTCACAGGGAATTCTCAAAGTACCGACTGTAAGAAGAGTCTCTATTATTGTACATAAGGCGGCATTGTGCCTTTTGTATTTAATTCCGATGTAATTTCAGTGTTTCATCGTCAATGTGAGGTCCAAGGAATACATTGAACCTGCAGTGGTGTAGCGGAAACTAATACTGGTCTCACAGGGAATGCTCAAAGCACCGACTCTAAGAAGAGTCTCTATTCTTGTACTTAAGGCGGCAATTATGCGTTTTGTATTTAATTCCGAGCGATTTCTGTGTTTCATCGACAATGTGAAGGTCCAAGGAATAAACTGAACCTGCAGAGGCGTAGCGGAAACTAATACTGGTCTCACAGGGAATGCTCAAAGCACCGACTGTAAGAAGAGTCTCTATTCTTGTACTTAAGGCGGCATTGTGCCATTTGTATTTAATTCCGATGCGATTTTTGTGTTTCATCGTCAATGTGAAGTTCCAAGGAATAAACTGAACCTGCAGAGGTGTAGCGAAAACTAATACTGGTCTCACAGGGAATGCTCAAAGCACCGACTGTAAGAAGAGTCTCTATTCTTGTACTTAAGGCGGCATTGTGCCTTTTGTATTTAATTCCGATGCGATTTCTGTGTTTCATCGTCAATGTGAAGGTCCAAGGAATAAACTGGACCTGCAGAGGTGTAGCGGAAACTAATACTGGTCTCACAGGGAATGCTCAAAGCACCGACTGTAAGAAGAGTCTCTATTCTTGTACTTAAGGTGGCAATCATGCGTTTTGTATTTAGTTCCGATGCGATTTCTGTGTTTCATCGACAATGTGAAGATCCAAGGAATAAACTGAACCTGCAGAGGTGTAGCGGAAACTAATACTGGTCGCACAGGGAATGCTCAAAGCACCGACTGTAAGAAGAGTCTCTATTCTTGTACTTAAGGCGGCATTGTAACTTTTGTATTTAATTCCGATGCGATTTCTGTGTTTCATCGTCAATGTGAAGGTCCAAGGAATAAACTGAACCTGCAGAGGTCTAGCGGAAACTAATACTGGTCTCAAAGGGAATGCTCAAAGCACCGACTGTAAGAAGAGTCTGTATTCTTGTACTTAAGGCGGCATAGTGCCTTTTGTATTTAAATCCGATGCGATTTCTGTGTTTCATCGTCAATGTGAAGGTCCAAGGAATAAACGGAACCTGCAGAGGTGTAGCGGAAACTAATACTGGTCTCACAGGGAATGCTCAAAGCACCGACTGTAAGTAGAGTCTCTATTCTTGTACTTAAGGGGCATTGTGGCTTTTGTATTTAATTCCGATGCGATTTCTGTGTTTCATCGACAATGTGTAGGTCCAAGGAATAAACTGAACCTGCAGAAGTGTAGCGGAAACTAATACTGGTCTCACAGGGAATGTTCAAACACCGACTGTAAGAAGAGTCTCTATTCTTGTACTTAAGGCGGCATTGTGCCTTTTGTATTTAATTCCGATGCGATTTCTGTGTTTCATCGTCAATGTGAAGGTCCAAGGAATACATTGAACCAGTAGTGGTGTATCGGAAACTAATACTGGTTTCACAGGGAATGCTCAAAGCACCGACTGTAAGAAGAGTCTCTATTCTTGTACTTAAGGCGGCATTGTCCCTTTTGTATTTAATTCCGATGTGATTTCTGTGTTGCATCGTCAATGTGAAGGTCCAAGGAATAAACTGAACCTGCAGCGGTGTAGCGGAAACTACTACTAGTCTCACAGGGAATGCTCAAAGCACCGACTGTAAGAAGAGTCTCTATTCTTGTACTTAAGGCGGCATTGTGCGTTTTGTATTTAATTCCGATGCGATTACTGTGTTTCATCGTCAATGTGAAGGTCCAAGGAATAAACTGAACCTGCAGGGTGTAGCGGAAACTAATACTGGTCTCACAGGGAATGCTCAAAGCACCGACTGTAAGAAGAGTCTCTATTCTTGTACTTAAGGCGGCATTGTGCCTTTTGTATTTAATTCCGATGCGATTTCTGTGTTTCATCGTCAATGTGAAGGTCCAAGAAATAAACTGAACCTGCAGAGGTGTAGCGGAAACTAATACTGGTCTCACAGGGAATGCTCAAAGCACCGACTGTAAGAAGAGTCTCTATTCTTGTACTTAAGGCGGCATTGTGCCTTTTGTATTTAATTCCGATGCGATTTCTGTGTTTCATCGTCAATGTGAAGGTCCAAGGAATAAACTGAACCTGCAGAGGTGTAGCGGAAACTAATAATGGTCTCACAAGGAATGCTCAAAGCACCGACTGTAAGAAGAGTCTCTATTCTTGTACTTAAGGCGGCATTGTGCCTTTTGTATTTAATTCCGATGCGATTTCTGTGTTTCATTGTCAATGTGAAGGTCCAAGGAATACATTGAACCTGCAGTGGTGTATCGGAAACTAATACTGGTCTCACAGGGAATGCTCAAAGCACCGACTGTAAGAAGAGTCTCTATTCATGTACATAAGGCGGCATTGTCCCTTTTGTATTTAATTCCGATGTGATTTCTGTGTTGCATCGTCAATGTGAAGGTCCAAGGAATAAACTGAACCTGCAGAGGTGTAGCGGAAACTACTACTGGTCTCACAGGGAATGCTCAAAGCACCGACTGTAAGAAGAGTCTCTATTCTTGTACTTAAGGCGGCATTGTGCCTTTCGTATTTAATTCCGATGCGATTTCTGTGTTTCATCGTCAATGTGAAGGTCCAAGGAAGAAACTGAACCTGCAGAGGTGTAGCGGAAACTAATACTGGTCTCACAGGGAATGCTCAAAGCACCGACTGTAAGAAGAGTCTCTATTCTTGTACTTAAGGCGGCATTGTGCCTTTTATTTTTAATTCCGATGCGATTTCTGTGTTTCATCGTCAATGTGAAGGTCCAAGGAATAAACTGAACCTGCAGTGGTGTATCGGAAACTAATACTGGTCTCACAGGGAATGCTCAAAGCACCGACTGTAAGAAGAGTCTCTATTCTTGTACTTAAGGCGGCATTGTGCGTTTTGTATTTAATTCCGATGTAATTTCAGTGTTTCATCGTCAATGTGAAGGTCCAAGGAATACATTGAACCTGCAGTGGTGTATCGGAAACTAATACTGGTCTCACAGGGAATGCTCAAAGCACCGACTGTAAGAAGAGTCTCTATTCTTGTACTTAAGGCGGCATTGTGCCTTTTGTATTTAATTCCGATGCGATTTCTGTGTTTCATCGTCAATGTGAAGGTCCAAGGAATACATTGAACCTGCAGTGGTGTATCGGAAACTAATACTGGACTCACAGGGAATGCTCAAAGCACCGACTGTAAGAAGAGTCTCTAATCTTGTACTTAAGGCGGCATTGTCCCTTTTGTACTTAATTCCGATGTGATTTCTGTGTTGCATCGTCAATGTGAAGGTCCAAGGAATAAACTGAACCTGCAGAGGTGTAGCGGAAACTGCTACTGGTCTCACAGGGAATGCTCAAAGCACCGACTGTAAGAAGAGTCTCTATTCTTGTACTTAAGGCGGCATTGTGCGTTTTGTATTTAATTCCGATGCGATTACTGTGTTTCATCGTCAATGTGAAGGTCCAAGGAATAAACTGAACCTGCAGGGTGTAGCGGAAACTAATACTGGACTCACAGGGAATGCTCAAAGCACCGACTGTAAGAAGAGTCTCTATTCTTGTACTTAAGGCGGCACTGTGCCTTTTGTATTTAATTCCGATGCGATTTCTGTGTTTCATCGTCAATGTGAAGGTCCAAGAAATAAACTGAACCTGCAGAGGTGTAGCGGAAACTAATGCTGGTCTCACAGGGAATGCTCAAAGCACCGACTGTAAGAAGAGTCTCTATTCTTATACTTAAGGCGGCATTGTGCCTTTTGTATTTAATTCAGATGCGATTTCTGTGTTTCATCGTCAATGTGAAGGTCCAAGGAATAAACTGAACCTGCAGAGGTGTAGCGGAAACTAATACTGGTCTCACAGGGAATGCTCAAAGCACCGACTGTAAGAAGAGTCTCTATTCTTGTACTTAAGGCGGCATTGTGCCTTTTGTATTTAATTCCGATGCGATTTCTGTGTTTCATCGTCAATGTGAAGGTCCAAGGAATACATTGAACCTGCAGTGGTGTATCGGAAACTAATACTGGTCTCACAGGGAATGCTCAAAGCACCGACTGTAAGAAGAGTCTCTATTTTTGTACTTAAGGCGGCATTGTCCCTTTTGTATTTAATTCCGATGTGATTTCTGTGTTGCATCGTCAATGTGAAGGTCCAAGGAATAAACTGAACCTGCAGAGGTGTAGCGGAATCTACTACTGGTCTCACAGGGAATGCTCAAAGCACCGACTGTAAGAAGAGTCTCTATTCTTGTACTTAAGGGGGTATTGTGCATTTTGTATTTAATTCCGATGCGATTTCTGTATTTCATCGTCAATGTGAAGGTCCAAGGAATAAACTGAACCTGCAGAGGTGTAGCGGAAACTAATACTGGTCTCACAGGGAATGCTCAAAGCACCGACTGTAAGAAGAGTCTCTATTCTTGTACTTAAGGCGGCATTGTGCTTTTTGTATTTAATTCCGATGCGATTTCTGTGTTTCATCGTCAATGTGAAGGTCCAAGAAATAAACTGAACCTGCAGAGGTTTAGCGGAAACTAATACTGGTCTCACAGGGAACGCTGAAAGCACCGACTGTAAGAAGAGTCTCTATTCTTGTACTTAAGGCGGCATTGTGCCTTTTGTATTTAATTCCGATGCGATTTCTGTGCTTCATCGTCAATGTGAAGGTCCAAGGAATAAACTGAACCTGCAGAGGTGTAGCGGAAACTAATACTGGTCTCACAGGGAATGCTCAAAGCACCGACTGTAAGAAGAGTCTCTATTCTTGTACTTAAGGCTTCATTGTGCCTTTTGTATTTAATTCCGATGCGATTTCTGTGTTTCATCGTCAATGTGAAGGTCCAAGGAATAAACTGAACCTGCAGAGGTGTAGCGGAAACTAATACTGGTCTCACAGGGAATGCTCAAAGCACCGACTGTAAGTAAAGTCTCTATTCTTGTACTTAAGGCGGCATTGTGCATTTTGTATTTAATTCCGATGTAGTTTCAGAGTTTCATCGTCAATGTGAAGGTCCAAGAAATACATTGAACCTGCAGTGGTGAATCGGAAACTAATACTGGTCTCACAGGGAATGCTCAAACCACCGACGGTAAGAAGAGTCTCTATTCTTGTACTTAAGGCGGCATTGTTTCTTTTGTAATTAATTCCGATGTAATATCTGTGTTTCATCGTCAATGGGTATGTCCAAGGAATAGATTGAACCTGCAGTGGTGTATCGGATACTATTACTGGTCTCACAGGGAATGTTCAAAGCACCGACTGTAAGAAGAGTCTCTATTCTTGTACTTAAGGCGGCATTGTGCCTTTTGTATTTAATTCCGATGCGATTTCAGTGTTTCATCGTCAATGTGAAGGTCCAAGGAATACATTGAACCTGCAGTGGTGTATCGGAAACTAATACTGGTCTCACAGGGAATGCTCAAAGCACCGACTGTAAGAAGAGTCTCTATTTTTGTACTTAAGGCGGCATTGTGCCTTTCATATTTAATTCCGATGCGATTTCTGTGTTTCATCGTCAATGTGAAGGTCCAAGGAATAAACTGAACCTGTAGAGGTGTAGCGGAAACTAATACAGGTCTCACAGGGAATGCTCAAAGCACCGACTGTAAGAAGAGTCTCTATTCTTGTACATAAGGCGGCATTGTGCCTTTTGTATATAATTCCGATGCGATTTCTGTGTTTCATCGTCAATGTGAAGGTATAAGGAATAAACTGGACCTGCAGAGGTGTAGCGGAAACTAATACTGGTCTCACAGGGAATGCTCAAATCACCGACTGTGAGAAGAGTCTCTATTCTTGTACTTAAGGCGGCATTGTGCCTTTTGTATATAATTCCGATGCGATTCGTGTGTTTCATCGTCAATGTGAAGGTCCAAGGAATACACTGAAATAGCAGAGGTGTAGCGGAAACTAATACTGGTCTCACAGGGAATGCTCAAAGCACCGACTGTAAGAAGAGTCTCTATTCTTGTACTTAAGGCGGCATTGTGCCTTTTGTATTTAATTCCGATGTAATTTCAGTGTTTCATCGTCAATGTGAAGGTCCAAGGAATACATTGAACCTGCAGTGTTGTATCGGAAACTAATACTGGTCTCACAGGGAATGCTCAAACCACCGACGGTAAGAAGAGTCTCTATTCCTGTACTTAAGGCGCCATTTTTCCTTTTGTGTTTAATTCCGATGTAATTTCTGTGTTTCATCGTCAATGTGTATGTCCAAGGAATAGATTGAACCTGCAGTGGTGTATCGAATACTATTACTGGTCTCACAGGGAATGCTCAAAGCACCGACTGTAAGAAGAGTCTCTATTCATGTACGTAAGGCGGCATAGTGCCTTTTGTATTTAATTCCGATGTAATTTCAGTGTTTCATCGTCAATGTGATGGTCTAAGGAATACATTGAACCTGCAGTGGTGTATCGGAAACTAATACTGGTCTCACAGGGAATGCTCATAGCACCGTCGGTAAGAAGAGTCTCTATTCTTGTACTTAAGGCGGCATTGTTCTTTTTGTATTTAATTCCGATGTAATTTCTGTGTTTCATCGTCAATGTGTATGTCCAAGGAATAGTTTGAACCTGCAGTGGTGTATCGGATACTATTACTTGTCTCACAGGGAATGCTCAAAGCACCGACTGTAAGAAGAGTCTCTATTCTTGTACTTAAGGCGGCATTGTGGCTTTTGTATTTAATTCCGATGTAATTTCAGTGTTTCATCGTCAATGTGGAGGTCCAAGGAATACATTGAACCTGCAGTGGTGTATCGGAAACTAATACTGGTCTCACAGGGAATGCTCAACGCACCGACTGTAAGAAGAGTCTCTATTCTTGTACTTAAGGCGGCATTGTGCATTTTGTATTTAATTCCGATGCGATTTCTGTGTTTCATCGTCAATGTGAACTTCCAAGGAATAAACTGAACCTGCAGAGGTGTAGCGGAAACTAATACTGGTCTCACAGGGAATGCTCAAAGCACCGACTGTAAGAAGAGTCTCTATTCTTGTACTTAAGGCGGCATTGTGCCTTTTGTATTTAATTCCGATGCGATTTCTGTGTTTCATCGTCAATGTGAAGGTCCAAGGAATAAACTGAACCTGCAGAGGTGTAGCGGAAACTAATACTGGCCTCACAGGGAATGCTCAAAGCACCGACTGTAAGAAGAGTCTCTATTCTTGTACTTAAGGCGGCATTGTGCCTTTTGTATTTAATTCCGATGCGATTTCTGTGTTTCACCGTCAATGTGAAGGTCCAAGGAATAAACTGAACCTGCAGAGGTGTAGCGGAAACTAATACTGGTCTCACAGGGAATGCTCAAAGCACCGACTGTAAGTAAAGTCTCTATTCTTGTACTTAAGGCGGCATTGTGCATTTTGTATTTAATTCCGATGTAGTTTCAGTGTTTCATCGTCAATGTGAAGGTCCAAGAAATACATTGAACCTGCAGTGGTGAATCGGAAACTAATACTGGTCTCACAGGGAATGCTCAAACCACCGACGGTAAGAAGAGTCTCTATTCTTGTACTTAAGGCGGCATTGTTTCTTTTGTAATTAATTCCGATGTAATTTCTGTGTTTCATCGTCAATGGGTATGTCCAAGGAGTAGATTGAACCTGCAGTGGTGTATCGGATACTATTACTGGTCTCACAGGGAATGTTCAAAGCACCGACTGTAAGAAGAGTCTCTATTCTTGTACTTAAGGCGGCATTGTGCCTTTTGTATTTAATTCCGATGTAATTTCAGTGTTTCATCGTCAATGTGAAGGTCCAAGGAATACATTGAACCTGCAGTGGTGTATCGGAAACTAACACTGGTCTCACAGGGAATGCTCAAAGCACCGACTGTAAGAAGAGTCTCTATTCTTGTACTTAAGGCGGCATTGTGCCTTTCATATTTAATTCCGATGCGATTTCTGTGTTTCATCGTCAATGTGAAGGTCCAAGGAATAAACTGAACCTGTAGAGGTGTAGCGGAAACTAATACAGGTCTCACAGGGAATGCTCAAAGCACCGACTGTAAGAAGAGTCTCTATTCTTGTACTTAAGGCGGCATTGTGAGTTTTGTATATAATTCCGATGCGATTTCTGTGTTTCATCGTCAATGTGAAGGTCCAAGGAATAAACTGGACCTGCAGAGGTGTAGCGGAAACTAATACTGGTGTCACAGGGAATGCTCAAATCACCGACTGTGAGAAGAGTCTCTATTCTTGTACTTAAGGCGGCATTGTGCCTTTTGTAAATAATTCCGATGCGATTTCTGTGTTTCATCGTCAATGTGAAGGTCCAAGGAGTACACTGAAATAGCAGAGGTGTAGCGGAAACTAATACTGGTCTCACAGGGAATGCTCAAACCACCGACTGTAAGAAGAGTCTCTATTCTTGTACTTAAGGCGGCATTGTGCCTTTTGTATTTAATTCCGATGTAATTTCAGTGTTTCATCGTCAATGTGAAGGTCCAAGGAATACATTGAACCTGCAGTGTTGTATCGGAAACTAATACTGGTCTCACAGGGAATGCTCAAACCACCGACGGTAAGAAGAGTCTCTATTCCTGTACTTAAGGCGGCATTTTTCCTTTTGTGTTTAATTCCGATGTAATTTCTGTGTTTCATCGTCAATGTGTATGTCCAAGGAATAGATTGAACCTGCAGTGGTGTATCGGATACTATTACTGGTCTCACAGGGAATGCTCAAATCACCGACTGTAAGAAGAGTCTCTATTCTTGTACGTAAGGCGGCATAGTGCCTTTTGTATTTAATTCCGATGTAATTTCAGTGTTTCATCGTCAATGTGATGGTCCAAGGAATACATTGAACCTGCAGTGGTGTATCGGAAACTAATACTGGTCTCACAGGGAATGCTCATAGCACCGTCGGTAAGAAGAGTCTCTATTCTTGTACTTAAGGCGGCATTGTTCTTTTTGTATTTAATTCCGATGTAATTTCTGTGTTTCATCGTCAATGTGTATGTCCAAGGAATAGAGTGAACCTGCAGTGGTGTATCGGATACTATTACTTGTCTCACAGGGAATGCTCAAAGCACCGACTGTAAGAAGAGTCTCTATTCTTGTACTTAAGGCGGCATTGTGGCTTTTGTATTTAATTCCGATGTAATTTCAGTGTTTCATCGTCAATGTGGAGGTCCAAGGAGTACATTGAACCTGCAGTGGTGTATCGGAAACTAATACTGGTCTCACAGGGAATGCTCAACGCACCGACTGTAAGAAGAGTCTCTATTCTTGTACTTAAGGCGGCATTGTGCATTTTGTATTTAATTCCGATGCGATTTCTGTGTTTCATCGTCAATGTGAAGGTCCAAGAAATAAACTGAACCTGCAGAGGTGTAGCGGAAACTAATACTGGTCTCACAGGGAATGCTCAAAGCACCGACTGTAAGAAGAGTCTCTATTCATGTACTTAAGGCGGCATTGTGCCTTTTGTATTTAACTCCGATGCGATTTCTGTGTTTCATCGTCAATGTGAAGGTCGAAGGAACAAACTGAACCTGAAGAGGTGTAGCGGAAACTAACACTGGTCTCACAGGGAATGCTCAAAGCACCGACTGTAAGAAGAGTCTCTATTCTTGTACTTAAGGCGGCATTGTGCCTTTTGTATTTAATTCCGATGCGATTTCTGTGTTTCATCGTCAGTGTGAAGGTCCAAGGAATAAACTGAACCTGCAGAGGTGTAGCGGAAACTAATACTGGTCTCACAGGGAATGCTCAAAGCACCGACTGTAAGAAGAGTCTCTATTCTTGTACTTAAGGCGGCATTGTGGCTTTTGTATTTAATTCCGATGCGATTTCTGTGTTTCATCGTCAATGTGAAGGTCCAAGGGATAAACTGAACCTGCAGAGGTGTAGCGGAAACTAATACTGGTCTCACAGGGAATGCTCAAAGCACCTACTGTAAGAAGAGTCTCTGTTATTGTACTTAAGGCGGCATTGTGCCTGTTGTATTTAATTCCGATGTAATTTCTGTGTTTCATCGTCATTGTGAAGGTCCAGGGACTAAACTGAACTTGCAGAGGTGGAGCGGAAACTAATACTGGTCTCACAGGGAATGCTCAAAGCACCGACTGTAAGAAGAGACTCTATTCTTGTACGTAAGGCGGCATTGTGCCTTTTGTATTTAATTCCGATGCGATTTCTGTGTTTCATCGTCAATGTGAAGGTCCAAGGAATAAACTGAACCTGCAGAGGTGTAGCGGAAACTAAAACTGGTCTCACAGGGAATGCTCAAAGCACCGACTGTAAGAAGAGTCTCTACTCTTGTACTTAAGGCGGCATTGTGCCTTTTGTATTTAATTCCGATGCGATTTCTGTGTTTCATCGTCAATGTGAAGGTCCAAGGAATAAACTGAACCTGCAGAGGTGTAGCGGAAACTAATACTGGTCTCACAGGGAATGCTCAAAGCACCGACTGTAAGAAGAGTCTCTATTCTTGTACTTAAGGCGGCATTGTGCCTTTTGTATTTAATTCCGATGCGATTTCTGTGTTTCATCGTCAATGTGAAGGTCCAAGGAATAAACTGAACCTGCAGAGGTGTAGCGGAAACTAATACTGGTCTCACAGGGAATGCTCAAAGCACCGACTGTAAGAAGAGTCTCTATTCTTGTACTTAAGGCGGCATTGTGCATTTTTTTTTTTAATTCCGATGTAATGTCAGTGTTTCTTCGTCAATGTGAAGGTCCAAGGAATACATTGAACCTGCAGCGGTGAATCGGAAACTAATACTGGTCTCACAGGGAATGCTCAAAGCACCGACTGTAAGAAGAGTCTCTGTTCTTGTACTTAAGGCGGCATTGTGCCTTTTGTATTTAATTCCGATGTGATTTCTGTGTTGCATCGTCAATGTGAAGGTCCAAGGAATAAACTGAACCTACAGAGGTGTAGCGTAAACTAATACTGGTCTCACAGGGAATGCTCATAGCACCGACTGTAAGAAGAGTCCCTATTCTTGTACTTATGGCGGCATTGTGCCTTTTGTATTTAATTCCGATGTAATTTCAGTGTTTCATCGTCAATGTGAAGGTCCAAGGAATTCATTGAACCTGCAGTGGTGTATCGGAAACTAATACTGGTCTCACAGGGAATGCTCAAAGCACCGACTGTAAGAAGAGTCTCTGTTCTTGTACTTAAGGCGGCATTGTGCCTTTTGTATTTAATTCCGATGTGAATTCTGTGTTGCATCGTCAATGTGAAGGTCCAAGGAATACATTGAACCTGCAGTGTTGTATCGGAAACTAATACTGGTCTCACAGGGAATGCTCAAACCACCGACGGTAAGAAGAGTCTCTATTCTTGTACCTAAGGCGGCATTTTTCCTTTTGTATTTAATTCCGATGTAATTTCTGTGTTTCATCGTCAATGTGTATGTCCAAGGAATAGATTGAACCTGCAGTGGTGTATTGGATACTATTACTGGTCTCACAGGGAATGCTCAAAGCACCGACTGTAAGAAGAGTCTCTATTCTTGTACTAAAGGCGGCATTGTGGCTTTTGTATTTAATTCTGATGTAATTTCAGTGTTTCATCGTCAATGTGGAGGTCCAAGGAATACATTGAACCTGCAGTGGTGTATCGGAAACTAATACTGGTCTCACAGGGAATGCTCAACGCACCGACTGTAAGAAGAGTCTCTATTCTTGTACTTAAGGCGGCATTGTGCATTTTGTATTTAATTCCGATGCGATTTCTGTGTTTCATCGTCAATGTGAAGGTCCAAGGAATAAACTGAACCTGCAGAGGTGTAGCGGAAACTAATACTGGTCTCACAGGGAATGCTCAAAGCACCGACTGTAAGTAGAGTCTCTATTCATGTACTTAAGGCGGCATTGTGCCGTTTGTATTTAATTCCGATGCGATTTCTGTGTTTCATCGTCAATGTGAAGGTCCAAGGAATAAACTGAACCTGAAGAGGTGTAGCGGAAACTAATACTGGTCTCACAGGGAATGCTCAAAGCACCGACTGTAAGAAGAGTCTCTATTCTTGTACCTAAGGCGGCATTGTGCCTTTTGTATTTAATTCCGATGCGACTTCTGTGTTTCATCGTCAATGTGAAGGTCCAAGGGATAAACTGAACCTGCAGAGGTGTAGCGGAAACTAATACTGGTCTCACAGATAATGCGCAAAGCACCTACTGTAAGAAGAGTCTCTGTTATTGTACTTAAGGCGGCATTGTGCCTGTTGTATTTAATTCCGATGTAATTTCTGTGTTTCATCGTCAATGTGAAGGTCCAGGGAATAAACTGAACTTGCAGAGGTGGAGCGGAAACTAATACTGGTCTCACAGGGAATGCTCAAAGCACCGACTGTAAGAAGAGTCTCTATTCTTGTACGTAAGGCGGCATTGTGCCTTTTGTATTTAATTCCGATGCGATTTCTGTGTTTCATCGTCAGTGTGAAGGTCCAAGGAATAAACTGAACCTGCAGAGGTGTAGCGGAAACTAAAACTGGTCTCACAGGGAATGCTCAAAGCACCGACTGTAAGAAGAGTCTCTACTCTTGTACTTAAGGCGGCATTGTGCCTTTTGTATTTAATTCCGATGCGATTTCTGTGTTTCATCGTCAATGTGAAGGTCCAAGGAATAAACTGAACCTGCAGAGGTGTAGCGGAAACTAATACTGGTCTCACAGGGAATGCTCAAAGCACCGACTGTAAGAAGAGTCTCTATTCTTGTACTTAAGGCGGCATTGTGCCTTTTGTATTTAATTCCGATGCGATTTCTGTGTTTCATCGTCAATGTGAAGGTCCAAGGAATAAACTGAACCTGCAGAGGTGTAGCGGAAACTAATACTGGTCTCACAGGGAATGCTCAAAGCACCGACTGTAAGTAAAGTCTCTATTCTTGTACTTAAGGCGGCATTGTGCATTTTGTATTTAATTCCGATGTAGTTTCAGAGTTTCATCGTCAATGTGAAGGTCCAAGAAATACATTGAACCTGCAGTGGTGAATCGGAAACTAATACTGGTCTCACAGGGAATGCTCAAACCACCGACGGTAAGAAGAGTCTCTATTCTTGTACTTAAGGCGGCATTGTTTCTTTTGTAATTAATTCCGATGTAATTTCTGTGTTTCATCGTCAATGGGTATGTCCAAGGAATAGATTGAACCTGCAGTGGTGTATCGGATACTATTACTGGTCTCACAGGGAATGTTCAAAGCACCGACTGTAAGAAGAGTCTCTATTCTTGTACTTAAGGCGGCATTGTGCCTTTTGTATTTATTTCCGATGCGATTTCAGTGTTTCATCGTCAATGTGAAGGTCCAAGGAATACATTGAACCTGCAGTGGTGTATCGGAAACTAATACTGGTCTCACAGGGAATGCTCAAAGCACCGACTGTAAGAAGAGTCTCTATTCTTGTACTTAAGGCGGCATTGTGCCTTTCATATTTAATTCCGATGCGATTTCTGTGTTTCATCGTCAATGTGAAGGTCCAAGGAATAAACCGAACCTGTAGAGGTGTAGCGGAAACTAATACAGGTCTCACAGGGAATGCTCAAAGCACCGACTGTAAGAAGAGTCTCTATTCTTGTACTTAAGGCGGCATTGTGCCTTTTGTATATAATTCCGATGCGATTTCTGTGTTTCATCGTCAATGTGAAGGTCCAAGGAATAAACTGGACCTGCAGAGGTGTAGCGGAAACTAATACTGGTCTCACAGGGAATGCTCAAATCACCGACTGTGAGAAGAGTCTCTATTCTTGTACTTAAGGCGGCATTGTGCCTTTTGTATATAATTCCGATGCGATTTCTGTGTTTCATCGTCAATGTGAAGGTCCAAGGAATACACTGAAATAGCAGAGGTGTAGCGGAAACTAATACTGGTCTCACAGGGAATGCTCAAAGCACCGACTGTAAGAAGAGTCTCTATTCTTGTACTTAAGGCGGCATTGTGCCTTTTGTATTTAATTCCGATGTAATTTCAGTGTTTCATCGTCAATGTGAAGGTCCAAGGAATACATTGAACCTGCAGTGTTGTATCGGAAACTAATACTGGTCTCACAGGGAATGCTCAAACCACCGACGGTAAGAAGAGTCTCTATTCCTGTACTTAAGGCGGCATTTTTCCTTTTGTGTTTAATTCCGATGTAATTTCTGTGTTTCATCGTCAAAGTGTATGTCCAAGGAATAGATTGAACCTGCAGTGGTGTATCGAATACTATTACTGGTCTCACAGGGAATGCTCAAAGCACCGACTGTAAGAAGAGTCTCTATTCATGTACGTAAGGCGGCATAGTGCCTTTTGTATTTAATTCCGATGTAATTTCAGTGTTTCATCGTCAATGTGATGGTCCAAGGAATACATTGAACCTGCAGTGGTGTATCGGAAACTAATACTGGTCTCACAGGGAATGCTCATAGCACCGTCGGTAAGAAGAGTCTCTATTCTTGTACTTAAGGCGGCATTGTTCTTTTTGTATTTAATTCCGATGTAATTTCTGTGTTTCATCGTCAATGTGTATGTCCAAGGAATAGTTTGAACCTGCAGTGGTGTATCGGATACTATTACTTGTCTCACAGGGAATGCTCAAAGCACCGACTGTAAGAAGAGTCTCTATTCTTGTATTTAAGGCGGCATTGTGGATTTTGTATTTAATTCCGATGTAATTTCAGTGTTTCATCGTCAATGTGGAGGTCCAAGGAATACATTGAACCTGCAGTGGTGTATCGGAAACTAATACTGGTCTCACAGGGAATGCTCAACGCACCGACTGTAAGCAGAGTCTCTATTCTTGTACTTAAGGCGGCATTGTGCATTTTGTATTTAATTCCGATGCGATTTCTGTGTTTCATCGTCAATGTGAAGGTCCAAGGAATAAACTGAACCTGCAGAGGTGTAGCGGAAACTAATACTGGTCTCACAGGGAATGCTCAAAGCACCGACTGTAAGAAGAGTCTCTATTCTTGTACTTAAGGCGGCATTGTGCCTTTTGAATTTAATTCCGATGCGATTTCTGTGTTTCATCGTCAATGTGAAGGTCCTAGGAATAAACTGAACCTGCAGAGGTGTAGCGGAAACTAATACTGGCCTCACAGGGAATGCTCAAAGCACCGACTGTAAGAAGAGTCTCTATTCTTGTACTTAAGGCGGCATTGTGCATTTTGTATTTAATTCCGATGTAGTTTCAGTGTTTCATCGTCAATGTGAAGGTCCAAGAAATACATTGAACCTGCAGTGGTGAATCGGAAACTAATACTGGTCTCACAGGGAATGCTCAAACCACCGACGGTAAGAAGAGTCTCTATTCTTGTACTTAAGGCGGCATTGTTTCTTTTGTAATTAATTCCGATGTAATTTCTGTGTTTCATCGTCAATGGGTATGTCCAAGGAGTAGATTGAACCTGCAGTGGTGTATCGGATACTATTACTGGTCTCACAGGGAATGTTCAAAGCACCGACTGTAAGAAGAGTCTCTATTCTTGTACTTAAGGCGGCATTGTGCCTTTTGTATTTAATTCCGATGTAATTTCAGTGTTTCATCGTCAATGTGAAGGTCCAAGGAATACATTGAACCTGCAGTGGTGTATCGGAAACTAACACTGGTCTCACAGGGAATGCTCAAAGCACCGACTGTAAGAAGAGTCTCTATTCTTGTACTTAAGGCGGCATTGTGCCTTTCATATTTAATTCCGATGCGATTTCTTTGTTTCATCGTCAATGTGAAGGTCCAAGGAATAAACTGAACCTGCAGAGGTGTAGCGGAAACTAATACAGGTCTCACAGGGAATGCTCAAAGCACCGACTGTAAGAAGAGTCTCTATTCTTGTACTTAAGGCGGCATTGTGAGTTTTGTATATAATTCCGATGCGATTTCTGTGTTTCATCGTCAATGTGAAGGTCCAAGGAATAAACTGGACCTGCAGAGGTGTAGCGGAAACTAATACTGGTGTCACAGGGAATGCTCAAATCACCGACTGTGAGAAGTGTCTCTATTCTTGTACTTAAGGCGGCATTGTGCCTTTTGTATATAATTCCGATGCGATTTCTGTGTTTCATCGTCAATGTGAAGGTCCAAGGAGTACACTGAAATAGCAGAGGTGTAGCGGAAACTAATACTGGTCTCACAGGGAATGCTCAAACCACCGACTGTAAGAAGAGTCTCTATTCTTGTACTTAAGGCGGCATTGTGCCTTTTGTATCTAATTCCGATGTAATTTCAGTGTTTCATCGTCAATGTGAAGGTCCAAGGAATACATTGAACCTGCAGTGTTGTATCGGAAACTAATACTGGTCTCACAGGGAATGCTCAAACCACCGACGGTAAGAAGAGTCTCTATTCCTGTACTTAAGGCGGCATTTTTCCTTTTGTGTTTAATTCCGATGTAATTTCTGTGTTTCATCGTCAATGTGTATGTCCAAGGAATAGATTGAACCTGCAGTGGTGTATCGGATACTATTACTGGTCTCACAGGGAATGCTCAAAGCACCGACTGTAAGAAGAGTCTCTATTCTTGTACGTAAGGCGGCATAGTGCCTTTTGTATTTAATTCCGATGTAATTTCAGTGTATCATCGTCAATGTGATGGTCCAAGGAATACATTGAACCTGCAGTTGTGTATCGGAAACTAATACTGGTCTCACAGGGAATGCTCATAGCACCGTCGGTAAGAAGAGTCTCCATTCTTGTACTTAAGGCGGCATTGTGGCTTTTGTATTTAATTCCGATGTAATTTCAGTGTTTCATCGTCAATGTGGAGGTCCAAGGAATACATTGAACCTGCAGTGGTGTATCGGAAACTAATACTGGTCTCACAGGGAATGCTCAACGCACCGACTGTAAGAAGAGTCTCTATTCTTGTACTTAAGGCGGCATTGTGCATTTTGTATTTAATTCCGATGCGATTTCTGTGTTTCATCGTCAATGTGAAGGTCCAAGAAATAAACTGAACCTGCAGAGGTGTAGCGGAAACTAATACTGGTCTCACAGGGAATGCTCAAAGCACCGACTGTAAGAAGAGTCTCTATTCATGTACTTAAGGCGGCATTGTGCCTTTTGTATTTAACTCCGATGCGATTTCTGTGTTTCATCGTCAATGTGAAGGTCGAAGGAATAAACTGAACCTGAAGAGGTGTAGCGGAAACTAACACTGGTCTCACAGGGAATGCTCAAAGCACCGACTGTAAGAAGAGTCTCTATTCTTGTACTTAAGGCGGCATTGTGCCTTTTGTATTTAATTCCGATGCAATTTCTGTGTTTCATCGTCAATGTGAAGGTCCAAGGAATAAACTGAACCTGCAGAGGTGTAGCGGAAACTAATACTGGCCTCACAGGGAATGCTCAAAGCACCGACTGTAAGAAGAGTCTCTATTCTTGTACTTAAGGCGGCATTGTGGCTTTTGTATTTAATTCCGATGCGATTTCTGTGTTTCATCGTCAATGTGAAGGTCCAAGGGATAAACTGAACCTGCAGAGGTGTAGCGGAAACTAATACTGGTCTCACAGGGAATGCTCAAAGCACCTACTGTAAGAAGAGTCTCTGTTATTGTACTTAAGGCGGCATTGTGCCTGTTGTATTTAATTCCGATGTAATTTCTGTGTTTCATCGTCATTGTGAAGGTCCAGGGACTAAACTGAACTTGCAGAGGTGTAGCGGAAACTAATACTGGTCTCACAGGGAATGCTCAAAGCACCGACTGTAAGAAGATACTCTATTCTTGTACGTAAGGCGGCATTGTGCCTTTTGTATTTAATTCCGATGCGATTTCTGTGTTTCATCGTCAATGTGAAGGTCCAAGGAATAAACTGAACCTGCAGAGGTGTAGCGGAAACTAAAACTGGTCTCACAGGGAATGCTCAAAGCACCGACTGTAAGAAGAGTCTCTACTCTTGTACTTAAGGCGGCATTGTGCCTTTTGTATTTAATTCCGATGCGATTTCTGTGTTTCATCGTCAATGTGAAGGTCCAAGGAATAAACTGAACCTGCAGAGGTGTAGCGGAAACTAATACTGGTCTCACAGGGAATGCTCAAAGCACCGACTTTAAGAAGAGTCTCTATTCTTGTACTTAAGGCGGCATTGTGCCTTTTGTATTTAATTCCGATGCGATTTCTGTGTTTCATCGTCAATGTGAAGGTCCAAGGAATAAACTCAACCTGCAGAGGTGTAGCGGAAACTAATACTGGTCTCACAGGGAATGCTCAAAGCACCGACTGTAAGAAGAGTCTCTATTCTTGTACTTAAGGCGGCATTGTGCATTTTTTTTTTAATTCCGATGTAATGTCAGTGTTTCTTCGACAATGTGAAGGTCCAAGGAATACATTGAACCTGCAGTGGTGTATCGGAAACTAATACTGGTCTCACAGGGAATGCTCAAAGCACCGACTGTAAGAAGAGTCTCTGTTCTTGTACTTAAGGCGGCATTGTGCCTTTTGTATTTAATTCCGATGTGATTTCTGTGTTGCATCGTCAATGTGAAGGTCCAAGGAATAAACTGAACCTGCAGAGGTGTAGCGTAAACTAATACTGGTCTCACAGGGAATGCTCAAAGCACCGACTGTAAGAAGAGTCCCTATTCTTGTACTTAAGGCGGCATTGTGCCTTTTGTATTTAATTCCGATGTAATTTCAGTGTTTCATCGTCAATGTGAAGGTCCAAGGAATTCATTGAACCTGCAGTGGTGTATCGGAAACTAATACTGGTCTCACAGGGAATGCTCAAAGCACCGACTGTAAGAAGAGTCTCTGTTCTTGTACTTAAGGCGGCATTGTGCCTTTTGTATTTAATTCCGATGTGATTTCTGTGTTGCATCGTCAATGTGAAGGTCCAAGGAATACATTGAACCTGCAGTGTTGTATCGGAAACTAATACTGGTCTCACAGGGAATGCTCAAACCACCGACGGTAAGAAGAGTCTCTATTCTTGTACCTAAGGCGGCATTTTTCCTTTTGTATTTAATTCCGATGTAATTTCTGTGTTTCATCGTCAATGTGTATGTCCAAGGAATAGATTGAACCTGCAGTGGTGTATTGGATACTATTACTGGTCTCACAGGGAATGCTCAAAGCACCGACTGTAAGAAGAGTCTCTATTCTTGTACGTAAGGCGGCATAGTGCCTTTTGTATTTAATTCCGATGTAATTTCAGTGTTTCATCGTCAATGTGATGGTCCAAGGAATACATTGAACCTGCAGTGGTGTATCGGAAACTAATACTGGTCTCACAGGGAATGCTCATAGCACCGCCGTTAAGAAGAGTCTCTATTCTTGTACTTAAGGCGGCATTGTTCTTTTTGTATTTAATTCCGATGTAATTTCTGTGTTTCATCGTCAATGTGTATGTCCAAGGAATAGAGTGAACCTGCAGTGGTGTATCGGATACTATTACTTGTCTCACAGGGAATGCTCAAAGCACCGACTGTAAGAAGAGTCTCTATTCTTGTACTTAAGGCGGCATTGTGCCTGTTGTATTTAATTCCGATGTAATTTCTGTGTTTCATCGTCATTGTGAAGGTCCAGGGACTAAACTGAACTTGCAGAGGTGTAGCGGAAACTAATACTGGTCTCACAGGGAATGCTCAAAGCACCGACTGTAAGAAGATACTCTATTCTTGTACGTAAGGCGGCATTGTGCATTTTGTATTTAATTCCGATGCGATTTCTGTATTTCATCGTCAATGTGAAGCTCCAAGAAATAAACTGAACCTGCAGAGGTGTAGCGGAAACTAATACTGGTCTCACAGGGAATGCTCAAAGCACCGACTGTAAGAAGAGTCTCTATTCATGTACTTAAGGCGGCATTGTGCCGTTTGTATTTAATTCCGATGCGAGTTCTGTGTTTCATCGTCAATGTGAAGGTCCAAGGAATAAACTGAACCTGAAGAGGTGTAGCGGAAACTAATACTGGTCTCACAGGGAATGCTCAAAGCACCGACTGTAAGAAGAGTCTCTATTCTTGTACTTAAGGCGGCATTGTGCCTTTTGTATTTAATTCCGATGCGATTTCTGTGTTTCATCGTCAATGTGAAGGTCCACGGAATAAACTGAACCTGCAGAGGTGTAGCGGAAACTAATACTGGCCTCACAGGGAATGCTCAAAGCACCGACTGTAAGAAGAGTCTCTATTCTTGTACTTAAGGCGGCATTGTGGCTTTTGTATTTAATTCCGATGCGACTTCTGTGTGTCATCGTCAATGTGAAGGTCCAAGGGATAAACTGAACCTGCAGAGGTGTAGCGGAAACTAATACTGGTCTCACAGATAATGCTCAAAGCACCTACTGTAAGAAGAGTCTCTGTTATTGTACTTAAGGCGGCATTGTGCCTGTTGTATTTAATTCCGATGTAATTTCTGTGTTTCATCGTCAATGTGAAGGTCCAGGGAATAAACTGAACTTGCAGAGGTGGAGCGGAAACTAATACTGGTCTCACAGGGAATGCTCAAAGCACCGACTGTAAGAAGAGTCACTATTCTTGTACGTAAGGCGGCATTGTGCCTTTTGTATTTAATTCCGATGCGATTTCAGTGTTTCATCGTCAGTGTGAAGGTCCAAGGAATAAACTGAACCTGCAGAGGTGTAGCGGAAACTAAAACTGGTCTCACAGGGAATGCTCAAAGCACCGACTGTAAGAAGAGTCTCTACTCTTGTACTTAAGGCGGCATTGTGCCTTTTGTATTTAATTCCGATGCGATTTCTGTGTTTCATCGTCAATGTGAAGGTCCAAGGAATAAACTGAACCTGTAGAGGTGTAGCGGAAACTAATACTGGTCTCACAGGGAATGCTCAAAGCACCGACTGTAAGAAGAGTCTCTATTCTTGTACTTAAGGCGGCATTGTGCCTTTTGTATTTAATTCCGATGCGATTTCTGTGTTTCATCGTCAATGTGAAGGTCCAAGGAATAAACTGAACCTGCAGAGGCGTAGCGGAAAATAATACTGGTCTCACAGGGAATGCTCAAAGCACCGACTGTAAGAAGAGTCTCTATTCTTGTACTTAAGGCGACATGGTGCATTTTGTTTTTAATTCCGATGTAATGTCGTGTTTCTTCGTCAATGTGAAGGTCCAAGGAATACATTGAACCTGCAGTGGTGTATCGGAAACTAATACTGGTCTCACAGGGAATGCTCAAACCACCGACTGTAAGAAGAGTCTCTGTTCTTGTACTTAAGGCGGCATTGTGCCTTTTGTATTTAATTCCGATGTGATTTCTGTGTTGCATCGTCAATGTGACGGTCCAAGGAATAAACTGAACCTGCAGAGGTGTAGCGGAAACTAATACTGGTCTCACAGGGAATGCTCAAAGCACCGACTGTAAGAAGAGTCCCTATTCTTGTACTTAAGGCGGCATTGTGCCTTTTGTATTTAATTCCGATGTAATTTCAGTGTTTCATCGTCAATGTGAAGGTCCAAGGAATTCATTGAACCTGCAGTGGTGTATCGGAAACTAATACTGGTCTTACAGAGAATGCTTAAAGCACCGACTGTAACAAGAGTCTCTATTCTTGTACTTAAGGCGGCATTGTGCCTTTTGTATTTAATTCCGATGCGATTTCTGTGTTTCATCGTCAATGTGAAGGTCCAAGGAATAAACTGAACCTGCAGAGGTGTAGCGGAAACTACTACTGGTCTCACAGGGAATGCTCAAAGCACCGAATGTAAGAAGAGTCTCTATTCTTGTACTTAAGGCGGCATTGTGCCTTTTGTATTTAATTCCGATGCGATTTCTGTGTTTGATCGTCAATGTGAAGGTCCAAGGAATAAACTGAACCTGCAGAGTTGTAGCGGAAACTAATACTAGTCTCACAGGGAATGCTCAAAGCACCGACTGTAAGAAGAGTCTCTATTCTTGTACTTAAGGCGGCATTGTGCCTTTTGTATTTAATTCCGATGCGATTTCTGTGTTTCATCGTCAATGTGAAGGTCCAAGGAATAAACGGAACCTGCAGAGGTGTAGCGGAAACAAATACTAGTCTCACAGGGAATGCTCAAAGCACCGACTGAAAGAAGAGTCTCTATTCTTGTACTTAAGGCGGCATTGTGCCTTTTGTATTTAATTCCGATGCGATTTCTGTGTTTCATCGTCAATGTGAAGGTCCAAGGAAAAAACTGAACCTGCAGAGGTGGAGCGGAAACTAATACTGGTCTCACAGGGAATGCTCAAAGACCCGCTGTAAGAAGAGTCTCTATTCTTGTACTTAAGGCTGCATTGTGCATTTTGTATTTAATTCCGATGTAATTTCAGTGTTTCATCGTCAATGTGAAGGTCCAAGAAATACATTGAACCTGCAGTAGTGTATCAGAAACTAATACTGGTCTCACAGGGAATGCTCAAAGCACTGACTGTAAGAAGAGTCTCTATTCTTGTACTTATGGCGGCATTGTGCCTTTTGTATTTGATTCCGATGTAATTTCAGTGTTTCATCGTCAATGTGAAGGTCCAAGTTATACATTGAACCTGCAGTGGTGTATCGGAAACTAATACTGGTCTCACAGGGAATGCTCAAAGCACCGACTGTAAGAAGAGTCTCTTTTTTTGTACTTAAGGCGGCATTGTGCCTTTTGTATTTAATTCCGATGTGATTTCTGTGTTGCATCGTCAATGTGAAGGTCCAAGGAATAAACGGAACCTGCAGAGGTGTAGCGGAAACTAATACTGGTCTCACAGGGAATGCTCAAAGCACCGACTGTAAGAAGAGTCTCTATTCTTGTACCTAAGGCGGCATTGTGCCTTTTGTATTTAATTCCGATGTAATTTCAGTGTTTCATCGTCAATGTGAAGGTCCAAGGAATAATCTGAACCTGCAGAGGTGTAGCGGAAACTACTACTGGTCTCACAGGGAATGCTCAAAGCACCGACTGTAAGAAGAGTCTCTATTCTTGTACTTAAGGCGGCATTGTGCGTTTTGTATTTAATTCCGATGCGATTTCTGTGTATCATCGTCAATGTGAAGGTCCAAGGAATAAACTGAACCTGGAGAGGTGGAGCGGAAACTAATACTGGTCTCACATTGAATGCTCAAAGCACCGACTGTAAGAAGAGTCTCTATTCTTGTACTTAAGGCAGCATTGTGCCTGTTGTTTTTAATTCCGATGCGATTTCTGTGCTTCATCGTCAATGTGAAGGTCCAAGGAATAAACTGAACCTGCAGAGGTGTAGCGGAAACTAATACTGGTCTGACAGGGAATGCTCAAAGCACCGACTGTAACAAGAGTCTCTATTCTTGTACTTAAGGCGGCATTGTGCCTTTTGTATTTAATTCCGATGCGATTTCTGTGTTTCATCGTCAATGTGAAGGTCCAAGGAATACATTGAACCTGCAGTGGTGTATCGGAAACTAATACTGGTCTCACAGGGAATGCTCAAAGCACCGACTGTAAGAAGAGTCTCTATTCTTGTACTTAAGGCGGCATTGTCCCATTTGTATTTAATTCCGATGTGATTTCTGTGTTGCATCGTCAATGTGAAGGTCCAAGGAATAAACTGAACCTGCAGAGGTGTAGCGGAAACTACTACTGGTCTCACAGGGAATGCTCAAAGCACCGACTGTAAGAAGAGTCTCTATTCTTGTACTTAAGGGGGTATTGTGCGTTTTGTATTTAATTCCGATGCGATTTCTGTATTTCATCGTCAATGTGAAGGTCCAAGGAATAAACTGAACCTGCAGAGGTGTAGCGGAAACTAATACTGGTCTCACAGGGAATGCTCAAAGCACCGACTGTAAGAAGAGTCTCTACTCTTGAACTTAAGGCGGCATTGTCCCTTTTGTTTTTAATTCCGATGCGATTTCTGTGTTTCATCGTCAATGTGAAGGTCCAAGGAATAAACTGAACCTGCAGAGGTGTAGCGGAAACTAATACTGGTCTCACAGGGAATGCTCAAAGCACCGACTGTAAGAAAAGTCTCTATTGTTGTACTTAAGGCGGCATTGTGCATTTTGTATTTAATTCCGATGTAATTTCAGTGTTTCATCGTCAATATGAAGGTCCAAGAAATACATTGAACCTGCAGTGGTGAATCGGAAACTAATACTGGTCTCACAGGGAATGCTCAAACCACCGACGGTAAGAAGAGTCTCTATTCTTGTACTTATGGCGGCATTGTTTCTTTTGTAATTAATTCCGATGTAATTTCTGTGTTTCATCGTCAATGGGTATGTCCAAGGAATAGATTGAACCTGCAGTGGTGTATCGGATACTATTACTGGTCTCACAGGGAATGTTCAAAGCACCGACTGTAAGAAGAGTCTCTATTCTTGTACTTAAGGCGGCATTGTGCCTTTTGTATTTAATTCCGATGCGATTTCTGTGTTTCATCGTCAATGTGAAGGTCCAAGGAATAAACTGAACCTGTAGAGGTGTAGCGGAAACTAATACAGGTCTCACAGGGAATGTTCAAGGCACCGACTGTAAGAAGAGTCTCTATTCTTGTACTTAAGGCGGCATTGTGCCTTTTGTATATAATTCCCATGCGATTTCTGTGTTTCATCGTCAATGTGAAGATCCAAGGAATAAACTGGACCTGCAGAGGTGTAGCGGAAACTAATACTGGTCTCACAGGGAATGCTCAAATCACCGACTGTGAGAAGAGTCTCTATTCTTGTACTTAAGGCGGCATTGTCCCATTTGTTTTTAATTCCGATGCGATTTCTGTGTTTCATCGTCAATGTGAAGGTCCAAGGAATAAACTGAACCTGCAGAGGTGTAGCGGAAACTAATACTGGTCTCACAGGGAATGCTCAAAGCACCGACTGTAAGAAAAGTCTCTATTGTTGTACTTAAGGCGGCATTGTGCATTTTGTATTTAATTCCGATGCGATTTCTGTGTTTCATCGTCAATGTGAAGATCCAAGGAATAAACTGGACCTGCAGAGGTGTAGCGGAAACTAATACTGGTCTCACAGGGAATGCTCAAATCACCGACTGTGAGAAGAGTCTCTATTCTTGTACTTAAGGCGGCATTGTGCCTTTTAGATATAATTCCGATGCGATTTCTGTGTTTCATCGTCAATGTGAAGGTCCAAGGAATACACTGAAATAGCAGAGGTGTAGCGGAAACTAATACTGGTCTCACAGGGAATGCTCAAAGCACCGACTGTAAGAAGAGTCTCTATTCTTGTACTTAAGGCGGCATTTTTCCTTTTGTATTTAATTCCGATGTAATTTCTGTGTTTCATCGTCAATGTGTATGTCCAAGGAATAGACTGAACCTGCAGTGGTGTATCGGATACTATTACTGGTCTCACAGGGAATGCTCAAAGCACCGACTGTAAGAAGAGTCTCTATTCTCGTACGTAAGGCGGCATAGTGCCTTTTGTATTTAATTCCGATGTAATTTCAGTGTTTCATCGTCAATGTGATGGTCCAAGGAATACATTGAACCTGCAGTGGTGTATCGGAAACTAATACTGGTCTCACAGGGAATGCTTATAGCACCGTCGGTAAGAAGAGTCTCTATTCTTGTACTTAAGGCGGCATTGTTCTTTTTGTATTTAATTCCGATGTAATTTCTGTGCTTCATCGTCAATGTGTATGTCCAAGGAATAGATTGAACCTGCAGTGGTGTATCGGATACTATTACTGGTCTCACAGGGAATGCTCAAAGCACCGACTGTAAGAAGAGTCTCTATTCTTGTACTTAAGGCGGCATTGTGGCTTTTGTATTTAATTCCGATGTACTTTCAGTGTTTCATCGTCAATGTGGAGGTCCAAGGAATACATTGAACCTGCAGTGGTGTATCGGAAACTAATACTGGTCTCACAGGGAATGCTCAACGCACCGACTGTAAGAAGAGTCTCTATTCTTGTACTTAAGGCGGCATTGTGCATTTTGTATTTAATTCCGATGCGATTTCTGTGTTTCATCGTCAATGTGAAGGTCCAAGGAATAAACTGAACCTGCAGAGGTGTAGCGGAAACTAATACTGGTCTCACAGGGAATGCTCAAAGCACCGACTGTAAGAAGAGTCTCTATTCATGTACTTAAGGCGGCATTGTGCCTTTTGTATTTAATTCCGATGCGATTTCTGTGTTTCATCGTCAATGTGAAGGTCCAAGGAATAAACTGAACCTGAAGAGGTGTAGCGGAAACTAATACTGGTCTCACAGGGAATGCTCAAAGCACCGACTGTAAGAAGAGTCTCTATTCTTGTACTTAAGGCGGCATTGTGCCTTTTGTATTTAATTCCGATGCGATTTCTGTGTTTCATCGTCAATGTGAAGGTCCAAGGGATTAACTGAACCTGCAGAGGTGTAGCGGAAACTAATACTGGTCTCACAGGGAATGCTCAAAGCACCTACAGTAAGAAGAGTCTCTGTTATTGTACTTAAGGCGGCATTGTGCCTGTTGTATTTAATTCCGATGTAATTTCTGTGTTTCATCGTCAATGTGAAGGTCCAGGGAATAAACTGAACTTGCAGAGGTGGAGCGGAAACTAATACTGGTCTCACAGGGAACGCTCAAAGCACCGACTGTAAGAAGAGTCTCTATTCTTGTACGTAAGGCGGCATTGTGCTTTTTGTATTAAATTCCGATGCGATTTCTGTGTTTCATCGTCAATGTGAAGGTCCAAGGAATAAACTGGACCTGCAGAGGTGTAGCGGAAACTAATACTGGTCTCACAGGGAATGCTCAAATCACCGACTGTGAGAAGAGTCTCTATTCTTGTACTTAAGGCGGCATTGTGCCTTTTAGATATAATTCCGATGCGATTTCTGTGTTTCATCGTCAATGTGAAGGTCCAAGGAATACACTGAAATAGCAGAGGTGTAGCGGAAACTAATACTGGTCTCACAGGGAATGCTCAAAGCACCGACTGTAAGAAGAGTCTCTATTCTTGTACTTAAGGCTGCATTTTTCCTTTTGTATTTAATTCCGATGTAATTTCTGTGTTTCATCGTCAATGTGTATGTCCAAGGAATAGACTGAACCTGCAGTGGTGTATCGGATACTATTACTGGTCTCACAGGGAATGCTCAAAGCACCGACTGTAAGAAGAGTCTCTATTCTCGTACGTAAGGCGGCATAGTGCCTTTTGTATTTAATTCCGATGTAATTTCAGTGTTTCATCGTCAATGTGATGGTCCAAGGAATACATTGAACCTGCAGTGGTGTATCGGAAACTAATACTGGTCTCACAGGGAATGCTCATAGCACCGTCGGTAAGAAGAGTCTCTATTCTTGTACTTAAGGCGGCATTGTTCTTTTTGTATTTAATTCCGATGTAATTTCTGTGCTTCATCGTCAATGTGTATGTCCAAGGAATAGATTGAACCTGCAGTGGTGTATCGGATACTATTACTGGTCTCACAGGGAATGCTCAAAGCACCGACTGTAAGAAGAGTCTCTATTCTTGTACTTAAGGCGGCATTGTGGCTTTTGTATTTAATTCCGATGTACTTTCAGTGTTTCATCGTCAATGTGGAGGTCCAAGGAATACATTGAACCTGCAGTGGTGTATCGGAAACTAATACTGGTCTCACAGGGAATGCTCAACGCACCGACTGTAAGAAGAGTCTCTATTCTTGTACTTAAGGCGGCATTGTGCATTTTGTATTTAATTCCGATGCGATTTCTGTGTTTCATCGTCAATGTGAAGGTCCAAGGAATAAACTGAACCTGCAGAGGTGTAGCGGAAACTAATACTGGTCTCACAGGGAATGCTCAAAGCACCGACTGTAAGAAGAGTCTCTATTCATGTACTTAAGGCGGCATTGTGCCTTTTGTATTTAATTCCGATGCGATTTCTGTGTTTCATCGTCAATGTGAAGGTCCAAGGAATAAACTGAACCTGAAGAGGTGTAGCGGAAACTAATACTGGTCTCACAGGGAATGCTCAAAGCACCGACTGTAAGAAGAGTCTCTATTCTTGTACTTAAGGCGGCATTGTGCCTTTTGTATATAATTCCGATGCGATTTCTGTGTTTCATCGTCAATGTGAAGGTCCAAGGGATTAACTGAACCTGCAGAGGTGTAGCGGAAACTAATACTGGTCTCACAGGGAATGCTCAAAGCACCTACTGTAAGAAGAGTCTCTGTTATTGTACTTAAGGCGGCATTGTGCCTGTTGTATTTAATTCCGATGTAATTTCTGTGTTTCATCGTCAATGTGAAGGTCCAGGGAATAAACTGAACTTGCAGAGGTGGAGCGGAAACTAATACTGGTCTCACAGGGAACGCTCAAAGCACCGACTGTAAGAAGAGTCTCTATTCTTGTACGTAAGGCGGCATTGTGCTTTTTGTATTAAATTCCGATGCGATTTCTGTGTTTCATCGTCAATGTGAAGGTCCAAGGAATAAACTGAACCTGCAGAGGTGTAGCGGAAACTAAAACTGGTCTCACAGGGAATGCTCAAAGCACCGACTGTAAGAAGAGTCTCTACTCTTGTACTTAAGGCGGCATTGTGCCTTTTGTATTTAATTCCGATGCGATTTCTGTGTTTCATCGTCAATGTGAAGGTCCAAGGAATAAACTGAACCTGCAGAGGTGTAGCGGAAACTAATACTGGTCTCACAGGGAATGCTCAAAGCACCGACTGTAAGAAGAGTCTCTATTCTTGTACTTAAGGCGGCATTGTGCCTTTTGTATTTAATTCCGATGCGATTTCTGTGTTTCATCGTCAATGTGAAGGTCCAAGGAATAAACTGAACCTGCAGAGGTGTAGCGGAGACTAATACTGGTCTCACAGGGAATGCTCAAAGCACCGACTGTAAGAAGAGTCTCTATTCTTGTACTTAAGGCGGCATTGTGCATTTTGTTTTTAATTCCGATGTAATGTCAGTGATTCTTCGTCAATGTGAAGGTCCAAGGAATACATTGAACCTGCAGTGGTGTATCGGAAACTAATACTGGTCTCACAGGGAATGCTTGAAGCACCGACTGTAAGAAGAGTCTCTATTCTTGTACTTAAGGCGGCATTGTGCCTTTTGTATTTTATTCCGATGCGATTTCTGTGTTTCATCGTCAATGTGAAGGTCCAAGGAATAAACTGAACCTGCAGAGGTGTAGCGGAAACTAATACTGGTCTCACAGGGAATGCTCAAAGCACCGACTGTAAGAAGAGTCTCTACTCTTGTACTTAAGGCGGCATTGTGCCTTTTGTATTTAATTCCGATGCGATTTCTGTGTTTCATCGTCAATGTGAAGGTCCAAGAAATAAACTGAACCTGCAGAGGTGTAGCGGAAACTAATACTGGTCTCACAGGGAATGCTCAACGCACCGACTGTAAGAAGAGTCTCTATTCTTGTACTTAAGGCGGCATTGTGCATTTTGTATTTAATTCCGATGCGATTTCTGTGTTTCATCGTCAATGTGAAGGTCCAAGGAATAAACTGAACCTGCAGAGGTGTAGCGGAAACTAATACTGGTCTCACAGGGAATGCTCAAAGCACCGACTGTAAGAAGAGTCTCTATTCATGTACTTAAGGCGGCATTGTGCCTTTTGTATTTAATTCCGATGCGATTTCTGTGTTTCATCGTCAATGTGAAGGTCCAAGGAATAAACTGAACCTGAAGAGGTGTAGCGGAAACTAATACTGGTCTCACAGGGAATGCTCAAAGCACCGACTGTAAGAAGAGTCTCTATTCTTGTACTTAAGGCGGCATTGTGCCTTTTGTATTTAATTCCGATGCGATATCTGTGTTTCATCGTCAATGTGAAGGTCCAAGGGATTAACTGAACCTGCAGAGGTGTAGCGGAAACTAATACTGGTCTCACAGGGAATGCTCAAATCACCTACTGTAAGAAGAGTCTCTGTTATTGTACTTAAGGCGGCATTGTGCCTGTTGTATTTAATTCCGATGTAATTTCTGTGTTTCATCGACAATGTGAAGGTCCAGGGAATAAACTGAACTTGCAGAGGTGGAGCGGAAACTAATACTGGTCTCACAGGGAACGCTCAAAGCACCGACTGTAAGAAGAGTCTCTATTCTTGTACGTAAGGCGGCATTGTGCTTTTTGTATTAAATTCCGATGCGATTTCTGTGTCTTATCGTCAATGTGAAGGTCCAAGGAATAAACTGAACCTGCAGAGGTGTAGCGGAAACTAAAACTGGTCTCACAGGGAATGCTCAAAGCACCGACTGTAAGAAGAGTCTCTACTCTTGTACTTAAGGCGGCATTGTGCCTTTTGTATTTAATTCCGATGCGATTTCTGTGTTTCATCGTCAATGTGAAGGTCCAAGGAATAAACTGAACCTGCAGAGGTGTAGCGGAAACTAATACTGGTCTCACAGGGAATGCTCAAAGCACCGACTGTAAGAAGAGTCTCTATTCTTGTACTTAAGGCGGCATTGTGCCTTTTGTATTTAATTCCGATGCGATTTCTGTGTTTCATCGTCAATGTGAAGGTCCAAGGAATAAACTGAACCTGCAGAGGTGTAGCGGAAACTAATACTGGTCTCACAGGGAATGCTCAAAGCACCGACTGTAAGAAGAGTCTCTATTCTTGTACTTAAGGCGGCATTGTGCATTTTGTTTTTAATTCCGATGTAATGTCAGTGATTCTTCGTCAATGTGAAGGTCCAAGGAATACATTGAACCTGCAGTGGTGTATCGGAAACTAATACTGGTCTCACAGGGAATGCTTAAAGCACCGACTGTAAGAAGAGTCTCTATTCTTGTACTTAAGGCGGCATTGTGCCTTTTGTATTTTATTCCGATGCGATTTCTGTGTTTCATCGTCAATGTGAAGGTCCAAGGAATAAACTGAACCTGCAGAGGTGTAGCGGAAACTAATACTGGTCTCACAGGGAATGCTCAAAGCACCGACTGTAAGAAGAGTCTCTACTCTTGTACTTAAGGCGGCATTGTGCCTTTTGTATTTAATTCCGATGCGATTTCTGTGTTTCATCGTCAATGTGAAGGTCCAAGGAATACATTGAACCCGCAGTGGTGTATCGGAAACTAATACTGGTCTCACAGGGAATGCTCAAAGCACCAACTGTAAGAAGAGTCTCTATTCTTGTACTTAAGGCGGCATTGTGCCTTTTGTATTTAATTCCGATGTGATTTCTGTGTTGCATCGTCAATGTGAAGGTCCAAGGAATAAACTGAACCTGCAGAGGTGTAGCGGAAACTAATACTGGTCTCACAGGGAATGCTCAAAGCACCGACTGTAAGAAGAGTCTCTATTCTTGTACTTAAGGCGGCATTGTGCCTTTTGTATTTAATGCCGATGCGATTTCTGTGTTTCATCGTCAATGTGAAGGTCCAAGAAATAAACTGAACCTGCAGAGGTGTAGCGGAAACTAATACTGGTCTCACAGGGAAAGCTCAAAGTACCGACTGTAAGAAGAGTCTCTATTCTTGTACTTAAGGCGGCATTGTGCCTTTTCTATTTAATTCCGATGCGATTTCTGTGTTTCATCGTCAATGTGAAGGTCCAAGGAATAAACGGAACCTGCAGAGGTGTAGCGGAAACTTATACTAGTCTCACAGGGAATGCTCAAAGCACCGACTGTAAGAAGAGTCTCTATTCTTGTACTTAAGGCGGCATTGTGCCTTTTGTATTTAATTCCGATGAGATTTCTGTGTTTCATCGTCAATGTGAAGGTCCAAGGAATAAACTGAACCTGCAGAATTGTAGCGGAAACTAATACTGGTCTCACAGGGAATGCTCAAAGACCCGCTGTAAGAAGAGTCTCTATTCTTGTACTTATGGCGGCATTGTGCATTTTGTATTTAATTCCGATGTAATTTCAGTGTTTCATCGTCAATGTGAAGGTCCAAGAAATACATTGAACCTGCAGTGGTGTATCAGAAACTAATACTGGTCTCACAGGGAATGCTCAAAGCACCGACCGTAAGAAGAGTCTCTTTTTTTGTACTTAAGGCGGCATTGTGCCTTTTGTAATTAATTCCGAGGTGATTTCTGTGTTGCATCGTCAATGTGAAGGTCCAAGGAATAAACTGAACCTGCAGAGGTGTAGCGGAAACTAATACCAGTCTCACAGGGAATGCTCAAAGCACCGACTGTAAGAAGAGTCTCTATTCTTGTACCTAAGGCGGCATTGTGCCTTTTGTTTTTAATTCCGATGTAATTTCAGTGTTTCATCGTCAATGTGAAGGTCCAAGGAATTCATTGAACCTGAGGTGGTGTATCGGAAAGTAATACTGGTCTCACAGGGAATGCTCAAAGCACCGACTGTAAGAAGGGTCTCTATTCATGTACTTAAGGCGGCATTGTGCCTTTTGTATTTAATTCTGATGCGATTTCTGTGTTTCATCGTCAATGTGAAGGTCCAAGGAATAAACTGAACCTGCAGAGGTGTAGCGGAAACTACTACTGGTCTCACAGGGAATGCTCAAAGCACCGACTGTAAGAAGAGTCTCTATTCTTGTACTTAAGGCGGCATTGTGCGTTTTGTATTTAATTCCGATGCGATTTCTGTGTTTCATCGTCAATGTGAAGGTCCAAGGAATAAACTGAACCTGCAGAGGTGTAGCGGAAACTAATACTGGTCTCACAGGGAATGCTCAAAGCCCCGACTGTAGGAAGATTCTCTATTCTTGTACTTAAGGCGGCATTGTGCCTTTTGTATTTAATTCCGATGCGATTTCTGTGTTTCATCGTCAATGTGAAGGTCCAAGAAATAAACTGAACCTGCAGAGGTGTAGCGGAAACTAATACTGGTCTCACAGGGAAAGCTCAAAGTACCGACTGTAAGAAGAGTCTCTATTCTTGTACTTAAGGCGGCATTGTGCCTTTTCTATTTAATTCCGATGCGATTTCTGTGTTTCATCGTCAATGTGAAGGTCCAAGGAATAAACGGAACCTGCAGAGGTGTAGCGGAAACTTATACTAGTCTCACAGGGAATGCTCAAAGCACCGACTGTAAGAAGAGTCTCTATTCTTGTACTAAAGGCGGCATTGTGCCTTTTGTATTTAATTCCGATGAGATTTCTGTGTTTCATCGTCAATGTGAAGGTCCAAGGAATAAACTGAACCTGCAGAATTGTAGCGGAAACTAATACTGGTCTCACAGGGAATGCTCAAAGACCCGCTGTAAGAAGAGTCTCTATTCTTGTACTTATGGCGGCATTGTGCATTTTGTATTTAATTCCGATGTAATTTCAGTGTTTCATCGTCAATGTGAACGTCCAAGAAGTACATTGAACCTGCAGTGGTGTATCAGAAACTAATACTGGTCTCACAGGGAATGCTCAAAGCACCGACCGTAAGAAGAGTCTCTTTTTTTGTACTTAAGGCGGCATTGTGCCTTTTGTAATTAATTCCAAGGTGATTTCTGTGTTGCATCGTCAATGTGAAGGTCCAAGGAATAAACTGAACCTGCAGAGGTGTAGCGGAAACTAATACCAGTCTCACAGGGAATGCTCAAAGCACCGACTGTAAGAAGAGTCTCTATTCTTGTACCTAAGGCGGCATTGTGCCTTTTGTATTTAATTCCGATGTAATTTCAGTGTTTCATCGTCAATGTGAAGGTCCAAGGAATTCATTGAACCTGAGGTGGTGTATCGGAAAGTAATACTGGTCTCACAGGGAATGCTCAAAGCACCGACTGTAAGAAGGGTCTCTATTCATGTACTTAAGGCGGCATTGTGCCTTTTGTATTTAATTCTGATGCGATTTCTGTGTTTCATCGTCAATGTGAAGGTCCAAGGAATAAACTGAACCTGCAGAGGTGTAGCGGAAACTACTACTGGTCTCACAGGGAATGCTCAAAGCACCGACTGTAAGAAGAGTCTCTATTCTTGTACTTAAGGCGGCATTGTGCGTTTTGTATTTAATTCCGATGCGATTTCTGTGTTTCATCGTCAATGTGAAGGTCCAAGGAATAAACTGAACCTGCAGAGGTGTAGCGGAAACTAATACTGGTCTCACAGGGAATGCTCAAAGCCCCGACTGTAGGAAGATTCTCTATTCTTGTACTTAAGGCGGCATTGTGCCTTTTGTATTTAATTCCGATGCGATTTCTGTGTTTCATCGTCAATGTGAAGGTCCAGGAAATAAACTGAACCTGCAGAGGTGTAGCGGATACTAATACTGGTCTCACGGGGAATGCTCAAAGCACCGACTGTAAGAAGAGTCTCTATTCTTGTACTTAAGGCGGCATTGTGCCTTTTGTATTTAATTCCGATGCGATTTCTGTGTTTCATCGTCAATGTGAAGGTCCAAGGAATAAACTGAACCTGCAGAGGTGTAGCGGAAACTAATACTGGTCTTACAGGGAATGCTCAAAGCACCGACTGTAAGAAGAGTCTCTATTCTTGTACTTAAGGCGGCAATGTGCCTTTTGTATTTAATTCCGATGCGATTTCTGTGTTTCATCGTCAATGTGAAGGTCCAAGAAATAAACTGAACCTGCAGAGGTGTAGCGGATACTAATACTGGTCACACGGGGAATGCTCAAAGCACCGACTGTAAGAAGAGTCTCTATTCTTGTACTTAAGGCGGCATTGTGCCTTTTGTATTTGATTCCGATGCGATTTCTGTGTTTCATCGTCAATGTGAAGGTCCAAGGAATAAACTGAACCTGCAGAGGTGTAGCGGAAACTAATACTGGTCTCACAGGGAATGCTCAAAGCACCGACTGTAAGAAGAGTCTCTATTCTTGCACTTAAGGCGGCATTGTGCATTTTGTATTTAATTCCGATGCGATTTCTGTGTTTCATCGTCAATGTGAAGGTCCAAGAAATAAACTGAACCTGCAGAGGTTTAGCGGAAACTAATACTGGTCTCACAGGGAATGCTGAAAGCACCGACTGTAAGAAGAGTCTCTATTCTTGTACTTAAGGCGGCATTGTGCCTTTTGTATTTAATTCCGATGCGATTTCTGTGTTTCATCGTCAATGTGAAGGTCCAAGGAATAAACTGAACCTGCAGAGGTGTAGCGGAAACTAATACTGGTCTCACAGGGAATGCTCAAAGCACCGACTGTAAGAAGAGTCTCTATTCTTGTACTTAAGGCGGCATTGTGCCTTTTGTATTTAATTCCGATGCGATTTCTGTGTTTCATCGTCAATGTGAAGGTCCAAGGAATAAACTGAACCTGCAGAGGTGTAGCGGAAACTAATACTGGTCTCACAGGGAATGCTCAAAGCACCGACTGTAAGAAAAGTCTCTATTCTTGTACTTAAGGCGGCATTGTGCATTTTGTATTTAATTCCGATGTAATTTCAGTGTTTCATCGTCAATGTGAAGGTCCAAGAAATACATTGAACCTGCAGTGGTGAATCGGAAACTAATACTGGTCTCACAGGGAATGCTCAAACCACCGACGGTAAGAAGAGTCTCTATTCTTGTACTTAAGGCGGCATTGTTTCTTTTGTAATTAATTCCGATGTAATTTCTGTGTTTCATCGTCAATGGGTATGTCCAAGGAATAGATTGAACCTGCAGTGGTGTATCGGATACTATTACTGGTCTCACAGGGAATGTTCAAAGCACCGACTGTAAGAAGAGTCCCTATTATTGTACTTAAGGTGGCATTGTGCCTTTTGTATTTAATTCCGATGTAATTTCAGTGTTTCATCGTCAATGTGAAGGTCCAAGGAATACATTGAACCTGCAGTGGTGTATCGGAAACTAATACTGGTCTCACAGGGAATGCTCAAAGCACCGACTGTAAGAAGAGTCTCTATTCTTGTACTTAAGGCGGCATTGTGCCTTTCGTATTTAATTCCGATGCGATTTCTGTGTTTCATCGTCAATGTGATGGTCCAAGGAATAAACTGAACCTGTAGAGGTGTAGCGGAAACTAACACAGGTCTCACAGGGAATGCTCAAAGCACCGACTGTAAGAAGAGTCTCTATTCTTGTACTTAAGGCGGCATTGTGCCTTTTGTATATAATTCCGATGCGATTTCTGTGTTTCATCGTCAATGTGAAGGTCCAAGGAATAAACTGGACCTGCAGAGGTGTAGCGGAAACTACTACTGGTCTCACAGGGAATGCTCAAATCACCGACTGTGAGAAGAGTCTCTATTCTTGTACTTAAGGCGGCATTGTGCCTTTTGTATATAATTCCGATGCGATTTCTGTGTTTCATCGTCAATGTGAAGGTCCAAGGAATACACTGAAATAGCAGAGGTGTAGCGGAAACTAATACTGGTCTCACAGGGAATGCTCAAAGCACCGTCGGTAAGAAGAGTCTCTATTCTTGTACTTAAGGCGGCATTGTGCGTTTTGTATTTAATTCCGATGTAAATTCAGTGTTTCATCGTCAATGTGAAGGTCCAAGGAATACATTGAACCTGCAGTGTTGTATCGGAAACTAATACTGGTCTCACAGTAATTGCTCAAACCACCGACGGTTAGAAGAGTCTCTATTCTTGTACTTAAGGCGGCATTTTTCCTTTTGTATTTAATTCCGATGTAATTTCTGTGTTTCATCGTCAATGTGTATGTCCAAGGAATAGATTGAACCTGCAGTGGTGTATCGGATACTATTACTGGTCTCACAGGGAATGCTCAAAGCACCGACTGTAAGAAGAGTCTCTATTCTTGTACGTAAGGCGGCATAGTGCCTTTTGTATTTAATTCCGATGTAATTTCAGTGTTTCATCGTCAATGTGATGGTCCAAGGAATACATTGAACCTGCAGTAGTGTATCGGAAACTAATACTGGTCTCACAGGGAATGCTCATAGCACCGTCGGTAAGAAGAGTCTCTATTCTTGTACTTAAGGCGGCATTGTTCTTTTTGTATTTAATTCCGATGTAATTTCTGTGTTTCATCGTCAATGTGTATGTCCAAGGAATAGATTGAACCTGCAGTGGTGTATCGGATACTATTACTGGTCTCACAGGGAATGCTCAAAGCACCGACTGTAAGAAGAGTCTCTATTCTTGTACTTAAGGCGGCATTGTGGCTTTTGTATTTAATTCCGATGTAATTTCAGTGTTTCATCGTCAATGTGGAGGTCCAAGGAATACATTGAACCTGCAGTGGTGTATCGGAAACTAATACTGGTCTCACAGGGAATGCTCAACGCACCGACTGTAAGAAGAGTCTCTATTCTTGTACTTAAGGCGGCATTGTGCATTTTGTATTTAACTCCGATGCGATTTCTGTGTTTCATCGTCAATGTGAAGGTCCAAGGAATAAACTGAACCTGCAGAGGTGTAGCGGAAACTAATACTGGTCTCACAGGGAATGCTCAAAGCACCGACTGTAAGATGAGTCTCTATTCATGTACTTAAGGCGGCATTGTGCCTTTTGTATTTAATTCCGATGCGATTTCTGTGTTTCATCGTCAATGTGAAGGTCCAAGGAATAAACTGAACCTGAAGAGGTGTAGCGGAAACTAATACTGGTCTCACAGGGAATGCTCAAAGCACCGACTGTAAGAAGAGTCTCTATTCTTGTACTTAAGGCGGCATTGTGCCTTTTGTATTTAATTCCGATGCGATTTCTGTGTTTCATCGTCAATGTGAAGGTCCAAGGAATAAACTGAACCTGCAGAGGTGTAGCGGAAACTAATACTGGCCTCACAGGGAATGCTCAAAGCACCGACTGTAAGAAGAGTCTCTATTCTTGTACTTAAGGCGGCATTGTGGCTTTTGTATTTAATTCCGATGCGATTTCTGTGTTTCATCGTCAATGTGAAGGTCCAAGGGATAAACTGAACCTGTAGAGGTGTAGCGGAAACTAATACTGGTCTCACAGGGAATGCTCAAAGCACCTACTGTAAGAAGATTCTCTGTTATTGTACTTAAGGCGGCATTGTGCCTGTTGTATTTAATTCCGATGTAATTTCTGTGTTTCATCGTCAATGTGAAGGTCCAGGGAATAAACTGAACTTGCAGAGGTGGAGCGGAAACTAATACTGGTCTCACAGGGAATGCTCAAAGCACCGACTGTAAGAAGAGTCTCTACTCTTGTACGTAAGGCGGCATTGTGCCTTTTGTATTGAATTCCGATGCGATTTCTGTATTTCATCGTCAATGTGAAGGTCCAAGGAATAAACTGAACCTGCAGAGGTGTAGCGGAAACTAATACTGGTCTCACAGGGAATGCTCAAAGCACCGACTGTAAGAAGAGTCTCTATTCATGTACTTAAGGCGGCATTGTGCCTTTTGTATTTAATTCCGATGCGATTTCTGTGTTTCATCGTCAATGTGAAGGTCCAAGGAATAAACTGAACCTGAAGAGGTGTAGCGGAAACTAATACTGGTCTCACAGGGAATGCTCAAAGCACCGACTGTAAGAAGAGTCTCTATTCTTGTACTTAAGGCGGCATTGTGCCTTTTGTATTTAATTCCGATGCGATTTCTGTGTTTCATCGTCAATGTGAAGGTCCAAGGAATAAACTGAACCTGCAGAGGTGTAGCGGAAACTAATACTGGCCTCACAGGGAATGCTCAAAGCACCGACTGTAAGAAGAGTCTCTATTCTTGTACTTAAGGCGGCATTGTGGCTTTTGTATTTAATTCCGATGCGATTTCTGTGTTTCATCGTCAATGTGAAGGTCCAAGGGATAAACTGAACCTGCAGAGGTGTAGCGGAAACTAATACTGGTCTCACAGGGAATGCTCAAAGCACCTACTGTAAGAAGAGTCTCTGTTATTGTACTTAAGGCGGCATTGTGCCTGTTGTATTTAATTCCGATGTAATTTCAGTGTTTCATCGTCAATGTGAAGGTCCAGGGAATAAACTGAACTTGCAGAGGTGGAGCGGAAACTAATACTGGTCTCACAGGGAATGCTCAAAGCACCGACTGTAAGAAGAGTCTCTATTCTTGTACGTAAGGCGGCATTGTGCCTTTTGTATTTAATTCCGATGCGATTTCTGTGTTTCATCGTCAATGTGAAGGTCCAAGGAATAAACTGAACCTGCAGAGGTGTAGCGGAAACTAAAACTGGTCTCACAGGGAATGCTCAAAGCACCGACTGTAAGAAGAGTCTCTACTCTTGTACTTAAGGCGGCATTGTGCCTTTTGTATTTAATTCCGATGCGATATCTGTGTTTCATCGTCAATGTGAAGGTCCAAGGAATAAACTGAACCTGCAGAGGTGTAGCGGAAACTAATACTGGTCTCACAGGGAATGCTCAAAGCACCGACTGTAAGAAGAGTCTCTATTCTTGTACTTAAGGCGGCATTGTGCCTTTTGTATTTAATTCCGATGCGATTTCTGTGTTTCATCGTCAATGTGAAGGTCCAAGGAATAAACTGAACCTGCAGAGGTGTAGCGGAAACTAATACTGGTCTCACAGGGAATGCTCAAAGCACCGACTGTAAGAAGAGTCTCTATTCTTGTACTTAAGGGGATACGGAATCACCTATCCCCGCAATGTTAATATATGCCTACTATAGTTAACTTTTTCTCACAAACTACTGGAGACAGAGAGGTAAAAATTTTACTGTATGTGCATTCATATGTTACAACAATACTGAAACAACAGTTTATTGTCAAAGTATTTTCTTACAGAGATATTGTACATTTATTTTTAAGTAAATTTTTTCCATCGCTTTTTACTAGACTGTCACCCCTAAGTCTTTTGTAAATCAAGTAATTAAAAAATCGTTGTTTCAGTATGTAATAGGGACCTATGTCACTACGTCATAAAAATTTCAGACTTCTAGGTTGACCAGTACCTGAGATAATGTTCCTAGATGAAGTAAAAAGTAAACTTACGGGAAACGGAGAAAGAAGATTAAAACATTCCTGATCCGTAGCTAATACCCCCTTCACAGTCTTCATAATCATCTTCAAGTCTTCTTTTGGCACCCCTCTGCACCTGTCTTGCTTTTTTCACTAATGTCTTGATTATATTATCAGCATGCCTTAGTCTGTGATGATCTAAAAAGAACATAGCACGTACCGTACGGGAACCAACACACATACCCAACTTTTGAAGGACCTGTCATTTAGTTATATTTCCAAGATTGAAGGTTGCCACAGCATCATACACACCAAAATGTAGTGTATTAATTCCGACAAACACTGTTTTTGGGAGACGATGCCATATCACACTATTCAAGCACTCGTTGGGGTTCTGCGTTTTTCCGTGAAGACATTTCATCAGAAGACTTCTGTCAGCCAGATCTCTGAAAATGGGCTTTATTTCTGCCATGATGGCTGATGGTAGACTGTGGTGGTGAATGTATTTCTCTCCTGTTGTTAGTCCCCTATTGTATTTACACCAGCTGTTTTCACCTTTGGGGCACAAACCATGTTGTGGATGCTCATCCGTGGATGCGGTGTGGAAATATAAAGCCCATATAGCTCTCCTCATTTCTTCAAGATTGCCTGTATTTTGCCTGATTGCAAGGCCATAGCAGTTCTGAATGTGGTCTATTATGGAATCAGTCAATCTTCCTCTGCCATCCAAGGTTTTCCCATCATCTAGTTTTTTCCCTTTCATAACTGATTTTAACCTTCTCAGCCTGGCACCCATTCTCTTCTGCACATATCCTATACATTCAAGTTTGCTTATATTTACACTGTTCCCATATGGTTTGCTTTCCAAAACTTCTTTGAATGCTTTAGAGTCACCATCTCCCAGATATTTGACATAGCGAACATTATACCACTGTGAAGAGCGATGAAAAATTTTCTTCACCCCAGCAACCTCCATGCCACCACTACTACCATAATAATTAGCAGTACAGTCATCACTGTGTTCATTTTTCAGCCTGCCTGTGCACCTACAGTATTTAGACATTATTGCAACATCAATAACCTTGCCAGTATCAACACTAGTTGCTGTTACAACACCATTGTTGGAGGTGTGGCCCCTTTTCTGCCACGTGCCATCAAACGCCACTGTGAGGTCACGACTGCCATCATTTTCTTCCACTGCTTCTTCCACAGCAACCTGCATTGACTTCTGTGCTAGATCTTCAACTGCAGATCCTAGTACATAATTGTAAGCTTCAAACTTTGAAGGTGCACTTGGAAGATTTAGAACACCACATAGCATATCACCAGCTGCCTTGCCCTTACCAATTGCTCGCGATCCATAAACTAACCTAATATTTACACTATAAAGTTCAGTTTTCTTGTATCCATTATTTACAGTTACTGAAACCGAACTTGGAAACTTACAGCTGTATTTACAAACACTGCATATTAAATTAAACTGGGCAGCCAGGCCAACATGGGATTCTACTTTCAGAGAAACGTTTCCATGACATTTTTTGCAGCACAAACTGTTTTCAAGAGCTTCACACAATATATTCGTATCAATGAGTTCAAAAACTTCATTCCCTCTATCAAGTAAATTATATTTCTCTTCCAAATCTCTTAGTTTTTTATGAGAAGCACTGTTTTCATTTGGTGTAAGTTCGTTCGGCAAATCAGTAATAAGTGGATTCACATTTTCCAACAGTGATGATGATGAACTGCTTTGCTTTGCTAATGAATCATTATTTCTTTTCTTTTGCCAGTTCACACGCTTTTTAAATACTTTTGCTTTAGCTCTAGGCATTTTCACTGCGAAAAATGAAGCACTAAATACGAAATAACTCAACAACAACTACTTTCTTATATCACACTGTTTACAAAACAGTCCCGCCACAAAGTCAAAGAGTAACTTGAGGAAACCAGAGAGAAACATTTTCGGGCAACTAGTGTATAAATAGTCGCTGGAAACCGGGATATTTGAATTCATGTCACTTTAAAGGTACTGCCAAAAAGTTCATGGTCAGCCACGAGAGACGTGTATAACTAAAGCGCAATACCCGATCTCACAAATATATAAAAATAAAATAGTTATAATTGTAGTAGAGCTATGTATGATACGTCATTTTAAAGAGGAAACATGGCACAATATAATACGCCAATAAAAAAAATTCGATTTTTTTACCCAAAATCCGATTCCGCATCCCCTTAAGGCGGCATTGTGCATTTTGTTTTTAATTCCGATGTAATGTCAGTGTTTCTTCGTCAATGTGAAGGTCCAAGGAATACATTGAACCTGCAGTGGTGTATCGGAAACTAATACTGGTCTCACAGGGAATGCTCAAAGCACCGACTGAAAGAAGAGTCTCTGTTCTTGTACTTAAGGCGGCATTGTGCCTTTTGTATTTAATTCCGATGTGATTTCTGTGTTGCATCGTCAATGTGAAGGTCCAAGGAATAAACTGAACCTGCAGAGGTGTAGCGGAAACTAATACTGGTCTCACAGGGAATGCTCAAAGCACCGACTGTAAGAAGAGTCCCTATTCTTGTACTTAAGGCGGCATTGTGCCTTTTGTATTTAATTCCGATGTAATTTCAGTGTTTCATCGTCAATGTAAAGGTCCGAGGAATTCATTGAACCTGCAGTGGTGTATCGGAAACTAATACTGGTCTCACAGGGAATCCTTAAAGCACCGACTGTAAGAAGAGTCTCTATTCTTGTACTTAAGGCGGCATTGTGCCTTTTGTATTTAATTCCGATGCGATTTCTGTGTTTCATCGTCAATGTGAAGGTCCAAGGAATAAACGGAACCTGCAGAGGTGTAGCGGAAACAAATACTAGTCTCACAGGGAATGCTCAAAGCACCGACTGTAAGAAGAGTCTCTATTCTTGTACTTAAGGCGGCATTGTGCCTTTTGTATTTAATTCCGATGCGATTTCTGTGTTTCATCGTCAATGTGAAGGTCCAAGGAATAAACTGAACCTGCAGAGGTGGAGCGGAAACTAATACTGGTCTCACAGGGAATGCTCAAAGACCCGCTGTAAGAAGAGTCTCTATTCTTGTACTTAAGGCGGCATTGTGCATTTTGTATTTAATTCCGATGTAATTTCAGTGTTTCATCGTCAATGTGAAGGTCCAAGAAATACATTGAACCTGCAGTGGTGTATCAGAAACTAATACTGGTCTCACAGGGAATGCTCAAAGCACTGACTGTAAGAAGAGTCTCTATTCTTGTACTTATGGCGGCATTGTGCCTTTCGTATTTAATTCCGATGTAATTTCAGTGTTTCATCGTCAATGTGAAGGTCCAAGTTATACATTGAACCTGCAGTGGTGTATCGCAAACTAATACTGGTCTCACAGGGAATGCTCAAAGCACCGACTGTAAGAAGAGTCTCTTTTTTTGTACTTAAGGCGGCATTGTGCCTTTTGTATTTAATTCCGATGTGATTTCTGTGTTGCATCGTCAATGTGAAGGTCCAAGGAATAAACTGAACCTGCAGAGGTGTAGCGGAAACTATTACTGGTCTCACAGGGAATGCTCAAAGCACCGACTGTAAGAAGAGTCTCTATTCTTGTACCTAAGGCGGCATTGTGCCTTTTGTATTTAATTCCGATGTAATTTCAGTGTTTCATCGTCAATGTGAAGGTCCAAGGAATAAACTGAACCTGCAGAGGTGTAGCGGAAACTACTACTGGTCTCACAGGGAATGCTCAAAGCACCGACTGTAAGAAGAGTCTCTAGTCTTGTACTTAAGGCGGCATTGTGCGTTCTGTATTTAATTCCGATGCGATTTCTGTGTATCATCGTCAATGTGAAGGTCCAAGGAATAAACTGAACCTGCAGAGGTGTAGCGGAAACTAATACTGGCCTCACATTGAATGCTCAAAGCACCGACTGTAAGAAGAGTCTCTATTCTTGTACTTAAGGCGGCATTGTGCCTTTTGTATCCAATTCCGATGCGATTTCTGTGTTTCATCGTCAATGTGAAGGTCCAAGAAATAAACTGAACCTGCAGAGGTGTAGCGGAAACTAAGACTGGTCTCACAGGGAATGCTCAAAGTACCGACTGTAAGAAGAGTCTCTATTCTTGTACTTAAGGCGGCATTGTGCCTTTTGTATTTAATTCCGATGCGATTTCTGTGTTTCATCGTCAATGTGAAGGTCCAAGGAATAAACGGAACCTGCAGAGGTGTAGCGGAAACTAATACTAGTCTCACAGGGAATGCTCAAAGCACCGACTGTAAGAAGAGTCTCTATTCTTGTACTTAAGGCGGCATTGTGCCTTTTGTATTTAATTCCGATGCGATTTCTGTGTTTCATCGTCAATGTGAAGGTCCAAGAAATACATTGAACCTGCAGTGGTGTATCAGAAACTAATACTGGTCTCACAGGGAATGCTCAAAGCACTGACTGTAAGAAGAGTCTCTATTCTTGTACTTAAGGCGGCATTGTGCATTTTGTATTTAATTCCGATGTAATTTCAGTGTTTCATCGTCATTGTGAAGGTCCAAGAAATACATTGAACCTGCAGTGGTGTATCAGAAACTAATACTGGTCTCACAGGGAATGCTCAAAGCACCGACTGTAAGAAGAGTCTCTTTTTTTGTACTTAAGGCGGCATTGTGCCTTTTGTAATTAATTCCGATGTGATTTCTGTGTTGCATCGTCAATGTGAAGGTCCAAGGAATAAACTGAACCTGCAGAGGTGTAGCGGAAACTAATACTGGTCTCACAGGGAATGCTCAAAGCACCGACTGTAAGAAGAGTCTCTATTCTTGTACCTAAGGCGGCATTGTGCCTTTTGTATTTAATTCCGATGTAATTTCAGTGTTTCATCGTCAATGTGAAGGTCCAAGGAATTCATTGAACCTGCAGTGGTGTATCGGAAACTAATACTGGTCTCACAGGGAATGTTCAAAGCACCGACTGTAAGAAGGGTCTCTATTCATGTACTTAAGGCGGCATTGTGCCTTTTGTATTTAATTCTGATGCGATTTCTGTGTTTCATCGTCGATGTGAAGGTCCAAGGAATAAACTGAACCTGCAGAGGTGTAGCGGAAACTACTACTGGTCTCACAGGGAATGCTCAAAGCACCGACTGTAAGAAGAGTCTCTATTCTTGTACTTAAGGCGGCATTGTGCGTTTTGTATTTAATTCCGATGCGATTTCTGTGTTTCATCGTCAATGTGAAGGTCCAAGGAATAAACTGAACCTGCAGAGGTGTAGCGGAAACTAATACTGGTCTCACAGGGAATGCTCAAAGCCTCGACTGTAAGAAGAGTCTCTATTCTTGTACTTAAGGCGGCATTGTGCCTTTTGTATTTAATTCCGATGCGATTTCTGTGTTTCATCGTCAATGTGAAGGTCCAAGAAATAAACTGAACCTGCAGAGGTGTAGCGGATACTAATACTGGTCTCACGGGGAATGCTCAAAGCACCGACTGTAAGAAGAGTCTCTATTCTTGTACTTAAGGCGGCATTGTGCCTTTTGTATTTAATTCCGATGCGATTTCTGTGTTTCATCGTCAATGTGAAGGTCCAAGGAATAAACTGAACCTGCAGAGGTGTAGCGGAAACTAATACTGGTCTCACAGGGAATGCTCAAAGCACCGACTGTAAGAAGAGTCTCTATTCTTGTACTTAAGGTGGCATTGTGCCTTTTGTATTTAATTCCGATGCGATTTCTGTGTTTCATCGTCAATGTGAAGGTCTAAGGAATAAACTGAACCTGCAGAGGTGTAGCGGAAACTAATACTGGTCTCACAGGGAATGCTCAAACACCGACTGTAAGAAGAGTCTCTATTCTTGTACTTAAGGCGGCATTGTGCCTTTTGTATTTAATTCCGATGTAATTTCAGTGTTTCATCGTCAATGTGAAGGTCCAAGAAATACATTGAACCTGCAGTGGTGTATCGGAAACTAATACTGGTCTCACAGGGAATGCTCAAACCACCGACGGTAAGAAGAGTCTCTATTCTTGTACTTAAGGCGGCAATGTTCCCTTTGTAATTAATTCCGATGTATTTTCTGTGTTTCATCGTCAATGGGTATGTCCAAGGAATAGATTGAACCTGCAGTGGTGTATTGGATACTATTACTGGTCCCACAGGGAATGCTCAAAACACCGACTGTAAGAAGAGTCTCTATTCTTGTACTTAAGGCGGCATTGTGCCTTTTGTATTTAATTCCGATGTAATTTCAGTGTTTCATCGTCAATGTGAAGGTCCAAGGAATACATTCAACCTGCAGTGGTGTATCGGAAACTAATACTGGTCTCACAGGAAATGCTCAAAGCACCGTCTGTAAGAAGAGTCTCTATTCTTGTACTTAAGGCGGCATTGTGCCTTTTCCATTTAATTCCGATGCGATTTCTGTGTTTCATCGTCAATGTGAAGGTCCAAGGAATAAACTGAACCTGCAGAGGTGTAGCGGAAACTAATACTGGTCTCAAAGGGAATGCTCAAAGCACCGACTGTATGAAGAGTCTCTATTCTTGTACTTAAGGCGGCATTGTGCCTTTTGTATTTAATTCCGATGCGATTTCTGTGTTTCATCGTCAATGTGAAGGTCCAAGGAATTCATTGAACCTGCAGAGGTGTAGCGGAAACTAATACTGGTCTCACAGGGAATGCTCAAAACACCGACTGTAAGAAGAGTCTCTATTCTTGTACTTAAGGCGGCATTGTGCATTTTGTTTTTAATACCGATGTAATGTCAGTGTTTCTTCGTCAATGTGAAGGTCCAAGGAATACATTGAACCTGCAGAGGTGTAGCGGAAACTAATACTGGTCGCACAGGGAATGCTCAAAGCACCGACTGTAAGAAGAGTCTCTTTTCTTGTACTTAAGGCGGCATTGTGCCTTTTGTATTTAATTCCGATGTGATTTCTGTGTTGCATCGTCAATGTGAAGGTCCAAGGAATAAACTCAACCTGCAGAGGTGTAGCGGAAACTAATACTGGTCTCACAGGGAATGCTCAAAGCACCGACTGTAAGAAGAGTCCCTATTCTTGTACTTAAGGCGGCATTGTGCCTTTTGTATTTAATTCCGATGTAATTTCAGTGTTTCATCGTCAATGTGAAGGTCCAAGGAAATCATTGAACCTGCAGTGGTGTACCGGAAACTAATACTGGTCTCACAGGGAATGCTTAAAGCACCGACTGTAAGAAGAGTCTCTATTCTTGTACTTAAGGCGGCATTGTGCCTTTTGTATTTAATTCCGATGTAGTTTCAGTGTTTCATCGTCAATGTGAAGGTCCAAGGAATAAACTGAACCTGCAGAGGTGTAGCGGAAACTACTACTGGTCTCACAGGGAATGCTCCAAGCACCGACTGTAAGAAGAGTCTCTATTCTTGTACTTAAGGCGGCATTGTGTCTTTTGTATTTAATTCCGATGCGATTTCTGTGTTTCATCGTCAATGTGAAGGTCCAAGAAATAAACTGAACCTGCAGAGGTGTAGCGGAAACTAATACTGGTCTCACAGGGAATGCTCAAAATACCGACTGTAAGAAGAGTCTCTATTCTTGTACTTAAGGCGGCATTGTGCCTTTTGTATTTAATACCGATGCGATTTCTGTGTTTCATCGTCAATGTGAAGGTCCAAGGAATAAACGGAACCTGCAGAGGTGTAGCGGAAACTAATACTAGTCTCACAGGGAATGCTCAAAGCACCGACTGTAAGAAGAGTCTCTATTCTTGTACTTAAGGCGGCATTGTGCCTTTTGTATTTAATTCCGATGCGATATCTGTGTTTCATCGTCAATGTGAAGGTCCAAGGAATAAACTGAACCTGCAGAGGTGTAGCGGAAACTAATACTGGTCTCACAGGGAATGCCAAAGACCCGCTGTAAGAAGAGTCTCTATTCTTGTACTTAAGGCGGCATTGTGCATTTTGAATTTAATTCCGATGTAATTTCAGTGTTTCATCGTCAATGTGAAGGTCCAAGAAATACATTGAACCTGCAGTGGTGTATCAGAAACTAATACTGGTCTTACAGGGAATTCTCAAAGCACTGACTGTAAGAAGAGTCTCTATTCTTGTACTTAAGGCGGCATTGTGCCTTTTGTATTTAATTCCGATGTAATTTCAGTGTTTCATCGACAATGTGAAGGTCCAAGTTATACAATGAACCTGCAGTGGTGTATCGGAAACTAATACTGGTCTCACAGGGAATGCTCAAAGCACCGACTGTAAGAAGAGTCTCTTTTTTTGTACTTAATTCGGCATTGTGCCTTTTGTAATTAATTCCGATGTGATTTCTGTGTTGCATCGTCAATGTGAAGGTCCAAGGAATAAACTGAACCTGCAGAGGTGTATCGGAAACTAATACTGGTCTCACAGGGAATGCTCAAAGCACCGACTGTAAGAAGGGTCTCTATTCATGTACTTAAGGCGGCATTGTGCCTTTTGTATTTAATTCCGATGCGATTT